>NW_004524588.1:20273601-20293650 GCF_000260255.1 Octodon degus
ACATTTGTTGTTGGGTGATTTCTTTATGATAGCCATTCTTTCTGGGGTGAGATGATATCTCAATGTGGTTTTAATTTGCATTTCGCAGATGGCTAGTGATGTGGAGCATTTTACCATTTCTAACTTGTACTATTTTGTTTTCTCTTTTAAAAAATTTTTTTAAAAAATTAAAATATTTAAAAGTATCATGGTCATAAAAAACAAGAAAACACTAATGAATGAAAGACTATAGGGACTCATCCACATGCAAAATAAGAAGCTGGATTATATCCAAAAAAAAAAAAAAAAAAAAAGAGAATTGTAGTGGAAACAGCTAGAATGTTAAAAGAAAAAAAAAAGTGTATTTCCTGGTTTTGGTACCTATGCTATGGTTTCAGAACTTATTGGGGCCAGGGAGATAGCTCAGTAGAATAATTGTTTGCCTGGCAAGCACAAGGTTCTGAGTTCAATCCCCAGTACCACAAAAAAAAAAAAAGAACTTATTGACATCAAGGGACACTGAGTGAAGAATTGAATATGATACTACTTTCATCCTTAAGTTTCAAAGTATTTTCAAGTAAGTTTTCTTTTAAATAATATCCTAATTATTCTTTAATAATACCATACACAGCCAAGTCTATTTCATAAACAAAGCATACATACCTTTTCACAAAATGTAGTGTGCCATTTCCGCAGCTTTCTGTTTTCCGTGGCAAGTCGTTCAGCAGCGTTTTGGAGTTTTTGGATATAACCTTCTAGTTCTTTAGGATTATCCCAAGTAATCTGTGATTTTCCTCCACTTCCTGCTTTTGAATTCTATGGTACAGCAAAAGATATGTAGGATTTAGACATGCATTTTTACCAAAAGATTCAATTCTACATTAGTTTCAATTATCCCCAACAACAACCTACAATTTTAAAAAAACATATAATAATTTTCCATTTATGATAAGGCAGTCTGGTCGAGGTTGAGTAGCTCTATTTCTTTCAGTTTCTCCCACTATGAAAAAACCCTAGTGGGCCAGCCAGACAGCTCAGCGGACTAAAGCACCTGCTTAGGCAGACGCAGGGGCCAAGGGTTTGACCCCCAGGCCTGCTGTGCCAGTCTCGCCCCTGAGGTGCACTGAGGCAGAGATTGAGACTGGGTATGGTGGTGCCCGCCTATAATCCCAGCGCTTGGGGGGCTGAAAAACATGTGGATCACTATGAGTCTGATCTATGTAGTGAAATCCTGTAGACCCTGTACTAAATACATTAAAAAAAAAAAAACCTTGACATAATGCAACAAATATTAAAAAAAAAAAAAAAAAAGTATAGAAAGTCTACAACTTATAATGAAAAGGTCAGGCAGGCCAAAAACCTCTGGAATTGAGGAACAGCACAGCTCGGTTTCCTTACTGTCTGACACACATCCAGGATGGGACAGCGGAGAGGGCTCCAATATGAACTATTGAGAAGTACAGACCAAGAATGCTCAGAAAAAGCCTGTTCCCTCGACCAAAGGCCAAGAAGCACAGCGGCCCAAGAGGACCAGCAATTCCACTGGATTCCGGCCGAAGTCCAAGGGCAACACTGCCTCCCTCTCCACATAGGTTCAGTGGGACGAGGCAGAAACCTGATCTGCCATGCTCCACTTGCAGAGGCAGGCAGTACTCCACTCCGCCCACCAAAGCGCTGCCAGTAGGACTGAGCAGAGACCAAAGCGCTGCCAGTAGGACTGAGCAGAGACCAAAGCGCTGCCAGTAGGACTGAGCAAAGACCAGCTTCCACCCCGCCTTCGCAGCAACGCAGCAGGGGGAATCAGTCCTTCGCTCAGCCTTCCCCGGACCAGTGAGGCCCACCCGAGAGCACTCACACCTGTTAGGAGGTAGTGAGACAGACGCTGGGGCACCTCTCACAGGAAGGTATCTGCAGGAAAAATAGGAGCACCGACCTGCATTCGGCTCCTGCAAGCAGCACAGGATGGCGCTCCACACCCTTCAGGAGGGCACGGGCACAATCCAACAGAAAGCACACACACAGCCACCTCGCCCACAGGCTACACCTCCACAGTGACTCTCTAAAATATGAGGGTTAAACACTGTCCACAATATCACAGTACAACGTCTAACATAATGAGGATATACTTGAAAATCATTCACGATACCAAAATTAGGAAATGAGGAAAGGGAATCCCCAGGTGACAATACTAAAAAGAATCTAATGTTGGAATTATCTAACAAAGATTTTAAGGCAGCCATTAAGATGCTTAATAAGCAATACAATTTATTTGTGAACCAGTACAAAAGGAAATCCACCAAAAGAAATAGAATATGTAGAGCTGAGAAATTTAATAACAGAAATGTTTTAATTCCTAGATGGATTTAATCACACAGTGGATAAGCTATGAAATGGAACCAGTGAAGCTAAGGATGACTGGAGCAGACTAACCCAGCACGGACAATAACGGCAACAAGCACAACAAAAAGCACAGACTCTGGGTCTCCGAGGAAACAGAGCTACTGACATCTGAAAAGGTAGAAATAGGAAAAAGCAATTGAAATAGACACTCCAAGAAATAGCTGAAATTATCCTAAATTTGGCAAAAGACATAAACTTACAAATTTAAGACACTGAATAAGTGAATCCCTCAAAAGCACACTTACAGGATCCCTTGTCAGGCCACTTAATAATTAAATTCCGAAAACAAAAGAAGAAGAAAGAAAAAAAAAAAGACGTGAAATCTTAAAAGTAGCCAAAGCGAAGTGACACATTCCTTGGAAAGCTACACAAATTCAAAAGATTTCGCAGCTGAGACCATGGAGATTAGCAGAAATGAAAACACATGTTTAAAGTTCTAAAAGAAGAAACCTGTCCAACATGAATTATGTATCTGGTGAAAAACATCCTTCAGGGAAAAATGAAATTATTTTCAAACAAAGAAAAACTAAGAGAATTTGTTACTTAAAGCATGGCTAGAGGAAATTCTCCACATTAGAAAGAAACGGTAACAAAGGCAACCTGGAACTTCAGAAAGGCAAAAAAACACTGGGATGAAGTGTGTGTGTGTGTGTGTGTGTGTGTGTGCATGAAAGAGATGGGTATGGGGGGAACCTTAGACCTTATCATACACACATAAAAAACTTGTTCCGATTTAGATGTAAACTGTCCCCAAAGTGCTCATGTGCTGAGAGGTGACTGGGACACAGCTGCACTGTCCTCATCGGAGGATTACCACATGAGTAAACTCAGTCCTGACCGTGCTGCCCAGAGGCGGAGCCTGCATGGAGCAGGTGCCTGGGGTGTGACTGGGACGGGCGCATGCTGGACCCAGCTCCTCTCTTGTGCTCAGCTTGCTGCCCCCACAGGTGGGGCACCTTTTCCTCCCCTGTCCCCACAGGTGGGGCACCTTTTCCTCCAATGCCCTCGCAGGTGAGGTATATTTTCCTCCTTTGCCCCAACAGGTGAGGTACCTTTTCCTCCTTTGCCCCCCATAGGTGGGGCACCTTCTCCTCCCCTGTCCCCACAGGTGGGGCACCTTTTCCTCCCCTGCCCCCACAGGTGGGGAATCTTTTCCTGCACTGCCCTTCCAGGTGGGTACCTTTTTCTCCAGTACCCCCATAGGCAGGGCACCTTTTCCTCCCCTGTCCCCACAGGTGGCGCACCTTTTCCTCCTTTGCCCCCCACAGGTAGGGCACCTTTTCCTCCATTGCCCCCCACAGGTGGGGCATCTTTTCCTCCCTTGTCCCCACAGGGGGGCTGCTTTTCCTGCCCTGTCCCCATAGGTAGGGCACCTTTTCCTCCTTTGCCCCCCCACAGATGGGGCACCTTTTCCTCCTCTGTCCCCACAGGTGGGGCACCTTTTCGTCCCCTGTCCCCACAGGTAGGGACCTTTTTCCTCCCCGCCCCCACAGGTGAGGCACCTTTTCCTCCTCTGTACCTCTCTGCATCCTGCTTCTGCCTTGGAGCCCTTTGGTGCAGGTGCCAGGTGTTAGGCCTTAGCAGATGGGACAGCGACTAAGACAAAACCACTCTCTTTTTGAGTTCCTGGCACCTCTCAACATTTCTGAAGTGACCTAACCTTATTTTGCAAGACTGTCTCATGAGAAGAAGTTACAGCTAGCATATATTAAGTGAGATACAACAGTGGACAAAAAACGAAGATGGCACTTAACAGAATACTAAGGATCTCCGTAACTCTTCCGCCACTCACTGCATGATAGAATTTTGGAGGGCAGGAACTCAAATTTATACGTGATTCCATCTTCAAAATAAGCACAGGGATTGCTGTCACTCTGATCACAAAGTCAGGAGAAAGAATGCACATAGAGGCATGATGTGTCACGGAAGAGATGTAAACAATTACACGGTCAACCGCTGTTGGCTTAGTTTCATAAATTTATTAGTTCTGTGTTTCTTTGTTATTGTAAGTAAATGCAATTTTTACTCATGTCTCTTAGAACTCTAATCAAATAACTGACACAATACATCGGAGATTGAATGAAAAGCAAAATAAAGGAAACACGTATTCATCCTCAAAAAAAAAAAGCATAGGAAAAAAATTAAAGATATACACCTGGCTGTTCAAAATTGCCATGTCATGGTAGTATTATAGGACTTCTTAAAACTTTTCATTATAAACTTGTCTTTGTCTATTACAGTCTAAACTATGTAACTTCTCATAAATTTTAAGTTTGATTAGTAATGTGCAGAAAAGAACTAAGATAATATTTCTATCATCAGAAAAGACTTCTTAAAAGTTTAACCCTGAGCTGGCATCTAAAAACCTCCATTTCTAGAACGACCTTGCCATCCACCGGATAAGAACTGCTCCCTTACCTAAATGTACGTTTGTGTTTGTTACTGTTTGTGTCGAGGTGTCCCCCCAAAGCCTCATGCAGTCATGGGGCAGCTTCTGGAGTTTGCGATTTAGTACTCTTGGTGTAGATGCTGACCTGCCCTGGGCAGATAATTTGTATTTCAATGTATGGTGGGAAGAGAAGCTAGTTGCTGGAGCTGCTGCTACTCCTCTGGAGCTCTCTCTTGCTCTTTGCCACTGCCATGAAAGGTTGCTTTCTACTCTGTGCTGCTCTGCCTTGGAGCCAGCTGAATATGGACTGAAACTCCAGTGACTGTGAGCTAAACGAACCTTTCCTTCCTTCATTCTGAGTGTCCAGTATTTGTCCCAGCAACGAGAGAGGAGTAACTATGACAGTGTTTAAACACGTTTTCCATCCAGAACTTAAGAATCTGGGTATACAGTACACCGAAAATGCCCACATGCCCAGCCCTTAACATAAAACTGAGTGCTGCGCCTCTAATCACCATCCCTGCATGATAGCGTTTCGCATGCACTACCAGGACTGCTGCGAGCACTACACAGGCCTGTGTGGAGCTAGAGACGAGGCTGCTCGGAAGCTTACAACCTGGTTTCTTAGGACTAAATCCATGAATCCTGCTCTTTCCTAATTTTGTTTTGTGTCTGCTTCCTTCTGCGAGCTACTGCTGAAAGTACGACTGAGTTGTGAGTCTCAGCAGGACAGCTATACACTGAATTCTGAACTCCGCCAAGTGAGCAACCGGACACGGGAGTGATCTTGACGGCCTCCACACAGCTAGCTGTCCCTACGAAATGCTCTTCTCTTCTAATGTCTATGAAGATTAAAAATAGAAACTTCAAAAAGCTGCTGATCACACAGTAAGCTATAATTAAACATCACTATGGGTTTTCCTCATTTCATGTGTGGACGTGTAAATAAGCACCCATAAAGGGCAAATACTTCTTAGGTAACAAAGTCAAAGGACAGCAGAAAGCTGCTAATGAACCTTGTACATAAAGACCTCAAACACCAAGGAAAAATAAACATAATAGCATGTAGATCATACACAAAACATCAATACGATTAAAACAAACACCAACATACGTGAAATACTAAAGTCATTTAAATCTATAGCTAAAAAAGAATCTTACTTGTTAGGAGTGGAGGAAACTGCTGGAGAGTAAAAGAAAGTCGAGCTCAGGGGTTCTGCTAAGGTGAGGGTTACTGCCAAGAGCCACGTCACAGAGATGACTATTAGACAGGAGGTGGGAACAGGGATTCAAAGAAAGCATGGAAGGGAGGGGAGGGGTGGGGAATGCGATAAAAATGTACTATATGCGTATAACAAACTATCACACAGCAACACAGTACTTGGCGAAATTAATGATACTAATAAAAACATTTACATATTACAGTATTCTTTAAAACAAATATCTTACAGGTAAAATGTAATTATAAAAAGAGTGCATTTACCTTAATTATCTGTTCAAATGCTAAGGCAGACTGTAACATCATGGGCCTTTGACTCTGGATCATTTGTTGGTCAATAGAATTGTAAAAATGCGCCACCTGCAAAGGAAAGCCCGGTTAGGAAGGACTGGCAAGAGGCACGAGCTCCACACCTCAGCTTTCAGTCTTCTTCATTTGCAATGGTTTGAACGGTAACTGAGCTCTCCTCAATCCTAAGACTAACTCATAGTTTTCTATCTCACACAGGATTTCTTCACGAGCCCTGCACACCACGAACACACCCACACTGAGTTCCTCTACACCGTCACTTCACATCCAGAGGCACATCACACAAAGGCAATAAAACCTCCCTGGGCTCAAGCTCACAGCCTCCTACAGCAGACAGAAACCCAGCAGCATGGTGACTGCTAGCAATCTGAATTCTTTGCTCCTGCCTCGCTCGAAACCTGCACCGTCCTCTTCTACCTACACCACCATGGCTTATCCATTTCTGACACCAAAACCATCTGTCTTTAACTCTTCTCTCACATTTCATGTCATAAAAACCAATTACTGGGACTAGGGAGATCACGCAGTAGAACAAGCACTTTCCTGGCAAGCGCAGGGTCCTGAGTTCAATTCCCGGTACTGCAAAAGAATAATAAATATAAAAAAAAAACCAATTACTATACTTTAAAAATACATATATCCCTGTAAGCTCAGAACTCTACTTTGAATTCAACCACTTCACAGCTCCCATCAACCTCACTCCACGCCACGCACCCTCATCGCTTGGCAAGAAGTGTAACAAGCACTGCTGCTCCGTACGCCTGCAGCCAGCCCTGGCCCTCACGATCTACGAAACCAGAGCGGTGTGTCTTACCTATAGCACATCTCTTGCCTACTGAAAACACGAGACTTCCCAATAGACTTGAGAATAAAATCCAAAATCCCTAAATTCTCAATAAAAGCCTTCCAACAGTTTCCCAAGGTAATAACAACTGAAATCCAAAGGTAAAACCCACGCCCTTGCCTGGCACACAAGATTCTACTTGACGCGCACCTCAGTCCCATCACAAACCTCTCCCTTACTTCTCTGCAACTGAACTGCCTCCTCTGAACTCCACCCTACTGAGCCAGAAATCCGCGTCTGTCACCCGCTCCACCCAAAAGGCTTCCTCTAGGCATTCGCACGGCTCTTCTGCTCACCTCGCGTCCCTGCTGCTCTCAGACAGCGCCTCTCCCTCAAGGCCTGCTGGGAGCACTCCTTGTGAAGTGGCAGCTTTTTAACCATCTCTCTACTATATTTTATTCTCATTCAAAGTACTTTTCACTATCTAACATACTATACATCTACGTGCTTACTATCTGTCTCTGGTACTGGAATGACAGCCCTAAAACAGTGGCAAGCAGACAGAAGATACACGACATAAATGTCTACTGAATTAGTCACAGAATCAACATATAGAAACACAGGCTGGAAAGGGGCCAGAGCATATGCTCAACATAAGGACTTTTGAGATTGGGGAGAAAGAAAAAAGTAGGGCTGGGCATATAGCTCAGTGGCATGCCTGCCTGTCAAGTGTGAGGGCCTGAGCTCAACTCCTGATTCAAAAAAAAAAGAGTAAAGGTTCATGAAAAAGACAAAGCAGCTAGGAGCCAGGGAGATGGCTCAGTGGAATAAGCGCTTCCCTGGCAAGCTCAAGGGCCTGAGTTCAATCCCTGGTGAGGGAGCATGTGAAATAAATACAAGAAGAAATGCAGTGGCCATTAAAGATAAAGCGGCTACTCTGGGATGAGTCTGAGGACTTTAAAGGTATGATAGTTTTTAATATTTTTTTCTCCATCACCTCAAAAAATTCTTGGCACACAGTACATGTTTATAAAATAAACAACTGTACTGTCTTTTTCCATTAATATGAGTGCAAGTATACTTTATTTGGTGGCAAACAGCCACTCTACTTGTTTAGCACCACTCAAGCAGGCGCAGCTAGGGATATGGCTCAGCTGCAGAGCGTGCACAAGACCCGGGATCAGTACTCAGTGCCAAAGACAGAACACAAGCGGTAGGCAGAAAAGCACAATCAGGAACCCTGGAAGCAACAAAACCAAAGTAGCACCCAATCCGGCCACACTGCTCTGACCCCACAGCCTACGTCCTCCTCTCTACTCCAGCTACATATGTGCTCCTAAACAAAGCTACCTACGCAAACAGATTTCCCCAGTTGCTCCTTCAGGGCTAAGCATAAAAAGAACATGATCATTCCTTCACTTGTTGAGCCCCTTCTGCGATAAATACATAGGTTACAAAAGTGAGCAAACCTCTCCACTTCAAATAAGCACTCACCTCCTCATAGGCCAGAGAGAACACATCCACACTCTTCCAGACACGCAAAGCGTCAATCCTCTGAAATGAATTCGTGACACTACTCCTGTGTCTGCCCTGGGGCAGCAGGGGAAATCCCCGCCTCTACGCTGCACGGGACTTTGGCTGTAACGTACCCTTCTAATACATTAAATATTGTATCTGCTTGTTCACACACGCGCCACCACTGTACAGACAATGACTAAGTAAGGGCTCTGTAGCCCAAGAGACTTCGGGTCAAACCCTGGCTGCGTGCCTCGCTAGCTAGGGGACCCTAGAACAACTGCAACATGCATGGCTTGCAATTAGATCAGTGGGAAAATGGAGGGTGGACTGAAATACAGCAGCCAACCTTCATCCACAGGGGATGTATTTCAAGATCCACAGTGGGTGCCTGAAACTGCACCCTGCGCTGAGCCCCAAATTGAATGCCTTTTCTACCCCAAGTGCCTATCGCGTACTGTGTCTGCAGCTTGCAACTGGCTGTGAAACCAGCACAAATTTGTGTTTTCTCCTCCAGTTTCCAGGCGTTCATTCTCAACATACACATCAGCCTCAGTAACAACTGCTGTCTTTCCTTAGTAAGTTGGGAATTTTCCTCTTAAAGGAACCATTCTACAGCTACTCTCTGGCACACTGAATTAATAGCATCACTATTTTTGTGCTTTGGAACTATTATTAAATAAAATAAAAGTTACTGAAACACATGGAATACTATGAAAGTAAGCAGATCTGCCAACCAAAATGGTTACTACGGGCTGCTAACGTTCACAGCATAGACATACCGAACAAAGGGATGAAACACATCCCAAACAGGAAGCAGTAGGGCAGTGTGAGTTTTGCCCATGTTATTCACAATGTTGTGCAATATTAAAAGTATAAATTGCTTATTTCTGGAGTTTTCCACTTAAAATTTTTAAACTCCAGTTGACCACAGGTAAATAAAACTATGGAGAAATAAATTATCTGATGGGGCTGGAGAGATAGCTCAGCAGCCTAAACACCTGCCTGGCAAACTCAAAGACCCGGGTTCAATCCCTGGTACCACATGCCATGCAGGCCTTCGACCCTGGGCACCCTGTGTGAGTCACTGAAACTAGGTGTGGTAGCGCACACCTGTAATCCCAGGGCTGGGGAGGCTAAGACAGGAGGAACACTATGAATGAGTCTGAGCTATGCAGTGAGACCCTGTATCAAATAAATAAATAAATAAATGACTTTTTTATTTAAAAATAAAATAAAATAACTGATAAGGAAAAAGTATACTAACATAAATAAAGCCTATACCACAAAGTCTGGTATTTAATCAGTGTTCAACGGTAAGTTTATTCTTTTCCACTAGACAAGCAGTTCCCAACTGAAGCCGGCTGACGGCCTAGGGGACACCTGGCAATGCCTTCTATACAGCTATTTTTCACACTCAGTACCAGGAAGCTGCTACTGGAATACTCTAAGCATAGGCCAGGCATACTGCTAACCAAGGCAAGTTGCAGAGGACATTTCCCTAGCGGGAGAACAATATTGGCCTAACTATCAAAAGTGAAAAGGTAAGAATTGCTGTACCAAAGTACAAGATCTTTTTCACATCATTATACAATATGCAGCAAAGCTGGTACTAAATGAATTTTTGTTGAATAAAAGAAAAGCTAAATATGCAAGATACTACTCCTGCTTTCTAACATATAATAAGAGAAAAGTTAAAAAGAATCTAGGGCTGGGGATATAGTTCAGTGGTAGAGCCCTTGCCTAGCACATATGAGGTCCTGGATTCAATGCCCAGTACTTGAAAAAAAAAAAAAAAGCTTTACAAGGATTTCTGCACTGCACACAGAATATGGAAGTATCAACTAAAGGAATACACAATAGAAAAAGTGACTTTGTGTTAAGATTCAAACACTGGTACTGAATTTTCCAGTGAGAGAGAAATGATACTACTGCATAGATACATGCTCAGAGAAAAGCCAAGTTTCATAGTACCAAAGATTAAAGCTGGGGCTGGCCTGATAGCTCTAAAGTGCCTGCTTAGGCAGAGCACAGTATCCGGGTTTGATCCCCGGTGTGCCACACCGGCCCCGCAACCAGGGCACACTGAGACAGACTGAGACTGGATGTGGTGGTGCACACCTGTAATCCCAGCACTTGGGAGGCTGTAAACAGAAGAATCACTACGAGTCCAATCTCTGTAGTAAGACCCTCAACACCCTGTAGACCCTGCCCTAAATACAGAAAGGAAAAAAAAAGATTAACGCTGTAGTTTAGATTTTTTGTGTGGTACCAGGGATTAAACTCAGGACACTGCACTTGTCAGACCAGCACTTATGCTGCTGAGCTATATCCCCAGCCCTGTAGTTTAGACTTTAAATGTCCCTCAACAACACTTGTGTTGAAAAGCTTGATCTCTAAAAAACAAACTGCTTGAGTGATAGGACCTTTAAGAGGCGGAGCCCAGGGAAGGTCTTTCCTCATCAGTGGGATGCCCTTGAAGGGGATCCTAGGACTTCTCCACCCCTCCGCATTCTTGCTGTGCTTCCCAGCCAGGAGGTGAGTGGTCATCACAACCACACGCTCCCACCATGAAACGCTGCCTCGCCGCAGGGCCACGTGCAAGGGAAAAAGTCAATCATGGGTTGGCACTGCCAAACCTGAAAGCCAAAATAAATCTTTTCTCTATGTAAATTGATTATCTATCTCAGTTATTTGTTATGGTGACACAAAGCTAGTGCACACAGGACACAATATGAGGGGAAAGTATAGGCAGTGAGGGCCAAATGAGTAAGGTTAATAAGAACATGACTACACAGGGCTCTACACCAGGCTACGGGGACTGTGAGATGTAAGAGTTAGTTTCAAATACAGAAATGACGTGACAGCGCTGCATAAATAAGCAGAGTGAGGAAAGGACTAGAAAAACAAAGACCAATCCACTAGTTCAGGAATTCTCTAAAAATCTGCCCAAAAGGCAGGCAGATGACTCTTCAATTAGAAATTCCTTTAAAACTTTAGTAACCGGGCATCATGGTGCATGCCTGGAATTCCAGCACTCTGGAGGCTGAGGCAGGAGGACTGCTGCCAGTTTGAGATCAGCCTGGGCTACAAATTGAGCTCAAGGCCAGCCTGAGCTACATAGCAAGACCCTGTCTCAAAAAAAGACAAAAAAAAAAAAAAACTTTAGTAACACCAAAGAGAAAAATTATAAAGTTCTACTTCTGTAAATGTTTTACAATAAAAACCAAGAAGAGAACACTTCAAATTAATAAACTACTATAGTTTACAAAATAATTTTTATAGTGTAGTCACTTAACAAATCATAATTTCACAAGGTAACAATTCTATTCTATCAGCTTAAAAAAAGCAGAATACAAGGTCCTTGACATATTTTAGATTAATATAACAAATGCACAGTAGGCATATTATGAAAAATGAAATTTCATACTTGTTTAAGAATAATTGCTTGCTTGCAGAATTTCTGCGCAATGTTGGCGACCTGCTGTACCTTAGCAGGAATAACAAAGCCCAGGGCCGAGAGCTGACGCACTTCTCTCAGAAGAACCACCAAGCGATCTGAATAGTGCACCTTCAGCGACCCATCGTTAGGATCCAGCTCCATGATGCGCCTGTTGGCCTCAATACTACAAAAGAAAGAAAAAGAGTGCGCTTTGTGTCATGGGCTCATTCTTTTGAAGGAAGAAAGACACAACAGTTGTTTAAACTTTTCTGTAAATCTAACATTTTTTTTTATTTTCAGCTTTTAAAATCATATTTTTCACATTACCTCACAATCAAGAATTTGAAAACAAACCACATGTATTACAACCAAGCATTTTTAAAGTCAGAAAAGTCAACTAAGACTAAAAACTAAACCATATAAAGAAAAGATATGATATATTTTCTAATGATATTTCAGATTTTTAAATTAACCTCCTTGCTTCTTTAATATTTTCAGTAAACAGTGATTTATAAAAGCCAAGATGGTAAGAACACAGCAGCTCAATGCTTTATTCTTCCGCATTCGTTTCACAACCTGAGGATCAGCCCTTCACTGTGTTTCTCTGACGACGTTAACAGCAAATATTATTTTGATCCACGCTAATAGGCATAGCTTAGGAAAACTGTGAGCTAAATTAAGTATAAGGTAGTACATTTTCATTATCTTCCTTTTAGAAATAGTTTTTTATAATGCCTCTTGTTGTTAACCATTTTGAAAAATTAAGAAAATGTGCAAGTTTTAGAAATCTACCTACTGAAACACAAAAACAAACCTACTCAGCCTACTACTAGCAAATAAATCATAGTACAACATAGACACTTTCAAGTGGCCTTATGCAATAATTTAGCCCAGACTTTGCTATATTCACATACAGCACATGTCAGGAAACTCAATGATAACTCTTTTTGCCTATACTCAGAAGTGACCTTCAAAATTCATTTGTGCACAGCAGTATTTCCAAAACTGTTCTAAAAAACCACACTGAGGATTTTACAGGGTAATAATAGGTTTTATGCCAAAAATGAAAAGAAGATAGTTTGTTGAAAGATGGGAACACTAAGTTGACACTAAGCTGCACAAAGTTAAAACGGCATCCTTCCAACTGACCTCAGCCCCTGACACATCACACATGAATGACCACTCCTGGAGTAAGAGTGATAAAGTAAGCAAATAACCCAAAATAAATTGACTAAAGAACTAATGGTGGTGGTGGGAGGGAGGGCTGCTGCAACATCGCTCATGGTTTAGGTCGGAAGTGGGCAGGAAAAAAGTTAATTGTCACAAAGCAGTAATCAGTATGTCCTGGAATGCTTTGGTTTTTCTACTTTTCCTCCAGAGCCAGAATTCGAGGTAAGAAAAAATAATACAAGTGTTTGTTACTTTAGTAACAAATGGTACCTTAGCTCCACTTTTGACCCAATTATCCCGTGTAGCAGTGTGGGGGAAACAAGCATCTCCTTACATTATGAGCGAAGTCACTTTCAAAGGCATGGCTGGCCATGCCAGTGGACGCTTTCTGTCCTAAAACTACTGAGAAGGCTGGGGTAGGAAGGGCAACACGCGCTCCATAGGGAGATCCTTGCTCTTCTAAGAAAAATAAAGGGTCTCGGCCGTGCAGCTCAGTGGTGGAGCACATGCGCAGAGCCCTGCATGTGATCCTAGGGCCACAGGGGAAACATAAAGACATTGTAAGTTTCTAAACCTACAAACAGAAATACTGTTGGGACACATGAGCCCAGTTACAGCAAAAACGTAATTTCCTTTAAACTGTTACTTTTAAGTCCTTGTTACAATAAATAAGCACAGTCAGTAAGACCTTAATATTTACCGAACACTGATTGTGCGACAGGGACAATTAAAAACGAACGCCCTGTTCAAAGAGCTCAATACAATTCAGTGTGAAGCATGTGTCTGTGCAATATCAACGTAAAACAGCAGTAAAATATACAAACCTTTCTAACAAAAAACCACGGAGAAAGGAAAGCCTCACTGCCAAACTCAAATCGGCATTCCAAGAACGGACCTTAGAAGGGAGGAGGAGGCCGGCAGGGAGCTTAACTGTATCATGAAAATGTCCAACTTCAAAGACTTCAAAATTAAAGATCAGCTAACAAACAAAAAATATGGGAGTAGCAGCAAGTGTGAAAAAAGGAAAGAGATTAATTATATCTTGAATTTGGATTAGTAACACACGGCTTTTTATTTTATAGTTAGGTATTTTTATACTTACCACAAACCTGATCTGGAATCAGACAACCCTGACTGAATGTCCCTGGACCAATCATCAAACTGTTCTTGTTCATAGAGTTTAAACTGGTCTAAGAGATCTTCCGCACCTCGATGGAAAGATCGAAACCCGGCCAGGTCAGACAGAAGAGCCTCTGCGGTCTTGATGGCGTCACCGACCTTAGGAGATCAAGTTTCAAAGATATGCATTACACAAATTCGAACAAAATTAGTGTAAAGGAAGGACCTACTTTCTCTGATTCGTGATTCAGAAATTATTTGCCCTTTCATCTATAAACAGTAGAACAGACATTTCAGAGAACATGAGAGAAGAATATTAATAAGAATATTACCCTCTATTTCTGAATTTTATACACCAGAATAACAAAACACGAGAAAACCAAGACAAGGCAGGATTTAAAGGGTAAAATGAGAGAAGTAAAGTCTCACAACATTTGGGCACCACTCATTTTCATAGAAAACCTCAAGAAGTTCAACATTAATCCTAAAATGGTTAGCTAAATGCTATAACAGTTTAAACAATAATACTAATTTGAATATCCAGAAAAAAGTATATTTCTACTGTAATTGTATGCCATAGAATATTTTAGCAATCTAGAAAGATGAGTGATAGTATCAGGTAGAATATTCCAATAAATAAAAAAATATAAACTTGATTAAATAGAATTTTCAAACATAATAGCTTTGGTAACACTAGTGCTGTAAGGAGTCCTGTTACCTTGATCAGAAACCATACTCAAGTATTTGTTCTATGATTTAATGCAAAACACTCTACCACTCACTAGAAGATTGATAAAGAGTCATAGGTCAACTTTAATACTAAAATCATAGCCTTTTAAATTTATAAATTGCTATTACTATCTTAGACAATGCCACAGTTACCTTCAACCTTCCTGTAACTTCCTTTTTGTGTATGTATTTTTGAGATAGGATCTCACTATGCAGTTCATGCTGGCCTTGAGCTCACTTTGTAGCACAGGCTGGCCTCAAACTCACAGCCATCCTCCTGCCTCAGCCTCCTGAGTGCTGGGATTACAGGCATGCACCACTACACCTGGTTCCTGTAACTTCCCTTCAACCTAAGCTTTTTAACCTAAAGTTAATAAAGTTTAGATTTAATTATATAAATGTATTTGCAAATAAACTTTGCACTTAACAATATTTTGGGGCCGGGGAGGTGGTTCAGTAGAATAAGCACTTGACTGACAAGCACAAGGGCCTGAGTTCAATCCCCAGTTCCACAAAACGAACAAACAAGTAAACAAAAAAAAAATCAGTATCTTGCAATTATGTGTTTTTGTTTTTGCTTTTCTTTTCTTCTTTTTTTTTTTTTTTTTTTTTTTTTTTTTTTTTTTTGGTGGAACTAGAGATTGATCTCAGGCCCTTGCGCTTGCCAGGGAAGCATTTATTCCACTGAGCCATCTCCTTGGCCCCTTGAGTTCTTTTCTTTTTTCCTACATATTTGGTGCAGGGTCTCATTATGCAGCTCAGACTCATAGTGATCCTCCCATTTTTAGCCTCCCCAGTGCTGGGATTACAGGCATGTACCAGCACACCCAGTCTCAGTGGCTGGCTTGGTGCACCTAGGGCAGGGGCAGGGCCAGGGCCAGGCAGTATGTGGGGCTGGGGATTGAACCCCTGGTCCCTGTGCTTCCTTAAACAGGCACTTAGTCTGCTGAGCTATCTCACTGGCCCTAGGATGTTGAGTTCTTTCAATACAGAACTGTCAATATATCCTAAGTTTCTTGGGGGAAAACTCCTAAAATGTTTAAGTTTCTAGGTTTTTTTTTTTCCCAAAACTGATTAATAGGACAGTTTCAATAATTAATACACTGTACATTGTTATTTTCTTAGTGGTTATCCGTAGTATAAGATGCAGACAGAATATCCTGTGCAAACACTATCAATACAAATCTTTCTCCTCATTAAATTAAGTGAAAGTAGCTGTATATCTATCCTAACTATTCCACATATACAGATACAAAATGGTCCTTCCTTTGTATCGCCTTTTTTTGTTTAGTCCTGTCAGAAATGGGTATTCCATTGGCATCTAAATACTATGGGTGTGTGAATTCATCAAAACAATCCAACACCGTCCAGCAGTCCACAATAGTAGTGGGTTATCCACAGAAGTTGTTGACTTGAGCCTTTCACAGCTCAGCATATTAATATGGCTTTACTTTATGTATCTCGGTTTTATACTTTTCTGCTGGATGGTTAAGAACAAGACAAAGCAAGACCTGTATAACAAGAAATGTAACTTTTGTATCTGATAAGGTCAGTCAAGTGCCCTCAGAATTTATCTTGTAACCCTGTATCGCAGTGTGCAGATCCTTTGTCAGTGTCAGCCATGTAGATGAGTCAGGGCCACTGCCTGACCAATTTGCTCTCTGTGAAAGCCTGAGAGAATGTTTTCTCTCCAGGTGACTCTCCTTAGGCACACTCTACATCATCAATCACATTGCTCTGTGGCCCCATAATCTCCTTGATCAGAAAATTTGGGACACAAATGAGTTACAAGATGTTACAGTATAGGTTCTCCTATGTCCTGAGTCTTCACTGACTTTGAAAGCCTATGGTCAAAATGTTGGCTGTCCTTGCAGCCCTTCTCTTTCACTAATTTTTGGTCTAAAAACTTAGGTTGTTAACCCTCCAAAAGAGAAGCATATTATTACCCTACATCTTATGCAGTTGGGTTTAACTTCACTATCTGTCTGAATATCAAACATCTTAGGCATAACATGGAACAGGTATTTTCCATCAAGTATTGATATGTTAAACATTGAGTCCCTACAGAATATGGAGATAAAAATTTAAAAAATGAAAAACATTTAAAGAATATGAATAATTACCTATTTTTACACAGAAATTTAGAAATCTAACCATATACAGCATTGTAGCAGGACAGTCCTGTGACATTTTTTTTCTTTTTTTATGTCTTTTTTCATTCAATTATGTGTTTTTAAATGTAGTATAGGGCTGGGGAGATAGCTCAGCAGAATAAGTTCCTGCCTGGTAAGCGCAGGGTCCTGAGTTCAATCCCCAGTACCGCCAAAAATAAATAAATAAATAAATGTAGTATAAATTATGTTACTCTTGCATAATTTGTAAGGTACTTTCTTGAAAAAAAATGCATTTGAATGACAAATGACTTGAAAAGTATCTCCATACATGCAATGAATACAGGCACAAGAATTTTCTCCATAGTACACTTCATATATGTGATGCATATATTTATATTCATATATATATTTTATATGCTTCTGTATACCTCATGAAAACTAAATGGATATGCCAAGAAAAATGCTGAATTTTATATAACAGTTTTAGTAGACCTACTAGTACTGTTCAACTTTTATTTAAACAAATACCTTCAATTCCAACTGACGAACCCAAACAATATTATTGACAACTTCTGATAGATTTTTGCCAGCAAGTGGACCAGATGCGTCACCAGGAATCCCTCGGCATCGATTCTCAAAATCTAATCGAAAATCTATGAAATTTAAATTTCAAAAATTATTACACATAGTTAACAAGGATTTCCTTAATGCCTTCCATGTACCAAACATTATGCTCAATGTTTTAGATAAAACCAAAACAGAAAAAAATCCAAAAAATCTGTCATTCATAACAGAAATGAATTAATCCTCAATATAAAAATGTCAGAACATATGGTCTTAATCATAAATGATATGCAACAAAAATTAATCTACAAAAACATTTTCTCAAACACCAATCTCTGATAAATGTTTACCTTTAACTGAGTCCACAAGTCTTGCCAGTAAAGTCTCTCTTTCCAACATCAATTCTCTGCTTATAGTTGGACGCTTCACCAATTCTTTGTATTTCAGAAATGCCTGAAGAAGCTAATATAAAATAAAATAAGTACATTTTCATCCCAATCAGTTGACTTTGTACACACACACACACACACACACACACACAGACCAACAGCTTAAGGAAAATATTAAAAGTGAAATATTTCAATCTTTTACCTGTTGTGGACTGTCTTGAATTTCTGAGATATAATTTTTCAACTTTCCTGCTATCTTTTGTTCGGCAGGTGCAATAATTTTTTCATACTGAGACACTGCAGCTTTCCATAAAGGCTGAATAAATTAACAACACAATTAGACTTCAATACTTTAAAAATCTATTTATTAAAAAGAAAAATGCAAACAGAAAATCATATAGACATAAAAACGTATATGCTCAACCTCAGTATATGGATTGTATTGCGCGGGATTCAGGCCAGTGAAAGGTTCAAACACCCGAGACAGGCACATGATTTTCTCTTCATTGGCAGGCAAAAAACAGAGAAGTTTCTCATGAATTGTCCTAACAGCCAAGACCTAAAACACAAAATATTAAAGCAAAGAGAATTTATTTAAATAAAAAAAAAAATCTCCAGAAATAAGTCTTAAAATCTAAAACCATTAGGGCAAGAATATCATAATCTAGGTTCTCTGCAAAGAATGAAACTGAAGCAATAAATCTGAGAACTAACATCGATCAATAATTAAAGTATATTGCACTAACATTAATCAGAGTAAAAAAATCTAGTGAAAATGTGTAAGAGTTGGATATTTTCATATTTAAGATTCAATTAAGCCAATATTTTGAGTTCGCCCTAAATACAGCAACAACTGGATTTCATTATTCTGCATTAAACTGCACCTCTAATAAGTCTATGCTAATGTCCCTACTGCTTATAATTTACAAACAGCTACAAAACAAGTATTGTTGTATTCTGAAATGAAAATTTTTGCTAACAATAAAAGGTAAGCAAAAAGTTGAAGTACTAACACTATAATCTTCCACTTCAATTGGAGATACCACTATAAATTCATAGGGTTTTTCTTGCTTAAAAAAAAAACACAAAACGAGGCTGGGAGTGGTGGTGCAAACCCGTAACCCCAGCACTCCAGAGGCTTAGGCAAGAGGATCAAGACCAGCCTGGGCTACCAGGTGAGCACAAAGCCACGAGACCCTGTCTCAAAAAGACAAAAGAAAAAAAAAAATAGAAGAAAACAGAAATCAACAATTCTATCTATGGCTGGCTGAGTCCTAAAAGCATTAGTACCCATAACTGCTTTCTCAACCAGGTTGCTAGTGAATAGTATTTCTCACCTAAAAGAACCAGAATCCTTAGATGAAAATTTCTCATTCCACATATAGCACCACAGAAAAATGTCCCTTGACAGTAAGTATGCAAACTCTATAGAGAAACTAATAACATAAATTAAACAAACAGTTCGAATAGTTCACTCAGTGCCCCCTAGGAAGAGAGCCAGACAAAAACAATAGCAATAGTTGGAAAAACATCTCAGAACTTCCATCCATGAATGAGTGGATGGATCATCATTTCTACAACAAAGAAACAAATAAAATTTCAGAACTAACATGTTTACCAGTCACACACCAAAGAATATGAAGAAGACAGGCCAAGCGTGGTGTCACAGGCCTACAACCCCAGCACTCAGGAGGCTGAGGCAAAAGGATCACTATGAGTTCAAGGCCAGCTCTGAAGTACATAACGAGACCTTGGCTCAAAAAAAAAAAAAAAAAAAGGAAGGCAGTACTTAGTACCTACTAAGCACCCAGCACTACGCCAGATGAACGTCACAAATTACTTCATATAAATTATTTCCATCAGATGTATAATTATAGCTAACTATGAAGTATATTCACAAACAACTGAAGATCCACTTCACACTTAC
>NW_004524588.1:20294640-20295615 GCF_000260255.1 Octodon degus
TATACTACAATAAATAAATATATATAGCCTCTTCTGTACTTATCTGATATTCCTTAGGATAATTTTAAAAGGTTATTTTCTGCATCAACATTTAATACTGGCTGATAAATCAGTAATTTTAGAAATTTTTCAGTTCACTTGAAAATAAAATATAAATTAATACATACATCTATCAAAAAAGACATAAACTTAGTGCTATTAATGATCAAAAACTCACATATGATTTAAGTTAACCAACAAAATGCAAATATCTACATAAATTAGTTATTACATTAAGAAGCATTTTAAGTAAGAACCTGAAGGACAAAGGAAAAAAGCTTAAGACAGCCGTCCCAAACGCTGAGTGCTGACATCTTCCCTCGTACCTATGACATCGAGCAGGTGTAGCATCCGGGACTCCGGATAGGGATCATGTTCTGTCTGTCTCCACACATCATCCACCACGTCCCGAGTGGCCTCCACCAAGTCCACCACTTCCGCTAAGGACAGGCTATCCAAGTTATAGAACTCCTAAGATAAAAATGCACTCATTTTTAATGTAATTATAACCATACATTGAATAACATACTTAAAATGTTCCCAGATTACAATTGCTGCAACTCTAATATTTGCTATATTATATACTCTTTCTTTTTCTACCAGATAACTACTGACTTAAGTAAATATCCTCCATAAACATAAATCACATGAAAGCCAGAGGAAATATAATCATTCTTTCTTTTTCTTTTTTCAGAACTGGGGATTGAACTCAGACCCTTGCGCTGGCCAGGCAAGTGCTTATTCTACAGAGCCATCTCCCCAGCCCCAATCATTCTTTCAAAATAAACTCCAGACCCAGTCCTAGCCCAGGCCTGATGAGTGTGTGGGAGAGCTTCCAGCTAACCTGCACCGGCGGGACCTACTGGTCCCAGCCCAGGTGCAGCGTGGGTGAGACCCTCTTCCACCCCCTTGGAATACCCCCCACCACTCCACAGC
>NW_004524588.1:20297549-20304201 GCF_000260255.1 Octodon degus
AAGCAATTAAACACAGGAGATAAAGGAGTAAACAACAACAGGTAAATAACATGTCAATCGTAAGTCAATACATCTCAATTCTAACCATCAATGTAAATGGACTCAATTCACCAATTAAGAGAAATAGACAGGCACGGTGGATTAGGAAACAAAATCCAACAATATGCTGTATACAAAAAAACACATTTAACCCATACATTCATAGGCTGAAAGTCAAAATGTACTCATAGGGCCAGCCAAATAGCTCCGTAGACTAAAGCACTTGCTTAGGCAGACACAAGGGCCGCGGGTTCAATCCCCAGCCTGCCATGCCCACCCTGTCCCCAGGGGTGCGCTGCAACTGCAATTGAGACTGGGTGTGTTGGTGCACACCTGTAATCCCAGCACTTGGAAGGCTGTAAACAGGAGAATCACTACAAGTCTGATCTACGCAGTGAGACCCTGTACTAAATACCAAAAAAAAAGTACTCATTTATGTATACCCTTAGCCTAACTTTCTTTAAATTCAGATTCATACACTTATTTTCCCAGTACAGGTGTCCTAAATCCACATATACATTCGTCACTATAGTTGACACTGATTAATTCACAGGTCTCATAATGCTATGGTTAACAAGAACACAATCACAGTACAAGGATTATTCTGTATTTCATCACCATTACCAAAAAAGTCATTAAAATACACTACTAAAATTTTATTGAAATAATAGTAGAAACAAGTAGAAAATTACTATATACTTGTTTCAAAAAGATTTATTTTACTTAAAATAATTAATTTATCTTTGTGGGAATACATCAAAAAATAAATACATGTTAAAGATTTCATACTAAAAAGGGTTAGCTGAGTAAAATAAATATTTCAAAAGAACATATTCTTTCTACATAGATAAATTTGTCAGTATTGTTTTTATTTTTCTCTAAACATCTGCAAAAAGAGTAATTTTATTTTTGACAATAAAAAAACTTCCTATGGATACTTTTTTTTAATATTTTGGATTTCTAAGTTTTACTCATTCTAAATACACATCCTAAGTAAACTTTGCTACAGATGAAGTATCTATTTTGTTCTAAGTCATAAAGTATGTTTCAAAATGAGAAAAACAGTGTACACCAAGTCCTAAAACACTTTTATAAGAAGTCTGATATACAACCATGTACAAATCACATACTCTTGCAATTGTTTCAAATAATTCTTTAAAGTAATTGGCTCTTTCTTTATTATTCTGTTTATTTCCACGATGACCTTGTTCTATCCAAAACTGGAACTCATCATTTGGCGTAAGAATACCTGTAAAAGTGAAAATTTAAAAACAAATTCTCAATAAAAAATGAAAGGCCAGAAAGGTACAACTTTAACTATATCTGGATACATGCATATTTCTTACACTCTTGAAGAGGTATATACAAATGACTTTTACAATAGCAAGCTACCAACAGTAAGCTCTAATTTAAATTCCCTAAAAACACTAACAGCACCAAATTTATACCTCATCATATTTGTTTTGTGTGCTGTTTCTTGTGTTGCTCTATTTTGAGACAGGGTCTTGCTATGCAGTGCAGGCTGGCCTCAAATACCTATTCCTAGCTGTACGGTCATTCTGCTCTGGCGCCTGAGTTTGCTTCTTGAACACATTTTCCTAAATCTGATTCCAACACTATTTATGCTCCTAAATTCCATCCAAGTGGAAATAATTATAATTTCATCAATATGTTTTAATTTCTAAACATAAACACATTAGTTTTAAATATTCTTATAAACTTTCAAAAAAACTAGGTATTTCTACTTGCCTAATAATATGCTAGAAATAAAGCTGCTTTTCTTTTGGAGATGAGCTTTCAGTATCTACTTTTAAAGAAAAATATAAGACTACACCCAACATTTTAAAATAATTACTTGTATGTTATGCATTTCACATTCATGTTCCTATGAATAGTAATTTCTCTATAATTATAACAAAACTACAATGACAGGTACAGAAAATCCATTTTAACATAAAAGTTTATGCCCAATCATCTTTGCAAGGTATATAATTAGTCGGTCCTTATTATTCACACACTCAATATTAGAGTAGCAAACCAATTTTAGTCACCTGATACGTACGTTCCTAGCTAAGGTCAAAGTGACCCTGCCCTTGTTTCTTTCCTGTATCTGTTTTGTTCGTACCACATTTTTTACTTTCTATTGATCTCACTATTTAAAATGACCCTCATGTGTAGTGCTAAAATGCTATCAAGTTCTTCTAAGCACAAGAAAACCAAGTTGTTCCTTAAAGAAAATCCTACATTGCAAAAGTTTCTATTACAATGCTGATGGCCATGAAGACAATGTTAATAAATCAGCAATATATATTAATGAGTCTTTGAACACAAGGTTATGCATTACCAAAACATCGACACAAGGTGACAATATATTGTGGCCAGAGGCTTGAAGGATAAACATTTGATCTCTCCTGCAAGCAACAGTTCAGCATTCACCAAGTCAGTGTTCACAGTGACTACAGAACTCAACTAATGTGAACGGTGAAAATCAGCTATACTTTCGAGTTCCACAAATTATACGTTTTTTAAAAAATACATTTTCCTGAGAGGCTGAACTCGGGGTCTGACAAGATGGCTGGGCTGCCCCGCAGGATCATCAAGGAAACCCAGCGTCTGCTGGCACAGCCGGTTCCTGGGATTAAAGCTGAACCCGACGAGAGCAACGCCCGTATTTTCACGAGGTCATTTCTAGCCCCCAGGATTCCCCTTTTGAAGGAGGGACTTTTAAACGTGAACTATTTCTGCCAGAAGAATACACAATGGCAGCATCTAAAGTACATTTCATGACCAAAATTTATCCTTCTAATGTAGATAAGCTAGGAAGAATATGTTTAGATATTCTGAAAGGTAAGTGGTCACCAGCACTGCAGATCCACACAGTTCTCCTATCAATCCAGGCTTTGTTAAGTGCTCCTAATCCGGGTGACCCATTAGCAAATGAAGCAGCGGAGCAGTGAAAGCCCAGGGAAGCCCAAGCCACAGAAACAGCTAGAGCATGGACCAGGCTCTATGCTATGAATAATATTTAAGTCGGTCCGATCATCCAGTTTGTGTCACTTCTCCTGCTCTGCCAAGACTTCTGCCTTTTTTGTTTGCATTTAATGGACATGGTCTTAGAACATTACAAAATAAAATCCCACACATTTTCAGTCCTTTGGTGATTAAATGCACATTAGCAAATCTATGTCTTGCTCCAATTCACTGCTGTAAAGCATGAGCAGAGGTTGAAGCTTCATCTGGATTGTTGTGAAGCGTTTAAAGGCAGTGGCCTCTGCTTTTATTCATTTCCCCCATCACACTTTAAGTATAAAGCACTGGGAATGAAGGTAGTTGTCAGGGTTAGCTGCGGGGATATGGGTGTTCTTTATTTTATTTTATTCTATTTTTTGAGAGGTAAGGCAATTTCAAAATTTTGTGCCCCTCCCTTTTACGGTGATCTAATTGCACTGATTATAAAGTAGCCAACCAGTTCTTTAAGATACGCTCTCTAGCCAAGTCTAACTTTATTTAGATGCTATAGATGGACAAGCTGATTGAACCAAAATGGGAACATTAACAAACACCACAGCCCTCATTAAAACTGTGATTTTGCAGTCAAGTGTAGATTTCCCCTTCAAAAAAAAGCTTGTTACCATTTTGTATGGTTTGTCTGGAAACTTCTATAAATCTTATGTTTTAGTAAAATATTTTTTGTTATTCTAAAAAAATACATTTTTCTTTTGTCTAAATCCATGCACATCTATTCATTTAAAAAAAAAAAAAAAAAGCTTATGCTTGAAGTTCCAGAAACATGGAAAGAATTCTGTGCAGAAAGACATTCCCCTACTATTGGACTAATGAAGTAATCATTTATACTTTGGTTTAAACTACAGATGATTATATCATACAGCTATTTCAATAAGTGATACATGACTAAAGACATTATATATTGTTATGTACCTCTAGTATCATCTTCCTTAAGCTTCAATTTTGATAAATTAGCATCTGATCTTCGTAGAACCACACCCAACCCAGCTTCTAGCTCACTCAGAAGATTCTGAAGTTTGGGATCAAAGTTTCTACTCCATTCCTGATCCTAAATAAAAACACACAAGAGCAACCACAGATCAGAGTGTTCCCAGTCTGAGGGGCCCTTAGGGACTCTATCTAAAGGACTAAGTCAACACATCCCTGCTTTGCTTACTGCCATCACAACCTCTACTTCATGATGCCTAAAAGGCCTCAGAACAGCGAAAACTATACAAAGATCACCTATTATAGCAATGTCAGAGCCCGTGTGAACTGCACAATATACTTTTCTCCAATTATCTGTCAATAAAGCTTACTTCAGAACGAGAAACTGAGAAATGTATGGGGCCTGTGTCAACTCCCAGAACAACAACTACTACAAAAATTCTCTGGGTGCGCCAGCCCATACCCATCACCCCAAGTACTGGGAAACCAAAATAGAAAGATCAATGAATAAGCCAGCCTGGGTAATTTAGGGAGATCCTATTTCAAAAAATAAGACAAAAGGGGCTAGGACTGTAGTTAACTGTGGAAGTCCTGGCTTCATTAACCAATAACAACAAAAATGACATTTGAATATAAAAGTAAAACACTACATTAATAGTAAACAACATGTTTATATAAAAATTTATCCAAATACTTGAATAAGTATAGATAAGTAAATATGCGGCTACTCACTCACCTTTAACAACATTGGTGCAAACACGTGCCGTACTGCTTGGTAAAGGGAATTAATAGGTGACTCTAACATTGATGAAACGAGAATGTTATTATGTAGATTCACGTCAGTAATGACTTCAGGTCGCAACTTGAAAAACACCAGCACTTTATCTTTTGTATCACCAAACTCAATCTAAAGTGATAAATGATTTTAATGTTATTTTCATAAAATTTAATACTTATAAAATGTGGCTCTAAAATGTTGTATCACTGCAATTACACTTCTCAGGAAAATATAGTTATTTTCAAAAAAATCTAGTAAAGCTAATATATCTCTGTTCTTTAAGAATATCTGGGTTTAATGATGTATCCACACCTCTATATGATTATATCATAAACCTATTTTTGAAAAGTGATTCTGGAGCATTAAATATGACATATCGTTGACACACACTGCTAACGACTGCATGCACTAAATGTCAAGGGTAGGTGCCTTGGAAACAGGGCAGAACACATCTCTACCACACAAAGAAAGTCCACAACAAAGATAGTAATTATGCTATCATGTGGAAGGGGCACTGTAAAGGATGCTTATTAAATTCTATATACATACACTATATTAATTATATAAGTTTATATATAATGTTCAAAACACCAAATGAACCTAAGTTGTCTACCTTCTAAAATTACCTTTACCTTAACCAAAAATTTTTCCATACAGTTGTAACATCAAAATTTTATTAAACTGTCACATACTTTAAAATTGTGATTGGATGAACTCAATTGGAAATCACTGATGAGATCTTGTTCAAAATAGATCAGGTCATAGTAATTAGTTCATTACGTAAAAAATATACTAGTCAAAAGAAATTTTTTTATTATGTATTATATTTTCAGTTGTTCTAATTTCTTCTTCCAGCCTACAAACTAACAACTCTATAAACTAAAAGGTATTCAAACAAGGTTACTGCTGTATAACACCTCCTAGATGAGCTTCATGCTCTTTTACCCTAAATATTTCCATTTTAATTAGTGAATTTTTGTGATAACAGTGACTACATTCAGCTTAAGGGTTTGACATACACATATCACATCCCTACTGTTCTTACTCCCCTTGTCCACCATTTCCCCAGATCCCCTTGCCATCTCTATATTGTCTACCTCCATTTTTTTAACATGGCTCTTTTAACTCACTCTTTAAAGTTATAGCCTCTTTAATAAATGGTTCTGGAAAAACTGGCTTTCCACATGCCAAAAGCTAAAACTAGACCCATAATATCTCCATGTAGTAAGTTACAGTCAAAATGGATCAAAGATTTAAACATTAAGACAGAAATACTAAATCTTCTAGAGGAAAACATATGTAAAAATCCTAAAGACATAGGGGTGGGTAGGGAGTTCGTGAACAAAAACCAAAACACACAGGAAATACATCAAAGAATCAACAACTCACATCTCATCTTTTGAAAAGTTTTTGCACTTCAAAGGAAATCTCTAATGGAGTAAAAGAAAACCCACCAACTGGGAAAAAATTATAGCTGACTATCCCTCTGAAAGAGGTCTTATATTTAGAACACATAAAGAATTCCTAAAAATTAGGCCTCCCAAATTCAAAAATGCAATCCAAAAAAATGAGCATTTCAGATGAATATACACTTTTCAGATAAAGAAATACAAATGGAAGTAAATATAAGAAAAAATGTTCAACGTCATTGGTCATTCAAGAAATGCAAATTAAAACAACAGTGAGTGTGGGAGGCACAATAACTCCAGGCCTCCAATACTATTGCAAGTGAATCTTTTTCTAAATCCTGAGAATCTGCCACATTATGACTCCATGCCATATAGTCCTTAATGGTCACCCGAGTGCCTCTGACCTATAAAATTCTCTTGGTGCGTCAGCGTCATTAGTGATGCTGACTTCCTCTTCCCCTACCTCTGCCAA
>NW_004524588.1:20305076-20313497 GCF_000260255.1 Octodon degus
AAAAGGGAATAAACCTATTCAAAAGGAAGGAATTAATGAGTTGAGGAAAAGGACAGGAGAGGTAGTGAGGGAAAGAGATATATCTATGTATGTAAGCAGGAGGGTTTGGAAAACTGTACTGTGGACTTATGCTGCATTATGGAAAGGAGCAGTTAATGCTTAATTTGTTTTGTCTTCTTTTTTTCAATTCTTCGACCTTTTTCTCTTCTTAATTTCTTATATATTTCTTTTTTTCTTTCTTCCAATTCTACATGCATATATCTGGTAATATGAACAACTAGCTGGAAGACAACACATGCATTACAACAAATACTGTGAAATGCATGTTATTTTGTGAAGTGAAATTCTGTATCACTTATAATTTTTCTGTTTTCATACTACCTTGTACTATCTTTAAAAAATAAAATTAAAAATAAAGAAATTATACTTGGTTCTTTCATATTAGAGAAACCACGTTATATTTAACCTTCTGTGACTGGCTTGTTTCATCTAATATTATGGTCTCAAGAGCCATCTACTTTCCTACCTAATTATACCAATTTTAGCCACTGAGACGGACCTACTCTCTGTTGATGACATTTCTTATGACACATGAAAATTACACGAAATTCAAATATCAATCAACACCCATAGTGTTATTAGAGTACAGCCATACTTTCCTTTACATGGAGTATTACACAGGATATTATATAATCTGCTTTTACACTATAGTGACACAGGTGTAGTTGCCACAAAACCCTCTGGCCTGCAACCCCTAAAGTAGTACCTTGCCCACTGTGGAATGCTGGCTAAGCCTAGTCCTAAAGTACATAACAGAGCACATCTTTGTTTCAATTAAGATTACTACTGGCTTCCTATTTCAATCTAAATAGCATCCAAGTCCTGTGAGGCTAGCACATGCCTTACTCTCCCACCTAACCCTACACACGGCCCTTCATATGCTGAACTTCAGCATCACCCTGGATTTTTTCCTGACCTGTAACCAAGGCCAGCTTAGGGATCAGGTGTTTACAGTTTCTTTTCCTTCTGACACTTCCCACCCAGATCACAGCTCAGTCTACGACTCATCATTCAAATATCACTCAAAGGACACCACTGCGGAGTGGTGTCCCTTCTATCCTATTGTAACGGGGGTTCCCTGCCACACCCCATTCCTGCTATAATTTCTTCTTAACATCACTTATCAAAACTAAAAATTATGTTATGTTACATTTTTGTGTTTAACTTTTCTTTGTACATCCCAGGGTTTCTCCTTGAAGATCCAGGCTCTAGTGTGTTCGTGACTTTATCCCGAGGACTTAGGACAGTTTCATACCCATAGTACGTACCTAATAAACATATGCTGACTGGGCCAGGGATATACCTCTGTAGCACAAGTGCCTGCCTGCCAAGTGCAAACACTTACTCAATTCCCAGTTTAAAAAAAATAATAGTATGGCGAGTGGAGCTGCAGGCATGCAGGCCAAGACTATGGAGCTGTGACCGAGCATCTCAGGCAGTGAATAATAGCTCTTCAAGAACCTGAAGAGTTTGTGGTACAAAAATTAGTGGACCACTGTGTAGTGAATGGGAATTTGGAGTATTTTCTGAAATGGAAGGGATTTATAGCTGCTGACAATACAAGGGAACCTGAAGAAAATTTAGATTGTCCAGGGTTAATTGAAGCAAAAAGCTGGTAAAGAAAAAGATAGTACAAAAAGAAAATCTTAGGGCCAGCTAAATAGCTCAGCAGAATAAAGTGCCTGCAAGCAGGCACAGGAGCTAAGGGTTCGATCCTTGGGCCTGCCGTGCTGGCCCCGGCCCCACCCATGGGACACACTGAGACAGAGATTGAGATAGGACTGGGCACCTGTAATCCCAGCTCTTGGGAGGATATATAAAGGCAGATCACTACAAGTCCAATCTAGTATTAAGACCCTGAGGGGCTGGGGAGATGGCTCAGTAGAATAAGCGCTTCCTTGGTAAGCGCATGGGCCTGAGTTCAATCCCCGGTTCTGCAAAAAAAAAAAAAAAAAGACCCTGAACTCCCTGTAGAACCTTCCCTAAAATATAAAAAAAGAAAAAAGAAAATCTTTACCTGACAATGAATCTAATGACAGCAAGTCAAAGAAAAAAAAGAGATGCTGCTGACAAACCTAGAGGTTTTGCTAGAGGTCTTGATCCTGAACAAATAATTGGCACTACAGACAGTAGTGGAGAATTGATGTTTCTCATGAAAGAGAAAGATTGGGCCAGCCAAATAGTTCAGCAGATTAAAGCGCCTGCAAACAGGCTCAGGGCCAGGGGTTCGGTCCCCAGATTCCCAGGTCTACAGTGCCAGCCCCTCCCCCAGGGTGCACTGAAAGGAGACGGCGCAGTGGCGCAAGCTGTAATTGCAGCACTTGGGAGGCTAAACAGGAGAATCACTAGGAGTCTGATCTAGTAGTAAGACCCTAAACATCCAGCACATCTTTCCCTAAAATACAGAAATAAAAGAAATGGGAAGATTCAAATGAGGCTGACTTAGTGCTGGCAAAAGAGGTAAATATGCAATGTCCTGAAATCATCATTGCTTTTTATGAAGAGAGACTAAATTGGCATTCCTGCCCAGAAGATGAAGCTCAATAACATATATATATATATATATATATATATATATATATATATATCTTGGCTTTGATTTACTAGCGTGGAAAAAACATATGAAAATCAAGTTTAATATGTCAGTTTTGAAAGCAGTATTTGGGGGAGTTAGTGGGTTTTGTTTGTTTTGCATCCACAGTACTAGTTACTTTGAACAAATAAATAAAGCTTTTGTAGTTGCTTCCTTTATCAAAAAAGAACATTTGGTAGCCTGATACATTTCCTCTGCTTCACTAAATGCTGGGGGGAATTCCCCATAACCCAAATCAGAACTCATGTTTTAGCTCGTATGCTTAAAGAGCATTCAGAGGAGTTTTTTGTGTGTGTATAAATAAAATTCTTATGTAAGTGGGTTTTGTTTTGTTTTTAAACATTCACCAAAATAAAAATTATGGGTAATAACCTCATGTTTGAGATGCCATCATTCTGAGCAACCTAAGAAATCACTTCCAGTTCAACAGAAAGTTTTCCTAAAGCAATAACCTTTTAAATTAAATAGATGGTTTTGTGGTTAAATGGTCAGTTTAAAGTAAATATTTTCAAAGCAGCTATATCAGAATCTGTATCTGTCTTTAGTCACAAAAATGCAATTTACTTCCAAAACTCCCCCCGCCCCCAAAAAAAAGTCTTATCTAGCTGGACATGGTGGCACACGCCTACAATCTCAGCCCTTGGGAGGCTGAAGCAGGAGGATCTTGGGAGTTCAAGACCAGCCTGGGCTACAAAGTGAGTGCAAGGCCAGGCTGAACTGCATAGAGACCCTGTCTCAAAAAGAGAAAAAAAAAAAAAAATTCTTATCTCTACCAACAACTTTCCCACCTGAACAAGGCAGCAAGTCAAAACTTGGTTTGAATTCACTAAGGAAGACTTAACAAGGGAACATTAAAAATTCCTCAAGACTCATTACTTCACAGCAAGTTGAAATCTGCACTCAAGAGTCAGGATTCATGTATATCTTAAGACTTGGCTCATGGAAATCCACTGAGTGGCTGGAGGTGTTCACAATTTAGAGCCTAGAATAAATCAGTGGACAAACTTGGAATCTAAACTCTTGACCTGCATGTTTTTTCTTGACCCCCAACTTGTTCCTTACACGTAGGCTCAATCTTTTCAGTATTTGGGTTACTGTTTTCAGCAGAAGCCAGGAAAACAACTTTGTAGTAATCAGAATGTTATCCTAATATATGTTGTTTATTTTATTGTAAATAATGGTGATCAGCAGTCAATAAACAGTTTTGTATTCCTTTAAAAAAAAAAATGTTAAGGGGGCCAGGGAGATAGCTCAGTAGAATAAGCGCTTGCCTGGCAAGCACAAGGGCCTGAGTTCAATCTCCGGTTCCACCAAAAGAAAAAAAAAAAAAATTAAAATAAAAGTATTTATATAAGTATATATATTTTTAATGTTGACTAACATTAAATCATGCTGACTTTTCCCATATTTCCACTGTACCACTGCATCTGAGCTTTAAGCGGCATTTACACAGTATGACCTAATTTTACAATGTGTTGAGTATGTGTCAACAAATCACAGTAGTGAAGTTCTAGAAGGCAGAAGCAGGGCCCTATTCTGAATTACAGCATAGAGGAGTGGGACAGGTATCACCCTGGCTGCAACACGGAAGCCTTGCTCTCCCAAGCTGCAGAAGGGAGTACAGTTGCTGCCTCCCAGCACCGCACACTAAGCACATTAATGCACATAAATTTATTAGAACAACCTGTGGCACAGGACAAGTGAAAATAAATGCTAGTTATATCTGTCCTTTTATACCTTTGTAAACCCAACAGCTTTGGCATTGTCTTGCATTTATATTGAGTTCAAAATAAATATTTATGAATAAAACTGAATTAAGCAGGGAGATTCATTATGAATAGGGTGAAGATTCAATCATTCTACAAAAACAAAACGACAACAAAAAGCACTGAATGTGCAAAGACCCTGCTAGTCCCCGAGATATAAGTTAACATAAAAGGGTTGAAAACGTCTATAATTTGTTCATTTTCGTCTACTGCCTGTCCTTTTTAGCAAGGTACACAATTTTTTCGTAAGACCTCCTTTGAAGTTAACACACAGTGTGTAGGAGGCCGGATGGGAAGTGCAACATTTGGAAACAATCCTCCAGGGGAGGGAGCAGTACGCTCAGTACGCTCAGCAAATCCGTAAGGCACATTTTGCACATCAAAAACAAGCTCCAACTTTACTTTGGCATATAGCAAATCACTTTCTGAAGACTTGAACTCCTAACTAATTTTTCTCTCAGATGGTACTAAAATCGGTGCATAACCCGAAAAGGACAGCCCAGGACTTGCTTCAAAGGTGAACAGTTATGAGGAGAAAAACTGTTCCGTTTATAAAACATCCCTAGTCTTTAACAATTAGAAGAGTCGTGCCCGTGGCACACCTGTAGTCCCAGCTACTCGGTAAACTGAGGCAGAACAGCTCAGACACAGGAATGTGGGGCCAACCTGGGCTGTCTTACATACATACATACAGGTCGGCACGCCCCAGCGCGGACGCAGCAACTCCAGGCTGCGGGACCTCGGGGCGCGCTGCGCGGGCGGGTCGCTGCGCGGGCGGGTCGCTGCGCGGGCGGGTCGCTGCGCGGGCGGGTCGCCCCGCCGCCGGCCGGGGCAGAGCGGGCGGGGCGGGAGCGGCGCAGGAGCCCTACCGCGTTGGCGAAGTGCAGGCCGGCGTCGGACCGCTGCACGCGTAGCAGCATCTGGTTCCCGTCGTCCAGGAAGTTGTTGATCTCCACGCAGTTGTAGAGCAGCGGCTGGTCCCAGGCGTCCGCCGTCAGCCCGAAGTAGTTCTGGGTGGTCGTGAAGAGGAAAAGCTTGCGAACGTCTCCAGCCCTGCCCGCCATGGCGCTGACGAGAGGGAGCGGGAAGGGCGGATGGGAAGCCTGGAAAAGAACAGGGCTACAATGCGAAGGCAGCGGAACTAAGCCAGCGCCGCTCGGCTCAAACTCCCAGCAGGCCCGCAGGGTCTCCCAGCTTCGCTGTCGCCGAGGGCAGTCGCCATGGCAACAGAGCGCCGCCGGGCGTCCGAGAGGCGCGCGCAGGACTTTGTTGTATTGCGCATGCGCATGCAAAGCTCAGGAAAGGATCGATCATCTCGGTGCTCTTTAGCAGATCTCCGCGATCATGGATTTGTGAAAGACTTGAGCCAACTTGTATGGACACAAAAAGCTTTTATTCTTCCTACTGATTTTTTATGATACGGAATGAGAAGGGATAGTCTTCAAAGACAGAACCTGGATTTATGGATTGATAAACACTGCAGGATTTTATCACTTCCTCTCCACCTGCGCTACCCCTTAACAAACCACTGCCAGCCCTGAGGTTACCCAGCTGTAACGTAGAGAAACACAGTGTTACAGCCAAGGCCATAAGGAGGATTTTAAGTGACTACTATTTTAAAAAATCACTTTTTAGAGAGGCTAGAAAAAAGATCAAAACAATGTTAGTTTATAATCCCTCTTTTCTGTGCTGTTTAATTTTCCACTTTTGATTTTTTTAAATATTAATTTCAGAAAAACATACACAATTATCCAAACAATCATATATGTAAAATAGTCAAAATATACAATGGTAGTTGTTAATTTAATAACAAGGACAGATACTCAATACAGAAATAGAGGCAAGCGTCATCATTTTCCTCCCCTTGGCATCACAGGTTTTGATCAACTACACCGTTAGTCATTTACTCCAATATGCATTACAGACTATGTGAATTCAATAAAAGCAGTTACTGGGCTGGGAAGATAACTCAGCGGTCTAAGTGCCTGCCTGGCAAATGCAAGGACCCAAAATCCATCCCCAGTATCACATGCAGCACCATCCAGGCACCCTGAGCACTGTGCCAGCCATGGAGACTGGGTATGGTGGCGCATGCCTGCTAGGGAGGCTGACACAGGAGGATCACTACGAGTCTGAGCTGCACAGACCCTGTAGCAAACACATAAAGAAATAAAAGACTAAAAGCACTTAAGACTTACTACTACGTGTTGAAGACTGAACCAGGAACTAGGGCCACAGTAGCTCCCTTTACAGAATTTGTGTCTAGTCATTCATCACCTCAAAACTGATTTGTCAAAACATGCACACAGGTTTTCCATTTGCCCTCAATAATCAAAACTTTCTCCTAAAACTATATTCTTGTACAACTAGAAGAGAGTCCATTTAATCTGCTGAACATCTTAAGATTCAGTAGTGGGAACAAAAGGCAGCTGAACTGTTGTCAGTTATCAAGGTGAGTAAATGAAACTTCCCATGACATCCAGGAGGTGGGATATGGAAGTCTGGCCATGCGGGGAGGCGTCCAGTGAGATGAGATGCTACACACTGGTATTATAGGCAACCAATTTAGAGGAAAGAGTAGTGATCAGAGAAGGACTGGTCCTTGAGGAAGTCAGTGCAAAAGATGAGACACAGCAAATGGTGGCTGGAGGTGAATCTGAAGAGGCCTGGCCTCAGCACAGCCAGGCATGCAAGCCTCTCTAGAGATACACAGTAACTGGAGAGGCTATTGTAGTTAGCACCTCCTGGTCCAGTGAGCCCAGAAAGGCACCAGATGGGGGGGCAAAACATCTGGGCCCACATTCCCATCCCCTCCAGGAATGCTTTTGTGCTTGCTTGCTTGCTTGCTTGCTTGCTTTTTTTCTATACTTGCACCCGTATAGGCTGGTTGTAGTTTGACCTATGTTCTACCCACATTGTGATTTTGCTGTACAAAATACTCTCTTTTTTGAGGAACCAAGGATGGAACTCCGGCCCTTGAGCTTGCCAGGGATGTGCTTATTCTACTGAGCCATCTCCCCATCCCCTGTATAAGATACTCTTAACAAAGAGCCTCAGTGGCCACTCAGGACCCCTCCTGGAAATTCAGAAACTATTCTTATTTTCTATAAAACTCTCCTAACCTCCTCCTTAGATCATGACTTCATTCTGGATGTTGTAAAACTCATCACTTCTGACATGTAGCAGGTTGGAAGTCATTGTCCCCACTAGGAATTATTTTCCCATCACACTGATGAGAAAAAGAAAAAGAAGAAAGAAAGAAAGAAAGAAAGAAAGAAAGAAAGAAAGAAAGAAAGAAAGAAAGAAAGAAAAGAAAGAAAGAGAAAGAAAGAAAGAAAGAGAAAAGAAAAGAAAAGAAAAGATCTGAGTGGATAAAAAGGATTTTAAAAGCAAAGTGTTGATATAGATATAGACCTTCTGGCCCGGCAGTGGAAACTATGACCCTTCTAAAGCCTTCAGAGAAGTCTCCATTCCCCAAAAGTCCTTGCTCTAAGTGAGTCGTCAGCCTGTTTCATGTTTGTGAAGATGTGTGGAATGGCTGGATTTAACTTTCATGAATATGATGAATAAAAAGCCAACACATATAGGACCATGAGCCTGGAAGGCAGGTGAGATCATGATACTGTTGCTCTCTCTCCCAGTGAGTCTTGGAATTCTCTAACAGGCCTGAGCTTCAGGAAGCTGTGAAATTCGAATGGTTGAATCAAGTTTCACTCAGATCACAAAAAACACGAACATGCCATTTGACATGAAAATGGAGCTTGCATGTATCTTTTTCACTGCTGCATAAAACGAAGCCTACAGTAGAAAGTAAGGCAGATAAGAACACTACACTTAGTGCCAGCCCCGTCCCCAGGACACACTGAGACAGTGAGAATGGGCATGGTGTGCGCGCCTACAGTCCCAGCACTTGGGAGGCTGTAAACAGGCAGATCACTATGCGTCTGACCTATGCTGTGAGACCCTGAACACCCTGTATACCCTGCTCTGAAATACAAAAAG
>NW_004524588.1:20313782-20334112 GCF_000260255.1 Octodon degus
GAGAAAATTTCTGGAGGTGAATGACACAGTGAAGGCCACACAGATGCGAGTAAGAGAGTCAAGACGCACACCCAATATGAACATACTACATGCGGTGATAGACATTCATAGCTGTGAACCAACGTGATCATTCTCATCAATGAAATATGAGCAGAAATAATATAGGCACTTTAAGGCAAAGTTTCAAAAGTGAGTGCACCTTCAGACTTTCTGCCAACTGGACATAGATAACAAAGTAACAAGGAATGTAAAACCATTTGTAAAAGATCCTGGATTCTTGAATCATGATGTGACATAAAGCTTGCATTGTTAAATAAACAACAAATAACCTTTGCTGTGTTTCAAAAATTTTATATTAAACATATGAATCAGTTTTATACTACTTAAGATTTCTCTAAACAAAGCATAACAGATGCCCCTCATGTCATGCTATAGAAAAAAAACATTTAATGTAAAAAAAAAAAAAAAAAAAAAGCAACTGCAACTTACTCTTTGCTAGGTAGGCAGCAAATAGGCAATGAGAGCTGCGGAACAAGAGGAAACCAAACCCTCTGAGCCACTTCTCTTAATTTTGTTCTAATCTGATGTTTGCCAAACTTTAGGATGTCAGGACTTCTTTATGCCCTAAAAAATTATTAGATCCAAAAAAGATTTGTTGCCATAGGTTCTTTCTGTCAATATTTACTCCATTAGAAATTAAACCGGGCTGGGCATGGTGTCACACAGCTGCAATCCCAGAATACTGGTATATTGAAACATGAACATTACATGTTCAAACCCACCCTAGGCAACTCCAGGACTGAGTGAGACCTTCACACATTTATATTTGAGAAAGAAATAGCAATGAGACAGATTCAAAACAGGTTAGTAGGAGAGTTATAATAACTAATACATCGCATATTGCTGTCTTCATAGTAGTTATTCATAGTACAAGATGCAGACATGATATCTTGTCTAAACATTAGTTCAAAGCTTTCTTCTCATTGAACTAAGAGAAAGTAGTTGTATATTTCTGCTATTTTGTATATAAATAATTTTTTTCACTACAAAATGGTCCTTCCTTCATTTACATGCCCCTTTTTTCTTTAGTTTTGTCAGAGATACATATTCCATTGACATTCAAATATTGTAGGTGCATAAATTCAGGAAAAGTAATCAGATATAGTCCAGTAGTTCATAATAGTAGTGGTTTATCCACAGGACTGGCAATATCAGAAGTTGTTGAATTGAGCCTTTTACAGCTCAGCATTTTAATATGGCTCTACTTTTAATACCTCATTTTTATACTTTTCTGCTGGATGGTTAAGACCAAGATAAAGCAACACCTATATAACAAAAAATGCAACTTTTGTATCTGCCAAGGTCAGTCAAATCCCCTCAGGATTTACCCTGAAACCCTGAACAGCAGTTTGTAGATCTTTTGCCAGTGTCAGCCATGTGGATCAGTCATGGCTTCTGCTTGACCAATTTGCTCCCTGTGAAAGCCTGAGAGAATGTTTTCTCTCCATGTGATCTCCTTAGGCACACTCTATGTCATCAATCACTTTCCTCTGGAGCCCCATAATTTCCTTGATAGGAAAATTTGGGACACAACTGAGTTAGATGTTACAGTACACTTTCCCTTATGTCCTGAGTCCTCACTAACCTTGAAGGGCTAGGACCACAAGGTTGGCTTCCTTGTAGCCTTTCTTTTTCTCCAGTTTTTTGGTCTGCAAACTTAAGTTGTTAACCTTCCAGAAGAGAAGCTTAATGATATTATTACCCCATAACATAGGCATTTGAGCTTAACCTCATTATCTGTCTGAATATCAAACACCTTAGACATAACATAGAACAGGTATTTTCCATCAATTGTTTTTGGGTGGTTTTTTTTTTTTTTTTTCTTTTTCTTTTTTTGGCAGAACCGGGGATTGAGCTCAGACCCTTGTGCTTGCCAGGGAAGCCTTATTCCACTGAGCCATCTCCCTAGCCCTCCATCAGTTGTTGATATGCTCAAGTTTAAATGCCTACACAATATGAAAAAAAAATAGTAAAAAAATTTTAAAAATAGAAATAAACAGTTGCAAAATTTTACACAAAAATTCAGAAATCTATCCATATACAACATTGTAGCAGGACAGTCCTTTGACTTGTTTTTGTGTGTGTGTGTGTGTCTTGTTTGCATTTATTACTTTTTTTAAACAAACATTTACTTGAGAGAGAGTATCACAGTAATTGGTATGACATTAGAAGCAGCATGCTTTTAGAAGACCACAATGACAGGCATTCCAAGCCTTGTATTGCACATTGCTATCTTCAGTGCAGTTGCTTAGTTCACAGGTATCAGCATGTATAGTTAATCAGGGTAAGAATCCTACCAATTAACTGCTAGTTTCAAAACCCTGATGGAGGATCTCAGAATCATTGCCTTAACCATTTTGTGTATATGAATGTATAGTTTTATCCCTTCCATGTTTCCTAGCTTTTCTCCTTGCCCTCTCTCCATTGTTTGATCATTAAGTTCTCAATTTCCACTTAGTTGTGTTATATCTTTCAATTTTTATTTCTTCTTTTGAGTTCTTACACTAGGGAGACTATATGATATTTACACACGTGGGTCTGGTTTATTTCACTTATGAGTATATCTTCAAGTGGCATCCACTTATATATGAAGGCTTTGAATTGATTATTCTTTATAGCTGAATAAAAACACATCTTTTTCATCCATTTCTCAGGTGACGGCAATTTTGGTTGCTTCCAAGATATGGCTATCAAAAATTGTGCTGTTACGAACATAGGCGCACGTGTATCACTATATGATGTTTTCAGTTCTTTTGGGAAAATTCCAAGCAGGAGGATAGCTGGTTTGAATGTGATTTCCAGTTCTAGTTTTTTAAGGAGTTTCCACACTGATTTCCATACTGTTTGCACCACTCTACACTCCCCCGAGCAGTGGAGAAGTGTTACTTTTTCCCTAGAGCCTCTCCAACATTTGTTTGTTGATTTATTTTTTATTTCTTTATGATAGCCATTCTTTCTGTAGTGAGATGGTATCTCAGTGTTGTTTTAATTTGCATTGACAGATGGTTAGTGATGTGGAGCATTTTTCATTTATTTATTAGCTTCTAAAATTTCTTCCACTGTGAAGTGTGTGTTCATCTTGGATGCCCATTTCTGGACTGGGTCTTTAAATTTTTGGGCCCTACTGTTTTTAGTTCTTTATAAATTCTAGAGAGAAGATCTTTGTTTGAGTGCTTATTAGTTAAGATTTTTTCCAAATTTGTGGGTTGTGTTTTCACTCTGTTGGTGATTTGTTTTGATGTGCAAAAACTTCTCAATAAGGGGAGGTCTCAGTTGTTAATTCTTTCAGCTGTATCCCGTGCGAGTTGATTTCTGTCCATGAACTCTTTGCCTACCCCTATGTCTTCAAGAGTTCCTCCTACATTGTCTTCCAGGAGATTTAGTGCTTCTATTTCAGTGTTTAGATCTCTAATGCATTTTGACTTTAGTTTAGTGTCTGGTAATAGACCTGGGTCAAGTTTTCGTTTTCGGCCTGTAGAAAGCCAGTTTTTCCAGCACCTTTTGTTAAAGAGGCTATCTTTCTTCCAGTAAGCATGTTTGGCCCCTTTGTCAAAGATAAGGTAGCTGACTGTGTTTGTACTTGCTTCTGCATCTTCAAATCTATTCCATTGATCCTCAGGTCTATTTTGTTGCCAGTACCATGCTGATTTTATCACAGTAGTTTTATAGTATAATTTCAAGTCGGAAGTATAACGCCTTCTGCCTTGTCTTTGTTGTCTAGGATTGCCTTTGCTATTCTAGGTCTTCTCTGGTTCCAAATAAATTTTAGGAATGATTTCTCTGTGTCTGTGAGGTATGTTGGTGGTATTTTGATAGTGATTGCATTAAATCTGCACAACAATTTTGGGAGTATGGCCATCTTCACGATGTTGGTTCTTCCTATCCAGGAGCAGGGAATATATTTCCATTTTCTGAAATCCACTACAATCTCTTTTTTCAGAGTACTGTAATTTTCATCGAATACATCTTTCACTTTCTTAGTTAGGTTAATTCCTAAATAGTTTATTCTCTGCAGTGCTATTGTAAAAGGTATTGTTTCTCTAATTTCCCTCTCAGCATGTTTGTTATCTGTGTAGAGGAATGCTATTGACTTTTGGGTATTGACTTACTATCCTGCTATGGTACTGAATTTGTGCCTTAATTCTAGTAGCTTCTTGGTGGAGTTTTTTGGGTCTTCTAAGTAAAGTATCATGTCATCTGCAAATAATGATAGTTTTTCTTCTTTACCTATTCTTATTCTTTTATTTCTCTCTGTTGTCTAATGCCTTTAGCTAATGATTCCAGAACTATATTGAATAGGAGTGGTGATAGAGGACATCCTTGTCTTTACCAGATCGGAGAGTAAAAGACTTCAGTTTTTCCCCTTCTAGAATTTTGTTAGCTGTTCAGTTGTCATAGATGGCTTTTATGAGATTGAGGTAGAGGCCATCTATTCCAATTTTCTGTAGGACTTTGAACATGAATGTGTGTTGGACTTTGTCAAAAGGTTTTTCTGCATCGATTGAGATGTTCATGTGGTTTTTGGATTTGGCTCTATTGATATAGTGTATTACATTTATAGATTTGTGCATATCGAACCATCCTTGCATCCCTGGGATGAATCCTACCTGGTGAGGGTGTGTAATCTTCTTGATAATTTGCTGTATTCTATTAGCTAGGATTTTATTGAGGATTTTTGCATCTATGTTCACGAGGGAGATTGGCCTGTAGTTCTCTTTTTTAGTTGCATCTTTCCCTGGTTTTGGTATCAGTATAATTTTTGCCTCAAGGAATGACTTTTGGAGGATTGCTTCCTTTTCAATTTCATTGAAGAGTTTGAGGAGTATTGGGATTATACCTTCTGTCATTTTCTTGTAGAATTCAGCTGTGAAACCACTAAAACCTGGATTTTTCTTTGTCAGTAGGTTTTTTATTACATTTTGTATTTCACTGGCTATTATTGGGTTATTGAGAGTTCTTATATCTTTTTGATTCAGTTTTGGTAATTTGTACCTTTCTAGGAATTTGTAACTTTGGTAATTTGTACCTTCTAGTTTTGCAGGGTATAGTACTCTGGGCTGGTATTCATTTTCATAGAGAACTTGAAATACTCTGCTCCATGTTCTTCTTAACTTCTGTCCATTTCTTATGTGTCTTCTATTCTGTGAGAGTAAAGATTCTCAATGCAGCTATTATTGATCTTCTGGATTTCCACTGAGTCTGTGGTAATTTCACCCTTTTCATTCCTCGTTGCTTGTGTTTGAGTTTTTTCTTTCCTCTTTTTGATGAGGTTAGCTAGGGGCTTATCAATTTTGTTTAATCTTTCAAAGAACTGGCTTTTTGATTCATTAATTCTTTGAATTGTTTTCTTCATCTCAATTGTATTGTCTTCTGCTCTAATTTTTATAATTTCCTCCTGTCCTTGGGCCTTGGATTTGGTTTGCGCTTCCTTTTCTAGACGTTTGAGTTGGTACATTAAGGTATTTATTTGTTCCCGTTCTGTTTTCCTAATGTGTGAGTTCACAGCTATAAACTTCCCTCTGAGAACTACTTTCAGTGCATCCCATAAATTCGGATAAGTTGTCCTTGATTTTTTGTTGAATTGTAGATATTGTTTAATTTCTTTTCTAATTTCATGGAGGACCCATTGGTTGCTGAGGAGGGTGTTGTTTAATTTCCATGTATTTATGGGGTTTTTCTGATTTCTTTTGTTATTTATTTTCAGTTTCATTGCACTTTGGTCAGATAATATGCATGGGATAATTTCTGTTTTCTTATATATACTTAAGCATGACCTACGACTAGCATGTGGTCTATTTTAGAAAATGTTCCATGTGCAGCTGAAAAAAATGTATATTCAGCTGTGGCTGGGTGGGTATGTGTCCAGTAAGTGCATTTTTCCAAGTTCTGGTTCGTTTCTGCTACTTCTTCACTAATTTTTTGTCTGCTTGACTTATATTTTTGGAATAAGGGGGTGTTAAGGTCTCCTATTAACACTGTATTGGATATTAGGTTTTTCATGTCCATTAAGATTTGTCTTACATAGTTGGGTGCTCCCGAGTTTGGTGCATAGATATTTATGAGTGTTACCTCTTCCTCTTGAATTTTTCCCCTAACCAGTATATAGTGGCCTTCTTTATTTCACTTGATCATTCTTGGTTTGAAATGGAGACTGAGAACAGGATTGCTATCCCTGCTTTTTTCTGAGATGCTGAGGCATGTAGTGTTGTTTTCCATCTTTGACTTTCATCCTATGAATTTCTTTGTAAGTTGTGTTTCTTGTATACAGCATATTGTTGGATTTTGTTTTCTAATCCACTGTGCCAGTCTATTTCTTTTAATTGGTGAATTGAGTCCATTTACATTGATGGTTATAATTGAGATGTATTGACTTATGATTGACATGTTATGTACCTGCTGTTGTATACTCAATTTTCTCCTGTGATTAATTGTTTGCCCTATCTAATGGGTTCCTTCTGTTCTTGTTTGTGGAGTTCTGATCATTTTGGTCCCTCTCTAGAACATCTTTTAGTAGTCTGTGTAGGGTTGGCTTTATCATCATGAAATTCTTTAGTTGTTCTTTGTCATGGAAGTATTTCACTTCTCCATCAAACTTGAAAGAGAGTGTTGTGGGGCATAGTAGTCTGGGCTGGCATTTGTTTTCATAGAGGACTGGAAGTACTCTTCTCCATGCTTTTTTTGACTTCATGGTTTGTGAAGATAAGTCTGTCATTATTCTGCTGGGTTTTCCTTTAAATGTAATCTGTTTCTTTTCTCTAGTGGCTTTTAGTATATTATTCTTGTGCTGGATTTCTGGGATCTTGACTATTATATATCTGGGTGTGTTTTTAATTCAGTTGAAGTTATTTGGAGTTCTACATGCATCGCTTACTGAATGTCAGATTGTTTCCCTATATTTGGGGAGTTTTGTGCTATTACTTCTGCCCATATTCTTTTTATATCATTTGTATTGATGCCTTCTTTCTCATTGATGCCTATTAGTCTTACGTTGTTCATCTTTGCATTGTCTTGCAGATGTTGAATTATTTTTTTCTTGCATCCTAGTTGTTTTTAAGAGATCTTTTCTCACCTTTCCCTAGCTGAGATGGTGTCTTCAAGATCTGAAACTCTATCTTCACTTTCATTCAAATGGTTTTTCAAGCTTGTGATTGAGATTTTAAGTTTCTCTGTACCTCTCTGACTGTGCTTCATGCGATCTATTTCTTTCCTATATTGTTCATTGAAGGATTCTATCATTCTAGTCTCTTCTAATTTTTTTATCAATGTCTTTTTGAGAAGCAGTTATTAATTATTTCGTTATAGTTATCCTTTCTTTTTTTACTTCAGAGATTATTTCTTTTTTTTTTTAATTTATTTGTGTGTGTGTGTGTGTGTGTGTGTGTGTGTGTGTATGTGTGTGTGTGGCCAGCTCAGCCCACCAGGGGGCGGGTTGGCTGGCATGTGGTGCTGGGGATTGAACCGCGGTCGCTGTCCTTTTGCTTAACTTAGTTTAGCTTGTTGTAAGTAGGTGCTTTAGACCACTGAGCCATCTCACCAGCCCCAGAGATTATTTCTGATCTTATTTCCTCTATAACTTTCTGCAGTTGTTTCTTTACTTCAGATGCTATTAATTCACAATTTTCTTTTTTTATTTCAGAAGTTATTTCTGATTTGATTTCCTGCATACCTCTCTGCAGTTGTTTCTTTACTTCAGACGCTATTTATTCAGAGGTTTCAAATGTGTGATTCCCTATTTCTTCTGTCATAGTGTCTCATGCATTTGTTCTGGCTGTCATTTTTATTTAATCATTAATAGCTCGGCCAGTTTTAATTATCTCTGTTATAAATGCAGGCCCATCATTGTTACCAGTGGTTAAGAATAGGCCATTTCTGGGGACAGCATATCCAATACAGTATAGGGCACCTGCCCAGGTAAGTGTTGGCCTAGGATGAGCTGGTTAGGTTTCTTGATCATAGAGACAGTGGCTATTAGAGTATGAAGGCAATCAGAGAGGCAGTCCTTAGTGACTGGATCCAAGTGTGTACCCATGTAGCCATTGGCGCTCCCAGAGGCTGAGAGTTTAAGTAAGCATCGTTTCTGTGAACTCAAGGATCCAGACTTTATAGAAGCCAGCAGCTCCAAGAAATTTGAGAGATTTTCTAGTAACCATGTTCTGCTGGATATTGTAGCAGAGCTTTGCATCTTTCCAGCAGGCAGCTTGGATTTCATTAATCAGAAATTTAGTGATACTTTATGTTGGGAAAGTAGAGAGGCCAGGGTAAGGGCTTTTCCAAAGAGTTGATTTTTGAGTCCAGAACTGAAGTCTTTCCACTTAAAGGCCAAGAGCGGCTGGCTCTTGGCATTCTTTAGATCCAGGTGGGTGCACCAGCAGGCTGTGAATGGCAGAAGACTATGGCCATGCATACAGATGGCAAGCTTGGCGGCACTGGCAGCTTCCAGATCTTGAGTAGGCATTACAGGCAGGAGTGGTGTGTTGTAGCAGTTTGACAGTCTGTAGACATTTATAGCTTCGAAGTCTATTTTTTTTCTTTCTTAGAGTCCATGATGAAGCTGGAAGGGATGATAAACAGGCTGTCCCAGAGACAAATATTTTGCTAAGACCTCCCCACAAATAATGGGACAGTTCCCAAACCCTTGTAGCAACTGAGAAGCAGTGAAAACTGGTATATAGGTTGAGAACTGCAGAAGGCAAGGTGTTGGCTGTATTGTTGATGGGAGAGGGCTCTTCCCCAAGGTGAGTAACAGTCTATCAGGCTGACATGAGGCTGGGCGCCTGTTTGTGTTTCCTATGATATCGAACAGCCACAAAGGTCCCAATGAGGGCCAGGCCCAGAGGAGACTCTTTAGTCCACAGCCCTGGGAGGAGAGTTATGAGAACTCTAGGACTGCAGTTATCTGCCTCATAGTCTTCCTTCTAGGGAGCAGTCCAAGTGAAAGTGCAAGGGTTGTGCTTCCCTGGCAAGTGCAAGGGCCTGAGTTCAAGGCCCAGTTCTGCCAAATAAATAAATAAAACAAATAAATAAATAAAATTTTTGGGGCTGGGGAGATGGCTCAGTGGAATATGCGCTTCCCTGGCAAGTGCAAGGGCCTGAGTTCAAGCCCCAGTTCCGCCAAATAAATAAATAAAACAAACAAATAAATGAAAGTGCAAGGTTAAGCGAGAGGAAGAGCCAGTGGCCTGGAGCACAGGAGATGACCACTCCTAACTTGAAGAGGATGTCTCTTCCCACAAGAAGCATGGCAGCTCACTGACACACGAGATGTCCTTCTGGGCTGCAAGACTGTGCCCTGGCAGAGAGGTAAGAGATACGAGTGCTAGAGGCCCTGATGATGGCGCTGTGGTCCCCAGAGGCCGGCTGAAGACAGGAGCCCATGAGGACTTGTCAGAGCCTGTCAAGCTACTGAAACGTACCCTGAGTGGACATTTATTTTATAGCCCTTATATTATGTCAGGCCTCTAGGTAACAGTAATAACTTTGGTCATATTGATATTTTGATGGGCTTTTTCCCTCCTCTTTGATACTTTTGAGAAGCAGGTTAGGTTCCTACTCAGGGCAACCTTTGGGAAGGCCATGGCAACTCATTCATCAGGGCCAACAGTCCTATGTTTCCTCAGTGAAAACACTGAACCCACAAGGCGTTGCCAACAGTCATCGTATGGGGGCACTAGACAGTGCCTTCTGACCAGGACACAGCTGGGAGGCGGAAGGCTCTGGAAAGAGGGCCTCTGTGGCCCAGGGCAGACAAGGGCCAGCTGGAACCTGTTCAGTTGGCTGGAAGTAGATGGGTCAGGAGCCGGGAGCAAAGTGCTAGGTGTTGGCAGCCAGTGCAGCAGCCAGGGAAGGCGTGAAGTTGGAATTCTCAAGGGACAGGGCCTCATCTCCCCTTTTTTTTTCAGGATGGAGGGAGTGATTTGGTTTCGATTTTAAGTCTACAAAAGCACTTTTTCCCTTCAGCCAGGGACCAAGAGTTCTGATTAATTAGTTCCCATTTCTGGCTCCCTGTGTGTGTTTTGTGCACCCTTGAATGATGGTGAAACAAACAAAGGGTGGGTGTCCCTCAGAGAGAGACCACTCTGATGCCCATCAGGCCACACACCTCATGGGGACTTATGCACGACTTAGCCAGGGAAGGTGTGAGTCCTCCTTTATTCCATATGTTGGTCACCACAGAACCTCAGGTGAGGGTCCAATCAGTTGCTGCAAACAGTTTCCAGTCTGGGCACCCAGACAGAGCAGCCTATTGCTTACATGTTCTGTTGCACTCTCGCACACAGTCATTCACCAGACACTCAGAGGTCACATACTCAAACCCCTTCCTCTTGCGAGTGCTCCTGAATAGCAAGAATTGATTGGACTGCTCTTCTGCTAAAGCTGAGCAGGACTGAAAGATGACTAATGGGGGTGCTCCCAGGCATCTTACCAGAATCAGGCAGACAGACCGACTGACAAACTGCATTCTGCTCCCTTTGGGGTATAATGTGAGCCACTTGAGTGGGAAGCCAGGAATCTTCCTCCAAATCTCTGAGGGGACTCAAGAATTATCTCAAGGTGTGCTTACCTACCCATTAGGACCTGGAGAGGTCCTTACTCCATCCATCAGGACTATAAGACCAAAGAGATCAGCATGATCTCCGATGTACCAGATACACCAGCAAGTACAAACACTAAAGCAACACTCGGGTTTTGGAGGCAGATTTATTTTATATTAACAGGCACTGATCAGGATCATTCCCCAAATACCAGGCCCAGATCGCTGGTCATCTAGCACTTCTATGGGATAAGCAAGCAGGCAGACTGACTTGTCAGCTGGAGACTGCTTCTTTTTGGGGAGGGAGGATTGGTTCTTATGATATGCATCATAGTGACCAGCTATCATCACAGAGACCATCTGTGAAACAAAAGTAACAGGACTGTAAACGGAATTGTTATCTGGGCAACTAACAAACTGAAGTATACTGGCAGGGGTGGGACATCTTCTGCTACTCTTAATAGGGCTCTGTTGTTTTGTTTTGTTTTCATAACTCTCTTGTTCAGGGCTGGCTTTCCATAGATTGCAAGAAGGGAGCTGCTCTGCTCTGCTAGCTGACCCAGAAGCAGATGTTCTACCAGTGATTGACCGCCAGGTTCCCCACCAATGCAAGTTATGTGACAGGCAGGGAAGTGGTCTCTCTTCCAGCTGTACCTCTTTCCCAGAAAGATGGAACACTGTGCCTTTCTGGGCATCCACCAGTGTGTGCCCACCCATAGCCCTGCTGTGAAGTAGTGAGGCTCTTAGACACCTGAAGTGCAGATTGATTGATTGCCACAGATATGGGTGAAGGCCCTGGGGTCAGGGTGGGCTCCCGGTATTACTGAGGTCTCAGTAAGAGAGATGGAGGGCATGACCCAACAGTGAGCACCTTCACTTTGAGGGGTCTGGTCATCTGTGGGCCAAGCCCAACCTTACACATTTAGAAGAGCTATTTTATTTTGTGCTGAGATAAACTGCCCTGCTGTGCAGGGTGAGTCGGGAGCGGTAAAAGTGAGTTTGGCAATGTATGGGAATACAGAAAAGACAAGCATTTTCTCTGGCCTGAGGAGGCTATGGTTTCCATAGGAGAAATCAGGAGTTGTCACTAGGAGAAAGCTTTCACAGAAGTTTAAGGATATGGGAAAAGGGGACAGAAAGTACCTGTGATTGGCTAAATAATGCTTTTGCCTGGAGAATTTAGAAATGCAGCATTCAGGAGTTTGAGAGAGGAGGATTGCTGCAAGTTTAAGACCAGCCTGGAGGCTACAAAATGAGCACAAGGCCAGCCTGAACTGCATAGTGAGACTCTGTCTCAAAAAAAAAAATTAAATAAATAAAAATAAAAAATAGCAGACTGTGTATTCTGGGGGAGGGGAGGTTGTAAACTTGTAATGTGACCCAGCACTCTTGTGTTTGTGCTCCTGTAAACAAAACCATTGTGCTGCTAGTTGTATGAAAGAACAGCACATGCAAGTGTGTATTATTGCAGAAAATGTTACAGCTCATAAAAAAGTGGTACAGCTTCTAGAAAGTGTTTATAGCTCCTAATACCCGTTGTGGCAGATCAAGACCAACAAACTGAGTGGTATCTACTTATGTACATACAGCTCTACTTGTGCCAGTGGGCTTTGCTGGGATTTTTTTTTTTTTTACCAAAAATCCAAGCAATTAACTCTCAGGCAGCAATATTTCTACAAGATTTATAACCAAGTAAGAGGTGTAAGAACAAAGCTTTTGCTATTAGTTGGTTGGATAGAAAGTTATACTCAATTTCACCTTCTTTGCATGTAACTAGGATAAATTAAAGATATACAAGTGGCCAAAAAAGTTGTAATGAATTTTACATTCTTTGCATATAGCAGAAACAGGAATGAAAAGTTATATCATTCTGGAGAAAAGCAGAAACTTCTTGAAGGCTTCCTGAAGGCAGGAAGAGAATGTTGAAAGACTTGGGTCTTCTGTCTGGGAGTAAGGTTTTTGTTTGCTTGTTTGTTTGCTTCATTTCCACCCTCTGTATTGTACCTGGTGAAATCTTTGATGATACTGCATGTTTGTGTTAAGGGCTGTGAAGGTTTGTGGTGAGGTAATTAATAAAGGTTGGTAGTGATGGGGCAAGAGAAACTCCATTTTCTTTTTGTGACTCCCAGTTTAACAAAGGCCACTTAAATTCGCTTAAATATAAATGAACTCACTCCTTCATCCCGCCCATGTAGTTCACCATAAAACCCACTGAGAAAAACAAGGCTATAAAAAGAGGGAACAAATAGAGCAAAGGGATCAAGTAATCAAGAACAACTTGAGAGGTAGGGTAAATGTTAACCCACAATGTCCTGTGACAAGGTAGACAGTCAACAGTGTCTTGGAAAATGTAAACCTTGTGACAACTGTGTGGCAATTTTGCAAAATGCCTGTGAATGTGGAAATGTGGCTGCCATGGAAACCTGAAAATTATATGACCTGAAAGCAAAGTTCAAAGTGACACTGACATTTGTGAGTCCTGACTCAGGTCAGGGTATCAGTTGCTTTCTCACAATAAAGGCTTCTTTGTTCCTGTGCTTTTGGTCCCTCTCATGGGTGCTTTCCTTTGATGACAACAATAGAGTCTTTTCTGATAAGCATTTGGAACTTTATGGAATCAAACTGCTGGGATACAAAGGAAGTGAACTAACTTAGAATACATAATTCTCAGCATCAGAATTATGATAAGATGAAACAAAAGTCTCAATAGAGTTCCCATCCATAAATTCTAATTTTCTACAGTTTCCCCAATAGGAGTTTGTCTGTCTGTCCAAGTTAGCTAGTTGATTTGTCTTGCAATTGGCAAGTAGTCTCCCTAACAACATCTGATTTATTAGCATAACAATGGAATTCCTCTTTTAAAGCAAGAAAGTACCTCCTTGTTGGGCAGAAAGGAGGTCTAAAGCTCTGTGGTTTTGGAGGACTACTGCAGCTAGGGAGTTAGTTTGGTTTTGCAGTGTATCAAGTGCTTTCTCCACTGCTGTAAAGTCATTTTTTACTTTCACACCTAATTGTGAGTACCGTTGTTGACTTAGGAGTAGGTCAGTGTCACTGGCGGTCAGACTTGCTGCTATACTTACCCCTGCCATTGGAAGTATCAGCAGCTTACACTTTTGATGGGACTGGTGAGCATGTTTGGGGCTCTTTTGACCTGAATAAACAGCAAGGTCAAATAAGAGGTAGGGAAATGCAGAGAGACTCATTTTTGAGTCCCAAAATACCTGGTGGACCCCATCAGAAAAATAAGGGTTTTATGGGGTGGCCTCAGAAAGCCTGATCTGGCAGCCTAAGTGACATACAGTTAGCTGAGATACTTGATTTTACAGAGGAGACCAGAAGGCAAGAGGATTTTCTCATATCTCTTTTGAGTTGTACTGGAGCACATGACCAGGAGTGCAGGTAGAGTTGAGGCTAGGACCATTTAGACTTAGGCCCAGGACATCATATGAGAGCAGTGAGGGGAACACAGATCAAACAGTCATTCCCTAAGTTGGTCTTTAACATCTGGAGGATGTGGTGGGTGTTGTTTACTAGACATAGCACGTCAGGTGTTCGAGGGTCAGCAAGGTTTGCTTTGGGACCAGGGGCCAATGGTAACAGTGGTGACTTTGGTGTAGGCATGTTGATACAGGGCAGAGCAATCCACACTTTTTGGATTTTCATCATTGCCCTGGGGCTTCTTCTTCACCATCAACCCAGACACTCATTTGGCAACTGTCCATTCCTGGTTGATGGGGTCCCACACAGTATAACTTGTTGGGATGCAAGCTGTTCATTGACAATTTGGGTTTCATGGGAATGGGGTTAGTGAGGTATTTTGGTGTCTGCTATAGTCCATGGGGCAGTCCCAGTAGAGGCAGAACCAATCTAGAATGTTTTCATAGTGGCTTACGTCCCCTTGGCCTAAGGTGGCTGGCACCATGTGAGATAAACATATTTGCGGTTGGTGTGATAGTCTCATTCCAGTTTAGGCCTCTGCACCCTGTGAAATAGGAATTGCAATCTGAATCTTTGGTTTAAATAGGGCATATTTTAGAACATAAATACACAGTAAGCTGGGAGGGATCCTATCTGGTCTGGTTGAGGATTATTATAGGGTTGGTGTCATAAAGTTGGGCTTGGAGCTCCCAGTATCCTGAGTCTGCTTGGCAAGTATGGGCATTAAGCAGACTAAGTAGGAGCAGATACAGATCAGCAATAGGGAACCTTTTTTTACAGTTGTGTATGTAAGGGGGATGACATACCAAAAGCCAAATGACAGTAACATACCAGCTAAGTTGACTCATCCAAACACCACATAAAACAAATAGCTTAACTGTCTGTAATTTATTCCAAGTTGCACCTTCAGCCATGTGTAGACCCATCAACTCTTAGAGTGGCTGGAGCAGGGCTTCGAGTGTTTCATCTCCTCAGAGTAGTCTTCAGGGGAGCTGACTCCTCTGGGTAGGTCTTTTAGCAGTTGTCTGGGTGAGCTTTCTTGATCTGGGAATTATGGATCCGTGGTTGAATTTTTGAAACTTTAATAACTGTGGGGTGGTTAGTATGATTTCATAAGGTCCTTTCCAGCTCTGCTACAAAGGCTCCCTTTTTATTTATTTAATACAGGGTCTTGCTATGTAGCATGCAATGGGAATTGAACCTGGGTCCTCTTCGACTACTGAGAAGTCTTCATTCCTTATATAGCATTTTGTGGGTATAAACAGTGGGAAAAGCACACCTTGAGTCAGTACGAATGCTCTCTCCCACCCCCACCCTAACTGAGAGTTTGTCTCAGGGCCCATAATTTGACTTGCTGAGCAGACCATTTGGAGGAAGAGGCCCAGCTTGTAGCACCTCTTTTATGGTAACAGCTGTATATCCAGCCTCACACTTCCAATTTTGGCCTAGCTACTTTTGTCTGTAAACAGGTTGTACTCAGGATCAGAGAAGGTTTCATTTGTAGGTCTGGTTGACTATCAGAAAATGTATCAGTCAAAACTAGACAGTCATGGTCAAAGGGCTCAAGCTCAGTGGACAAGAAGGTAGCTGGGTCTGAAGGCTTAGTAGGAAGGTGAGTCAGGGATTTTCACAAAGCAGTCCTTGATATTGAGTTACGTGGCTATCTAAAAGCCTGTGATGTTCTCCACTGTTAAATAACTCTAGAGCAACATATGGCACTTGAACTGTCAGGTTTTGTCCTAAGGTCAGTTTGTCAGCTTTCTTAATCAGGAGGACAGTTGCTGCCAGTGCTTTCAGGTAGGCAGGCCAGCCCTTAGCTCTAGAATCTAAGGCTTTGGACAAATATGCAGTAGGTGTCTCCCAAGTGCTGATCTATTGGGTCAGGACCCCTGATGCTACATGTTTCTGTCTGTCTACAAACAATTTGAATGTTCCAATTGCATCAGGGATGCCCAGAGCTGGGGCTGCCAAAAGCACTTGTTTTGTGTCTGGAAGGACTCTGTTTATTCTAAAGTCTAAGCAGTTCAGTTTTCCTTTTTTCTGTTACCATGTCATTTAGGGGCTCTGCCTTTTTAGTGAATTCTGGTATCTATTATTTGGCAGAACCCTGTGGAATTTTTTAAGTTGTCTTTTATTTTCAGGTCTTGGGATGGAACATATAACTTTTGTTTTCTCTGGGCCCAGGCATCTGAGGTCATCCTACTTAGCTCACTTTTGGCCTGCATTCAGAGCTTTCTTCCAGGAGACTTTGTGGCCTGCGGTCATCATGTGGCAGAGAAGGGTCTGTGTTCCATTCCAGCAGTCTGATTGATCTGCGATGCAGATCAGCACATCATCCACAGGTTGCAATAAGGTACAGTTGAGATCAGCATGTGGAAATTGGGCCAAATCAGTGGCTAGTTCTTTCCAAAAAGTGGAGGTGCATTCTTAAAACCTTGTGGGAGACAGTTCCAGGTATTTGGGCCTTTTTATTCCATCTCTGCATCTTCCCATTCAAACACAAAAGTGGGCTAGCTGATAGGTATGACCTGCAGACAGAAGAAAGCATCCTTTAGATCCAGGCAGGAGAACCAGGAAACATCTGTGAGAAGCACACCTAGGAGGGTAAGAGGGTTGGGACCTGCCAAATGCAGTCATGGTGGCAGAGTTGATGGCACAGAGGTCCTGTGCTGGCCTGTAGTGTCTATTGGGCTTTATTACTGGGAAGAGGGGAGTTTCAAGGTCACTGACATTCTATCAAGATCCCAAACTGTTTTAAGTGAGAGACATGGGGCTGGACGCTGAGATAAGCCTCTTGTGACATTGTTTACTGCTTAATAGCAACAGAGGTTACAGTGGGACAGAGCCCAGTCATGGTCAATAGAAAGCCCATGGGTGAGTCTTATGCCTATACTTCTGGAAACAAGTCTCTCAAAATTTCAAGGTTATGATTATCAGGCATTCCAGGCTGATGTAGTTACCATTCTTCTCCCCAGGGTACAGTCAGAATCAATACCAGGCCTGGGACAGTGGCCCCGATCGTAAGACAGGCTGGTTGGCTTGGAGTGAAGGACATATTTGCTCTCAATTTGGAAAGGAGTTCACATCCCAGAGAGGTTTGGAGCACTCAGGCATGTGCAGGAATTTATGTTAGATAATGTTCCACTAGTCTTACAAGACCTGCTTTGCCAGAATTTCTTTGTAATGGCAACTCCAACAGTACCAATGACCCAGATTTGCTGAGAGGTCAAGTGAGGGACAGGTAGTGACTAAGTGTTCAGCCCATTGTCCACTATAAAAGTCATGGGTTTTTTTCCATTGTGGCACTGGCCATGGCCTCTTGTGGGCCCAGTGTGATAAAGCCCTACTCATTGTCATGAAGAAGAGGAGAGGCTTAGACTGAAGTGGGTCTAGATAGTCAGAGTTTCTTGTTTCTGTCAGATAGAAGGGGCATTTATCTCTCAGAGTTCTGTTTACAGCAAGCACATTGCCAAGGGATAAGGTCTGCCACTGCTGTCAGGCTGTATAGCTTGAGGGGCCTCTTTACAGGGGTTGCCACAATATAGTTGATGGGGGTCCCTCAGGAACAGGACATACAAGTACAGTGGCTAGAAGGGCAGCATTTTGGCAGGCCTGGCACTCTTGTTTTCTGTTCCTAATTAAGAGATACTTTCTCAGCTATTTGAAGTAACTAACTGTCACTTACACCAGCAAACCCATCAACTTATTGAATCTTTTCTTCCAATGTCAGAGGCTGCTCGTGTGATAAGTACTGCATTAACCATGTATTGGTTTGCAGGAACCTTGGGGTCAGGTGGAGTGTAAGTTCTGTAAACCTCACAAAGTCTTTTACAAAATTTGGTTGGACTTTCATTAGACTCCTAGGAGACTTCAGAGATTTTAGAAATAGTTGTTGATTTTCTCCCTCCCTCCTTCTTTCAGGCCTAAAAGGAGGGAATTGTGGAGATGATCAAAGGCTGTATGCTGCTCCACTGAGTTATGTTCACAATTTGCCCTTCCTGGGGGAGGGCTGCACTCACCCAAGTAGGGATCAACCATGATAAAGGGCATGCAAGATCTTAGCCAGGCTGAAGCCATGCTCAGAATGCAGATGTGCTCTTCTGTATTGAAGAGTTCTCAGGAGATGTTGGCACATGAGTCTAGAAGGTGGATGGGAAGAAGTCTGAATCACTGCATAGGATGGAGTGTGATGTTTTCAAGTGAGGAGATCAGTGGAGTAAAATGGCTGATAGTACATCAAAGGTGTCTGGTTGGGTGTGCCTCCCTGTGCTCCAGGGTAGACAGGAAGTGGCAGCTAAAGATGAACTGGAGTCGTGAACTGAGTGGCAAAGCAGAAGTGATGGCTGATACATCTTTCAGTGTTTTTGTCCATGTTGGCAGCACCTGACGAGAAATCAACCTAAGACTTAGAAGGCACTGTAGTGGTTATTGGCAGTAGTGCTTTCAAATCTGCAAGAGCAGGAATCTGCGGTAGATGTAGACCTCTGGACAGCAGGAAAAATTCTGGAGCAAGGACTTGGGTAGGCAGCGTTGTTCCAGTGGAATCAGAAACAACCAGTGGAATCAAGGGACCTCTAGAAGGTGCAGCTGGAGCAGGCAAAAATGGTGGCAGTGCTGTGGAACCTGTCTCCTCCTTATATTCATTAGCCCCAAGCTGCCCAACCAGGCCACTGCTGACCCAGTGGACACAGCAGTTGGGCTGCAGAAAGTTTCTTTGACTTGGGTTAAACTTGGGAGCCTCCCGTGTGCCTTTGTGAGTCTGTTTTGACAATTAGGACAGCCTTTCTGCCATGTTGGATGCAAATGTGGAGGCAGAGTGGGAGGGCTTGGCACAGGCAGAGCCAGGAGCGAAAATAAGGAAACTAGTTGGGGTGGCCTCGCGCATCAGGCTCTGTCACTTGGTTCCAGTCTCAATAGACAATTTGAGCAATAAACATTCCTTCTTGTGGCAGGTCAGGGCAAAGATATGGCCATTTAGCTTCACAAGAGGCATGGAGTTTCTGGGGTTTCATTTTTACTCTATGGTCATCAAAAATTTATCTCTCTCAAAGTTTTTAAATATGCAATTGAGGACTGAGGGTTTGCTCCAGTTTGCACCCATTTTTTGTTTTTTTTCTACATGTGTAGCGTGTTCTTGAATGGTGGCACAACAGACAAATGGTGGCTGCTCTTCAGAGAAAGATCATTCAGATGCCCTCTGGCTGTTCCATGCCCCTCATGGGGAATAAGGCATGACTCAGCTATGGAGGGTGTGGGGTCTCCATTATGCTATATGTCAATCACCACAGAACTGCAGGTGAGGACCCAATCGGCAACAGTGACAAGGTGCACAGAAAGAGCAACCTATTGTTCATGCTATCGGTGCTACTCACTCACACACTCATTCAGCAGACATTCACATGTCAAAAATTTCAGCCTCTCTTCCCTTTTCTAATTATTTGGTACAAAGTCTCACTATGCAGCTCAGGCTCATAGTGATCCTCCTGTTTCAGCCTCCCTAGCAGTGAGATTACAGGCATGCACCACCACACCAGGTCTTGGTGGCTGGCTCAGCACTCCTGAGGTGGGGCCAGCATAGCATGTGGTACTGGGATTAAACCCGAGTTCTTGTGCTTGCCTGGGCAGGTGCTAAGACCACTGAGCTATTTCTATGGCCCCAGCCCCTCTTCCCTTGAGGGAGGCTGTGACTCATGCGAGTCGATCAGGCTCTTTTTCTACTTGCACTGAGCAGGACAGACTGACTGGGTTGCCCTCATGGGTCTCACTGTGTCCAGTGAGCAGACTGGACCAGACAAGCACCCTTTCCCCTCTTGGGTCCAGAGAGCTGAAATCAGTGACTATAGGAATTCATCTCCAGTCACCCAAGGGGGCTCTAAGAACCTCTGAGGGCGTGCCTTTCCTTGGGGGACTGGAGTGGTCCCTGCTCCTCCACAAGAGCCTGAGCTGATGGCCTGTGTGGTCAGTGAGGTTGGCTTTCCAGTCTAGGGAACCAAAATGTTTCAAATGTTTTAGTTCACAAAAGTGTTTACAGCTCCTAGGAAGTGTTTATAGAGCTTAGAAGGTGTTTACAGCTCCTAATAACTATTGTAGCAGAGCAAGACCAACAACAGAGGAAGTGGCATCCAGGGTTTTGGAGCAAGTGTTAAGCTTTATTTAAAAATCCAAGCAACTGGGGCCTGCCCCTTAGCTCAGTTGTTTAAGTGGCTGCTTCAACAAAGCAGTCAGCCTCAGGTTGCTGTGGTTCGATCCCCACAATTCCAGCCAGCCAAACATGCTCTGAAGGCATTCTGAGCCAGAAAAA
>NW_004524588.1:20334372-20342715 GCF_000260255.1 Octodon degus
GGGATCGAACCACAGTATCCTAAGCCTGACTGAGTTTGCTTAAGCAGGCACTTAAGCAACTGAGCTAACTGGTCGGTCCCCACAACCAACTCTCAGGGAGAAAGATTTTTACAGAATTCACAACCAAATAAGAGGTATGAGAAAACATCATTTGCCCTTAGTTGATTGGACAGGAGGTTACACTGAATTTCATCTTTCTTGCATTTAAGTAGGTTAACTTAGAGGTATATGATTGGCCAACAAAGTTATACTGAATTTTACTTCCTTCTATGTAGCATTAACAGGTACAAGAGACGGTATCATTCTGGGGGGCGGGGACAGAAACTTAACAGAGAAGGCTGGGAAGAGGGATGCTGAAATGTACCATCTCCTTTCTGGGAGCAAGTGTCCTAATCTTGGGCAACAGAACAAGACAGACACCACTTTAAAGAGGTAAAACTAACCAGCCTCCAAATACTACCATGTTGGGAAAAGTACTCAATAGATAAATTTTGTGAGGACAAAAACATTGAATCTAAAGCACTTGTCACAAACATGCTTATCGGTGAAAATGATAACATTGTGAAGGTGGTGATACTCCAAAATTAAGAGATTAAGTGCAATTCCTATCAGGACCTCAGCTGGTGGTATTGCTCAGCAGACTAAGAGCTTGCTTAGTTAAGCATAGTGGCCAGGGTTTGATCCCTGGCCCTGAATGCTGCAATGGCCCCACGCTTGGGCACACTGAGCCAGTGATGGGAGTCTGGGCCTGTAATCCCAGCACTAGGGAGGCAGAAATCAGGATCACTAGGAGTTGGAGCTGAATAGTGAGACCCTGCACAAAAAACAAAACAAAACAACCCTATCAGGATCTCATATGGTCACATGGTAGAAATTGATAAGCTCATTCTGAAATCCATGTGGAGCTGCAGAGACCTCAACAGTGAAAATACTCTTGAAAAAGAACTAAGAGGGACCTTACATGGATGAATGAAGGGTATGAACTGAGACCTTGTGTTATGTGTCCTCTCACACTTACCCCCAAAGGAATTTACTACGTGGTCGTGTTTGAGAATACCAAGGATCCCTCTGACTGTGTTGTTGTCACAAGTCCTCTGGATGTGCTGATGCCAGAACACCTACAGGCAGTAACCCTAAAAGACAATGTTACCACCTCCTGAAAAGCAACTGGCTCCCCAAATCTGGACCCCATGACTTTGGTCATTAGAGGGCATTAGAAGGACAACGTATTTGAGATAATCAGAGAGAAAAAAAAAATTAGCTGACCTGGAGGCCATAGTGTCTCCAAAGGGGCAACACCTTAAGACAGCTACCTGGGGTCCAGCTGTAGGATGCAGAACTCCTGTGTCAGCTGGTTGTTCCTGCTGACATGGCAGAAGGTCTGGTGGGTGAACCTGAGGGCAGTGCCCTGCAGTTGCCATGGTGCTGGGTCCTGGGGTGGGGATGTGGTCATACCATATGGGGCAGAGGGTTAGTGTGTGCATCTAACCCAGATGTAGGCTCCAATCTTGAGTTTCCATAAGCACTTGGACCGCTATGAATAAGACATTAGTCACTCTGAACTTCAGCGCTCTTACAAAGTGGATCACAGGAAAGATTGTAGGAAAATACAGATGAAATGCTTAGCATGGTGCTTGGTCCTTCTAAGCACCCAGTAAATGACAGTGCTAGCAATCATTATATAAGTCACCTCTTGTATGGGCAGTCAGTGTCACTGAAGAAGTGACAGGTCACTGGGAAAGACAAGAAGTGCTGAGCCCTGGCTGGACTGACCTGAATCCTAGTCTAGCTCTGCTACTTCTAATCTGTGACTGAGGCCAACTGTTTAATATTTTTAAGCCTAAATTTTCCCATGTATAAAATGGGCTGATAACTCCTACCTGCCTCCTAATAAGATAAGTGTAAAACAAGGTATGGTGGTGCATGCCATTAAATCACAATGACCTAGGAAGCTGGAGGATCTAAAGGTTGAGGGCCACCTGGGCAACTTAGTGAGATTCTTTCAAAGTAAAGCAAAAAAGCATAAAAAATAAACACAGATGGAAAAAATAGAGCAAAACACTGCTGAGTAGCAGCTGGCTGGTAAGGGTATTTGCCTGTTCTAATGTAGATAGGCTTTCAGTCAAGGCTTAGAAGAGCTCCCAAGAAGCTCTCTGAGCTTCTCTGTCCTCCCTTATAAAATAATCCAGTATGTGGGTGAACTTCATTGTTTACTTTGGCTTCATAACAAAGTAGCATTGAGTGTGGAGATTTAACGACAGATGTTTATTTTCTTACAATTCTGGATCCAGAAGGTTGGGTGGCCAGAGTATCAGAGGGGTTGATTTCTCCCAAATCCTCTATTCTTGTCCTTCTCCCTGTTTTACCTCATAATCTTTTTCCCCTGTGTCTATCCTCAATCTCTTTTCTTAAAAAGACATCAGTTATAATAGATTAGGATCCATCCTGACACTGTCCTTTTAACTTAATTAGCTCTTTCAGAATTTATCTTCAGATCTTCACACGCAGTGGTACTAGGAACTCTGGGGAAGACAGATAAAATGCAGGGCATGGCTTGTAACGAAGGAGCAGCGCTGGGATTGTGGGGGATCGCAGCATTAGCACCCTGAATTGTAGGCAGAGCTTTCATCATTTTGCACCTGTTAATATTAACATATTAATATTACCTGGTGCTGCTAAATAAATGAGAATGACTAGACTTGCAGGATCATCCAGTGGGGTCTGAGCTTACTCATTACTGTACAGCATTTATCCTAACAGCAGAGATACAGTACTTTTAAAAAAAAATCAGTGATTCTGCCACTAAGAGAAAGTCTGAAATAATAATTCCTTAAAAAAAAAAAAAAAAGGAATGAATAGGGCTAGGGAGTTAGCTTAGTGGAATAAGCACCTGCCTGGCAATTGTCAGGTCCTGAGTTCGATACCAGTGCTGCTAAATAAATGAGTAAAAACTAGATTTGAAAGATCATCCAGTGGTGTCTCAGCTTACTCTGATGACTGTGTAGCATTTATCCTAACAGCTTGCCTTAGTATAGAGCAGCTGATTTAATTAATAAACCAATATTGATAGGTTACTGTCAATCAAAGTCTAATTTATTCAGATTTCCTTAGCTTTTACTTAATATCCTCTTTCTGTTCCAGGATCCCCTATAAAACACCACAGACTTCTAATTTGCATGTCTCCATGTCTTTTTTAGCTGTGACTGTTTGTAGACTTTCTTTGTGTTTTATTTTCTTGACAATTTTGAGTACAGATCACGTTTTTGGGAAGTTGGATTTTTTTTTTTTTTTTAACATATTTGATACAGGGTCTCACTACGCAGCTTGAACTTGTAGTGATCTTCTTTTCCGCCTCCCCAGCACTGGGATTACAGCTGTGTGCCACCACAACTAGTCTTGGTGGCTGGCTCAGCATGCCTGGGAGCGGGGCCATCGTGGACCTGGTGCCAGGAATCAAACCCCAGTCCCTTAGCTTGCCTAAGCAGGCACTTAGTCCACTGAGCTATCCTGCCGACCCTGGGAGTTGGAATTTTTTGCAGTTTTTATATGTGAGTGAGATTTTGGGGTTTGGAGGGGGATAATAAAGGAAAAGGGGGTTTGAAACACCGCATAAATCACATGATTTATGGCTCTCGATGTTGCCCTTGATCACCTGGGTGTGGTAGTACTTGTCTGGCTCCTTCACTGCCAAGTTACTCTTCCTCCCAGCTTCTGGGCTGTGGTATCTGAAAGCAAATCACTCTGTGACTTTACTACATCACTCTGTGTGGCCCCCACTTAAGGAGCTACACTCCTTTCCCTTAGGGATAGAGTAGCTCCTTGATTGATTTGGAATTCTTCACAGGAAAGCTGATTTTGTTTTTCCATACATTTAGTCATTTAATTATGGTTTTATATAGGTCTCTGATCCAAATGAATTTTTGTAAGAAGTGTAAGAGCTCTGTGTAAATTCCATGTGCATTGCTGCACATGAATGTGCCACTGTTCTAGCAACATTCCATGTACAAACTATTCTGTCTTCTCAAATTACCATTCTGTCAAAGATGAATTGTCTGTGTCAGTCTATTTCTGGCTTTCTGTTCTGTACTATTGATTTATTTCTTCTTTTATCAGAATCATAATTTTTATTTAATCACAGTTGCTGGGAGATGCTTTAGACACTTTATGGCCACACCAACCTGCAGCAGGAACAGAGTGTGAATTTAACTTGAATGTGTTGCGTCCAGTTAAGAGTGCTTGGGAGTACAAGTCTTTGTAACAACAGAAGGCTTTCTGTACATTCTGAACAGTATCTGACACAGAACAGTTAAAGAAGTTCTACTTGTTAACTTTTCATAAATCTGCCACTAGAGACTTGGACTAAGGAAATATGTATGATCATCAAAGTTGACCGGGGGTGAACTGTGGTGGATTGACAACTGGTGGTCAACTTGTAACACCTGAATTGAACCAGTATGGTGCTGGGTGTGGGGGGCCCACCTGAGGATTGTTGCCAGAAGTATAAGAGACAGAACAGGAGAGGAAGATAAACTGAACCTGTTAGGGAAGCTCTCTGGAAGCTATTTGGGAGCGTCAGAAGCTATGAGAGACTGTAAAGGCGTGCTGGTTCCCATGGAGGACCTTGTCCAGCTGGCATTCCTGGTGAACTTGGCTGTCCTCATCAGAGAAGGAGCTCCGGAATTTCACTGTCGCTGAGAATGGCTACACTTCACTTTGGGGGAAGTTCTGGTCCTCACTGTGGCATTGCTTCCTGGCTTTGGAGGGGATGGTACACAACTGTCTCCTGGAGCAGCTCATTATGTTGGCTTTCCTGATGGGAACTCAGCTTTCCTCATCGCTGGAGGAGCTCAGGATGTCACTGTTCCTGAGGATGGCTGTGGTGCCTTGCAGGGAAGCTCTGGTCTTTGAGTGTTGCTTCCTGGCTCCAGTGCAAATCCCTCAGCCTGCTGGCACAGATCCTTCATCCCACTAGCAGACTTTCTAGCTTTCTCCACTGGCCTTTGGGCCTTTCCAGCACAGACGGATGAAGTGGGCCTGCATGAGACTCTGAAATGGGCTCGAGGCCTCCAGTTGGCCTGTGGGGGGCATTGCTATAGGCCCTAGGTCTTCAGCTGGACTCGTGCAGGACACTGACATGGGATCCAGGCCCATAGTGGGTGTCTTGGGACCTTAGCGTGTGGACAGTCCCTGTGCCAGGAAGGTGGGGTGATAGGTAGAAAGGGGTGGTTGTAGCTATCAAGTAGAAACGGGGCTCCTCATCTGCTCATGGAGTCTCACAGGACAGTCCCTGTGGCTTGGAGTCAGAAGCCTGGCTGCTGCTAGGAAAAGGGACAAGCATCTTGCCTTTGGCCTTTGATGATAAAAGGCTATTGGGGCAGAGGGCCAGTGCCTTTTAGTCAGGCGCCTGGTCCACCACACACTGACGTCTCATAAGAGGCTAAGTTAATAGTCCTTAGTAGGCTGTGTCCCAAGATGTGGAGGCCATAAGGTGATCCTGCAGATGCCCACAGGTCTCTGCAGATGAATATTCACGATCCCTAGATAAGAGTACTACTTCTAAAACCTCTCTCCTCTTTGGGTTGTTTTGTTTTGTTGACTCATGTGTTGGTTTCTCAGTTTGTATCTCTGTTCTTGGGTGGAGAGTAATCTGTTGGTGAAATGAACTGGGAGCCCTAGGGGATGTAAATGAGATAAACCAGACTGGTCCTTGGGTGATCCTTAAAAAGTAAGTTGTTCTTAACACAAGGTCCAGTTCTCCTGGAAGGCAGTAGGAGAGTTCACCACATTTGTGGACAAGAAAACCATGCCAGTGAGTCCCTCTGATGGTGTGGGTGTTCTGGACATCATCTTCAGTGCCATTCTATGTCTGCTGTCTCCAATCCAGTACCTCAAGGTGGCCCTGGGAATTTGTGATTTACATTTTTACTCTTGTTCTTGGCAGACACTGAAAGCTTGACCTAACCACCTCTCCAAGCCTGAGTTTCCACGTCCTCTTGGAGCTAAGCCTTAAGGTTGGGAATCTCCCTTTGAGTCAGGAGAAGTATTAGGCCTTGAGGCTGATATTCTGGGATTGCCTCGGTCATTTGGGCAGCCATCGGGTGGCTCTGAACCCATTGTTCTGCAGGCTTCAAGAAGCCCCTTACTGACTCTTCCCCATAACCTTGGAACAATCAAACGGAGTCCCAGAGCCTGGGTGGACTCTTGAGTATGTGCTAGGTATGGTCCAGCTCTGCAACGAAGGGAATGAACGCTGGCGCCATACATACACGAAGAGGGCAACTTGCAGTTCCATGTAGCAGCAGCGACTTCCTGCCTCCTTGACCCTGCCTCTGGAGCAGACCGGGACAGACTCATGGACCTAGCTGAAGCCCAGTCTGCAGGTTCCACGGACACAGTGATCTTGTACCCATCCATCACTCCATCCATCATTTATTCATGTACTCTGTACCTACTTAGCACCAGTGCAGTGCTAGGTCAGTCAGTGTCCCAGGGAGACAAACCCTTCGACACTGCTAAAGGACACTTAGCACAGAGGGGGGAAGGGACCATCTCTCCTCCAGAGAGAGAGATCCCACCCCACCCCTCTCTCTCCATGGGGACTTCTGCCTTCCAGCAAGGCCTGGGAGGGAAGCAGGGCCCAGGCTGCTAGACCTTATGGATGCCCAAAGGCAGAGATGAAACAGGTTGGCAGTGGCTGGATGGGCTGAGTTTGGGGGAAAGTTCCCTCCAGCTGGGAGTAGACAAGACTTTCCTCGCCTCCCCCTATGGTCATGGCAGGCCTTGAACATGGAGTGGGTGCTGCCAGCCCCTGTCCTCCTTTTCTACCAACACACTCAAGGCCTCCCCAGCAAGAACAGCCCTGGGTTAACATTGTGGAGAGGCAAGCTTTACTGACAACGGGAAGGCAGAATTCTGGGCAGGGACACGAACTTCTTGGGGAGTCCAGGCTCAGATCAAGCTTAGGGCCTCACTCACCCCAACATGCTTAACTACCCCATACCTCCTTTTCCAATAATGCAAAGGCATCTCTCTCCCCCAACCACACACCCAGCCACCTTTTAGAAAAACTGAGTCAGAGCTCCTGGCGCAAAGTTTATTCTATGGCCTGCCATGTGGAGTTGGCCTGTGACCCAATGCATTGACCCTCTCTACTGAGCCAATCAGGATGTGTCCGGACTACCTGTCTCCCAGGGTGGGCACAGAACAGGATGAGCAGCTACAGCCCACAGCCCTCTCTCCACAAGCAAGGTTTTAGGCATGAAGAACAGGGAGCTGAGTCCATATATTGCTCTCAGTCTTGGTAGGGGGGGGGGCAATCCTCTTCCTATCTCCTCCTCCTGCTGCATCAGCCACTCACCTCAAGTCAGCCCCTGTATGAGAGATACATATTCACGTGCATACATTAAATGTCTTTATGCAATAAAATAAAACTCAATACTTCAGCAACATTAAAAAATATTTACTTTTTTAATTTTTTTTTGAAGAGTAAACATAAAAGCAAAAACAAATAGCAGAAACAAAGAAATAGGGTAACATAAAACAATACATACATTACAAATTTTAGAAACAAAAAATCACAAATTAACAATGGTTGTTATATTACCTATTTTTATTGTCAAATCTGTTGCTTAGACTAACAGATATAGTTACGAATGATTGGGCAAATTGAATATTAATACCTGCTTTCAATAAACCTTTTTTTCTTGTCTTTTTTACTTTTTTTAAAGAGTATAATCATTGGCGGGATCCTGAACAGACCCAGAATGCAGGCCCGGTGAGTGAGTCGACCGAGGCCGTGGGATCATGAACAAAACCAGAGCGCAGGCCCGGCGAGTGAGTGAGACAACATGGGGCCCACAGGATCCTGAGTAGACCCAGAGAGCAGGCACAGCACGGAACCCTTCAGCAGAACTCCCTGCAAAGAGGCTAGAGGCAAGACACACTCAGCTGATTCAGGAGCAGAACATCTTGCCAGAGAGACACAAAGGGTTCAAGTCTAATGGCTGCAGCAGAAAGAAGTGGAGCACAGCAGCCAGATCCAAGCAACACCTACCTGGAGGAATCCGAACTTCATAGATCCGGACCTGGTGCTAAGGTAATACTCTTTCCAAGCTCTACACCAAAGGTCAGAAGACAGTGGTGTACAAAATGACAAAGAGAAGGAACAAAATGCAGTCTCTGGCCCCGAGTCCACCCAGTACAACTGCAGAAGACACTAGCACTGAGGAAACTGGAAATCACATACCAGATATCTCTGAAATAATAGCGTTGACAGTAAAGAATCAACTGCAGAAAGGTATAGAAGAAATCAGATCAGAAATAATTTTGGAACTAAAAAACGTA
>NW_004524588.1:20344075-20347209 GCF_000260255.1 Octodon degus
TATTTTTTTTCTTTAAAATAAAATAAATGATGTAAAAAATAAATAAATAAAAAAATAAAGTGTGTAAAGAAAAGTATAATCATTGTTAAAACATTAGAAATGGTACACATTTAGAATTCATCAGCATTTAATGTCATTTTTAAAAAACATGATTTAAAAATGACTAAAACCAATTGTATGGTTATAACATTTATATAAACACTCCTCCAGATTTAGACATTTCGCTAAGTCTAGTATTACTGTAATAAATAACATTATCTAGTATATATTATTAGAATTCTTTACATATTTATGCATAATCTATGAGGATTTTCTTGGTTCTTATTCTTTTGAAAAGAAACAACCATAAGGTTTATGAAAACTTTGTCTCTGAATATATCTTGCCAAGTTATTCTAAAAAAGCATACTACTTTATACTGTAGCCAACTGTGAGTGAATGAACACACAAAGGCTTTAAAAGAATAGCTGGGAAGCAAAACTACTTAAGGAGAGCATGTGCTTCTTTCTACACGAACAATGTAAATAATTGCCCTTAACAATTTAATTGTTCAGAAAATAGTGTGGTATGTTCTCAATGTTGTTGATATATTTTTGAGGAGAATTGAACCAATTTATGTTTCCACCAAAAACTCCTGCCAAAAAAGAAATGTCTTGTGGGCCTATCCTTTTTACTTTGTGTAAAATGTATTCTTATCTACTAACTGCAGAATCAGAATCCCGTTACTGTAATTGTTGGTAAAAGGTGATTCTCTGGTGTTGTCATACCTTCTACATTCATAAATTCCATCTCTGCTATCAGGAAAAAGTTACACCTTCCCTCAACTCCTTGTTCTACCTCAGAGCAAACTCATGGCTCTTGATTTTTTAATAAGCTTTAATCCTTCCTATCATTATTTATTTCCTTGCTCAAATTGTCCCACATTTAAATAGTAAGTTTCTTCAAACTGGCTTTTATGTGTTTTGGGCACATCTCATTATTCTCTGTGAACTCCTTACTTCTGCTATACAAAGATATTCAAGGCTTGTCTTGGCCTTTCTGTGCACTACCCTTGAAATCAACATTGCTATCTCCAACCTCGATGTAACACCTCTGATTTCAGCACAGCCTTTGTCTTGGGCTCTTCTTTCTTTCACATGAAATTTAACTCCCATAAGGTAGCCCCCTCCCAATTATCAGACATTTCAAGGGAGATGTCATAGAGAGTTAAGAGATAATTATGAAACTCTGGAATTACAGACCTTAAGAAAAGTCTTCTGAGGCCAGGATAGTGCCTGCCTGGTAAGCACAAGGTCCAGAATTCGATTCCTGGTACAAAAAAATGAAGTCTTCTCGCAAACAAATGAAACCATAGTAGAGAGGACTCCCATTCCCATGGGCAATCCTGCCCATCCATCCCTTTCAGCCAGGAGATTCAGCCTGGGTATCTGAGTAAGGATGGGAAAAGGACTTCCCTCCAGGCTGTTTCACTGGGGTGTCATGTTGCACTCACCACCCCCACCACTGTTAAAGGCATTCACCACACCAGAGTCAACAAGGCCTATTCCCAGGACCCACCAGCTATGACTGCCTGTCCAGATCACCAGGCCCCACTCGAGGCTTGTCTCCACCAGGATCACCAGAGGCCCGGTTCCCAAGATGACTGCACGGCTCCGACTGCTCTGGACACGGACCAGTGTATGCACAGCTGCAGCTGGAGGACGTCATCCATGAACTGTGCCAAGGCCAAATGCATTACTGCCCCTGGTTGTTATGCCTTTTTGCACAGCTTACTCTAGTCTTAAGTGGACCCTCCCGCATAGAAAAGTCTTCTATCCCCAGAGTAGATCCCTCTAGACAGTTCAATGTACAATCCTATTGCTGTTGGAGTCAAGAACACTCTTAGAAGATTCCTTCTGGATGACCATGATGGCCCCCATCCTTGTATCTGTTTCCTTCTCCATAACTCACATGTTTTAAATGAGTGGCTACTTAGTGATACTAACAGGTTTCTCCTACACTTGTGAAACAAGACTAAACGAGCCACCTAGCCAAAATGCACAGGACAAGACCCTCCTGTCATCAGAGCAGCCCTAACCTCGACCATCACCACCTGCAAAGAACCAAAGGCAAAATTCAACTACATCTATGTGGCAGATACCTGCACATGCTTGTCCTCCCCCGGGGTTTTCTGGCTCTGGCTCTGTGGTACAAACTCCCATCTCCAGCAAACTGGACTGGAACTTGCACTCCAGCCCATTTCACCCCAGATATGACATAGCTCCCAGGGACAGACTTTTTCCTTCACCTCCCACACCACACTAGAAGCAATGAGGTGCCCACTTAATTCCCCTCCTGATTTGATTGGGCATCACTGGTGGATTTGTGGGAGAACAGTAAACTTAATTACACATGCTCTGACATTTAAAAAGCTATCTAAAGAACTATCTGGCAGCCTCGAATCCATCTTAACTCATTAAGTTGCTAAAAGAAGTAGATCCTAGTGGCAGTGGCTCTCCAAAACTGTACATTCCCCTCTCCCTCCTGGCTACACTTCGATGTGATAAGAGAATGGCTCCACAGCTCTCTAGCCTGCAGGTGCCCTTGTCCTCTTCCTCCTCCTCCTCCCTCCCTTATGGGACTTCAGTCCCTTACTTGCAGGGCTGATCCCTTCCCTTGTTGGTTTGACTCCCTGTCTAACTGAATGTGATATGATGTTTTCCATAACAATTCTATGATACCAAACCAAAACTCTACAAATACTTGTTTCTTAGAGGATAGTGAGAGATATAAAATCTGGAACAATATATTAATGAATATATCACGCTCATTAATATTCTCATTATTACTTGAACTCTGAATTGATCTTTTATTCACATACAATAGTGTGAATATACAATTGGCCACTTAGAAAAAATAGTTAACTAAACTTGAAGCTAGGGTCAGCCAAATAGCTCAGCAGATTAAAGCTCCTGCAAGCAGGCACAGGGGCTGGGGGCTCGATCCCTGGGCCTGCTGTGCCGGGCCTCCCCCCGCATCACCTGTAATCCCAGCTCTTGGGAGGCTGTAAACAGGTGGATCATTACGAGTCCGATCTAGTAGTGAGACCCTAAACACCCTATAGGGGTAGACCCTTCCCTAAAATACACAAAATAAA
>NW_004524588.1:20347309-20388825 GCF_000260255.1 Octodon degus
ATTAATATGCTACTTATTTCTTAAGAAGCTTCATATGTATGATGAGTTAGCATGTTTACAGTAGGGAATCTAAGTTTTCTGAGATTGTAATTTTTGCATAAAAAGTTGACTTTTACCATTGGCAATGAGTAATGTCAGTTGTTTCTGTTTTTGAGAAAAACACCTGCAAGTTATCCAAGGCTAATTAGCCATCCTTTGTCATTCTCTCATGCAAAAAATGGTCTCTCTTGAGAATGTGCAGTTAGTTTACAAGACAGCTCAACTATGTCAGTTCTTTTCTTTGAGGTTACCATTATAATTCCAAGCAACAGAAGTGCTTCATGGTATTCTGTTTTAGCAGAATATTGAAGTGACTTGTATTGATGATTTGAAATGAAATGAAAGCAGTAATTTTTATACCCACGTTTCAGGAAAGGATTCACTATGGTACTGAGGATGGAACCCAGGCCTTGTGAATGCCACACAAATACTCTGGCACTGAGTTATGTTGCCAAGACTCTCACAGACATTTTATTGGCCAGCATCATTGATTTATCTTACAATTCTTTATAAAGTTAATTACATACATTGGTTAACCAGACTAATTGGCCAAAAAGCACATGAAACACATAAGATAACTATACTGAATCAAATTATACTTTTACATTTATTGTAGCTTTTCCTAATTTCGGTTTTGTTTTTTTTTTTTTTTTGCACTTTAAAAGATAGTTTTTGTTCTTCCAAGCTTGGATGCCTTTTTGTTGTTTTTAATCATACAGCGAATTGAACCCAGGGCCTTATGCATGCTAGGCGAGCACTTCACCATTAAGGTACATCCCTGGTTGTGCTTTATTTATATATTGTTTTTCATATCCAATAAACCATGTAACAAACTTATGTATCTGATTTACTTTATTTACCAACGTGGCAAGATACACCCATTTTTCTTATAAATGGCTCCAATTTATTCTTCTCTATGGCAGACTAGTACCCCACAGTGTATAAATGCCACATGTTCTTCATCTTATCTGCTGGACACACAGGCTGCTTCTAGGAGTTAGCTATCATTACTGGTGCTGCTCTGAACAGGTGTGCATCCATCACTGCCGTACGATGTGCACGGTGTCTCAACTCTTGGGGAAGATACCTAGAAGGGGAATGAGTGGATTGTACAGAATTTTTATGAAGAAATTCTATACTGATTGTCATAGTGTAACCATTTACACTGCCACCAACTATAAGAGGTCCTTTTCCCTACTGCCTTGCCAGCATGTTCCTAGTGGACTTCTTAAAGATAATCGTTCTTTCTAGAGAAGGAATCTCAGCGTTGCTTGAATTTGCATTTCTCAAATGACCAGTTTAACATTTTTTCACCTATGTATCGAACATTTGTACTTCATCTTAAAAGCAACTATTCATTTCCAATTTAAGTTTTTTTTTCCCATAAATCTTTAAATTTAGGGGATCTATTTCTTGTTGTTCTTTATATATTCTAGATACTAGTATTTTGTCTGAGGAATAGCTGGCAATTTTTTCTCTGTTCTGTAGGTTGTCTCTTCCCCTGTTGGTGGTTTCCTTTGCTGTGTAGAACTTTTTAAATTTAATGTGATCCCATTTGTTGATTCTTAGTATTATTTCTTGCTCAGCCAGGGTTTTGTTCAGAAAAATCTATGTTTTTCAAGTGTTTTAGTCTCCTAGCAGATTGTTTTGTTTAAATGTTTAGATTTTTTATCTATTTTGTGAATAGCCATTTTCTGTTATTTTCTCTAGTCCTACAGAGTACTATCTGAGCTATTTTCTAACCTTCTCTGTTATACTTCCAACTAATTATGATGTATGTTTATGTTAAATGGCGCCTTAACACCCTGGATTGGTTTTGGGGAGTTGGGAATTTTGGGGGTCATTTTGTTAATTTCTTTTCAAGTTTCCATTATTTTTCTTTGTGGGCTTCTTTTGTTTTGTGCTGAGGCTTGTGGGTGCTCCTAGCCTACACATCTGCTGTTCAGTGATGTGCTCTGAGCATGTACAACCATAATCCTTTGCCACACCAAAGATCTGAAAAGGTGGTCAATTTGGGATGGAAGGATGCAGCGTAGTTAGCCCAACAACTAAACTGCAATGTCACAAAGGTAATCTGCTAGCTTACAAAGAAACAGTGACAATTAATGCAACCCTGTTAATACGAAGCAAATTAGCAGAAGTAGTATAGTTACAAACAGCTAAGTTAGATAATAATATTATAGGCAGTCAGATATGGCTAGGCCCTTGAAGGAGCCAGTGCAGAAGACAAGATACCCTGCAACTGTTGGGGAGACAGGAACCTCTGCTCAGGGCCAGACCTCAAGACAAAAGATAAAATGAATGCACCCACATACTTGCTAAGGATAACATCAGAGATTGATATTCTAAATTCTCCTGGAGGAAGCCAGGAAGAGCCACTGACACAACACCCTACAAGAGCAGCCCTTGTTCTGTATTCATGCCCACTTGCTACCACATTTGGTCCTAATTTAATCAATGTTACCTGAGCCATTATGTTCATAATCTTAGTGGTTGACTGTAGTTCTGTTCCACCTTATGCCCACCTTGCAATTTTCTGTTTTTCTTCACAATGGACCCACCTCACCTCATGGGTTTACTTTATAAAAATCCACAAAAAGTGCAGGGTGCTTGTCAATCCACCTACTCAGGATCGCTCTATGCCTGTTAACAGATACCTTCTTTCCCCCTATAAATATATTCTGCTCTTAACCTCCACTGTTCAACTCCTTCTTTGATTTTAAAGAACATGAACTCATACTGGTCATCCAGCAAGTTGGAAGTTTCTTTCACTTCCATCAGTATCATCCAATACTTAGATATTACCACAATAACCAATTTATATTACCACAAATTAGATATTACCACAACAACCAATTACGTACCTTCCTTAATCCTAAAGAAGAAAACTACAATTATGACGTAAACATTAAGACAACCCAGGTACTGACTTACAGCTAATACATACTAAATATGACAGCTACATCACTGCTAATGGCAGAAGATACAACAGTAGTTTTAGAGTTACTTATCAAAAGATTAATAACACTTCATGGTTACACTATTAAAGACATGAAGTTTGGGAATGGGGGAATGCAAGAGGAAATCCTTTTTTTATGTATTTGGTTGTTCCAAGGTCTCAATGCGCAGCTCAGACTTGTGGCGATCCTCCTGCTCGGAGCCTCCCCAGCACTGGTAAACTCTGGCCTGCGAGGCCCACCCTGGGGGCCGGTGTGGCAAGTGGTGCTGGGGATCAAACTGCGGTCCCTGAGCTTGCCTAAGCAGGTGCGTTAGTTGCAGAGCTATCTTGCCAGTCCCGTTTTCTTTTTTTAAATTTTAACTGAATTTTATTTTGGAGAGTAAAAACAAACAGAAAAGACCAGACAGAAACAGGGTAACATACAACAATACATATGTTACTGACTTTCAAAACAGGAATAGCTAATTAACAGTGGTTGTTATATCACCTATTTTTATTTTCAAATCTGTTGCTCAGATTAACAGATACAGTTATAAAAGACTAGGGAAATAATTGAATATTGGTGCTTGCTTTCAAGAAATCTTAATCTTTTTCCTTGTCTTTTTTGTTTTAATTTATTTTAAAGAGGAAATGGAATCGTTGAAGCATTAAATTCTATGATTTGAAGAAGCAGAAGTTATAGAAAAGATATTATTTGGAAGTAGAAGGATGTCTACAGATATAGGCACAGGTGAGTGAAAACACTGGCCTGGAATAGAACACAAAGGGCAAAGAGGGAGAAAACAGAAAGATCTTACATAAAGAATACAAACAAGGGACAAATAATTAAAAGAAAAACTGACAGGAAGAAGAGGAATAAAGAAAAAACAGAAGAAACAGTTAAGAAATGAGGCAGAAGGCCAAAGGAAGGTTTACCACACCCTAGGAAACTAAGTGAGGAAGAAAGGAGGGTAGGCAAAAAGAAAATAAAAGGTAGGTCAATCAGAAGTCTGGTCCCTTTCTTGTGAGGCATGGGGCTGTGTATTATATGAATGATGGTGTCTTTTAAGTGAACCATTCATCAGCAATTAAAATAATTCTTTCATACACTGCTAAAAACAAACACACAAACTTTAAAACAAATACACACTCACACAAAATAACCCCAAATCAAAAAATTTAAAAGGAACTCTCTTTGCTTTCAAATGTGTGGTTTTCTTCCAGGATGTACGACGTCGGGGCCATGTCCAATTGCAGACGTGTCCCTTCTCACACTGGTAGACAAAGCAGACAGTCAGATTCCAAATCTTGCCCTGCCTGGATATAGTCGCCAGCAAGCAGTGGGATGAGTGAGATGCTAATTCTGCTGTTAAATCCCGGGCAATTCAGGCCATGCTGGTCTCTAGCTGTGGCGTAGGCCCGAGTCCTGCAATTTAAACCCCTTTGGGGGTCTCTGGCTGGCCCAGTCAAGGCTCCCTGACCATGGCTGTGTCCTGCGCCTGCCCCTTACCTGGTCACTGTGTGACACTGGCAGCTCTGAATGAAGCAAACCCACGCTTGCTCTGCCATCAGGTTTGGTCAGCCCCTCCCTGAAATGACAAAACTCACCCTCTCCAGGGACAAAGCAGCCACTTGGCCTGAAGTCACTCAGCAGCCTTTGCAGCGGGCAGCATCCAGCAGTCCATCATACTGGTGTGCATCTCCCTGCAGGCCTCTGCAGTCGCCAGCTTTCTACTTCTCTGTACATTCAGTCTTTCTTTCTCATGACCCATAAGTCATGAGCTGGGAGATATTGCAGACTGCCCTTCTTTTCCTGTGCTATGATCTGTCTCTTCAATTTCTCTGTAGACCCCGATCTCCTCGTCATATCCTTCCTGGGTCCTGGGGATCTACCTCTCACCTCCTTTACCTTCCCAAGTTGTTATTTTCCAATGTCTGGATTCTGAATCTTTGAGGTTGAGTTGATCCCAAAGATATTCTCAAGGGAACCTAGAATATCTTCCAGGGGCCTGGGGAGATAGCTCAGCAAACCAAGTGCAAGAACACTGGATCAATCCCAGGTACCACAGGCTGTGCAGGCCCTAGAACCAGGCATCGTGGCATACACCCGTAATCCCAGCACTGGGGAGGCTGAGACAGGAGGATCACTATGAGGCCGAGCTGTGTAGTGAGACCCTATACCAAACAAATGAACACATAGAAGGATTTTACAGTCATAAGTCAGAGAAGCCAAGTGTTGCATGGCTAGGTTCTGACACAGGGCTGATAAGGCTTCAATCAAGATGCAGGGCAACACACATTCTCCTCTGGAGTTGGGTTCCTCCTCCAAGATCTTGTAGCTGAGATGGAATTAAGCTCTTTGCAGTTGTGAGACTGAGGTCCCTATTCCCACTCAGCAACCATAGGCCACTCCCATGTTGCACCACCATATTTGGAGCCAAGAGTAGAGAATTTTTTCATACAACTCATCTCACTTGTGCTTCAAATAAAAGACAGAACTGAGTTCCTTTTAAGGGTTGACCTGATTAGAACAGGCTCAATGGGTAACCTTTTGTTTCCTTAGCTCAGAATTATCTGAATGATAAATAAGCATGGGAATGGGATGTTATCATAGTTCAGATTTCTCTCACCCTCAAGATTAGGGCATTACACATATAGTGTATTCCAGGGAGGAGGAACCTTGGACCTATGGAGGCCACCTGGGTGGCTCTCCTTGAAAGAGGAGCAATTGTCCCCACTTTCACTGAGCCTGACCCTCTTTCCATGTATTGGTATGTAGACAGCTGGCTAGGATGTTTCCTTATGCCTTTAGTTGGCTCTAAGCAATGTTCGTAGGTCCAGCCCAGGAGCTGATGGTCTTTGAAGATGGCAGGCATATATCCCTAGAATCCCTCCCCATTGCTCTCTTGTGTGAGCCAGGACAAGCCGGGATGAAGAGCTAGTGCTCCATGCTGTCAGCTGGGATCAGCCTTTAGACAGAGGCTTTCAATTCCTGGGGCTTGAAAGACCACACGTCAGAGCTGAAGCACCAACCCCAAAACATTAGATAGTATCTCAAGTGTGAAATGCAGATTACTCTTTCTGCATCTCCTTTTCTCTCCTACCTCGCCCAGCTCACACCGCTCACCTACTTCCGGCCAGCCTCTCAGTCATTCATCCTCAAGCCGCTCCTTTCTTCATGAATGAATAAAACCCTGCTTTGGCCCTGGGTCGAGGCTTTTGTTCTAGATAGCCATTATCATGGTTGGACCTAGAACCCCTTGGCTCCCCACAACTACAAATATGCCTCAGAGTTTTTATTCCCACCACAGGTTACACCAGAAATATTCGACTGGAATCAACTCACTAAAACTCCAATAATTCTTCAAGAGATTACAAACATAAACTTCCTGGGCCTTGATGAGGACCAGGAAGGGCCCTCATTAGGTACCAGTTTAAAAGTCCAACTATCACACATCACCAATGAAATTGGAAAAGGACAGTCAAAGGGACATATAATATCTCTATTACTGTGAAAATAGTTCTGACCCTGTCCTGAAAACATCTGTTTCCTCCACGGAAGGATCCACTATTCTACATGATCTATAAAGCATCTACTTCAATTTCATGAAAATGACTGCTGTAAAAGGTTTTTTGTTTTTTGTATTTTTAGGGAAGGGTCTACAGAGTATTCAGGGTCCCATTTCTAGACCGGACTTATAATGATCTGCCTGTTTACAGGCTCCCAAGAGCTGGGATTACAGAGGTGCACCACCACGCCCAGTCTCAATCACTGCCTCAGTGCGCCCCAGCAAGGCAGACCCTAGCAGGCCCAGGGATTGAGTCCCTGACCCCTGCACCTGCTTGCAGGCGCTTTAATCTGCTGAGCTATTTGGCTGGCCCAGCAAAAGTTTTTTGTATTTTCCTCATGCTTGATAAATACTGAAAAAAAAATTGTATGAAAGACATAATGGTAGTTACAAAATATCACCCCACTAATTAAGTAAACTACAACTTTTTTTTTTTTTTAAATCAGTTTAAAGAAAGAATACTGGTCATCTGGACTGGATTAAGAAATATCCAGAAAGCTGGTAAAATATTATCTTTGAATATTTCTACAAAGTGTTTTATGTGACATGATTTCAAGCATTTGAATCAATAAACTGAGTGAAAAGGCAGTCTCCATCAGTGTGAACTGGTTCATCACACCCCCTGAAGGCCCAGAAAGAAAAAGGGTGGGAAGGGACAAATTAGCTTTTGTACTCAACATCCATGTTCTGCTTTCCAGGCAAAACTCTAGGCCTGAATCTTTGCCTTCACCAGCAGCCCTCCAGATCCTCAAGCTTTCTGATTCAAACAGAATTACACCACTGGCTCCTCTGATTTTCAGGGCATCAAGCTCAGGATGAATTACACCAATGGCTTTTCTGGTTGTTTAGTGTTCAGATGTCCTATCACGGGACTTGATCCCTATAATTGCATGTGCCAATTCTAATTTTTAAAAAATCTCTTATCTCCTATTTGTTTTGTTCCTCTGGCGGACCCAGACTAATATTATCTGTACATGAATGTCTTAGAAGACCTTTTGTCTAAGTTATAGATTTCGGAGCTCACTACTGATTTCAGTCACTACTGTTACAAAATGTATACTGGCTGTGGGCTGACTGTGTTCCCTTAAGTTCTCATGTTGCAACTTAATCCCCGAATATGATAGTACTAAGAACCGGGCCTTTGGGAGGTGGTCACTAGGTGATCACTAGGTCATGAGGCTTCTGCCCACATGAAGGGGATTTATCCTTCTATAAAAGATGCCCAGCTCAGTGGCATAAGCCTGGCAAGTGGAAGGTCCGAGTTCAATCCCCAGTACTGCCAAAAAACAAAAACAAAAGCAAAAAACAAAACAAAACCAAAAAATGCCCAAAGGCACTCATCTGTCCCTTGTAATATGCAAGGGCACATAGCTCCACTGTGAGGAACAGGACCTTACCAGAAAACAGATCTACGGGCACCTTCTTCATCTTGGACCCCCCAGGCTCCATAACTACATGTAGACAGTACATTTCATAGTTTATAAATTATAAGCTTTCTTACTGGTTAGAAGGTACTGCAGCAATCCAAACAGACTAAGACAACACTCTGGTATGAAATCTAATGTTCAATCCCCGGGCCTGCCATGCCAGCCCCGCCCCCAGGGCATGCTGAGACAGCAACTGAGACTGGGCATGGAGGTGCACGACTGTAATCCCAGCTCTTGGGAGGCTGTAAACAGGTGGATCACTACAAGTCTGATCTAGTAGTGAGACCCTATACACCCTGTAGACCCTCCCCGAAAAAATGAAAGAAAAAAAAAAGAATTAAAATACGATCAGGTAGTGGGCTAGGAATTTGGACCAAGATTGCACTTCATCATGCAATGTGGAATGCAGCCCCTCACTACTAACTTCCGTATTTTGAGGAATTTAAAATGGGATTTTCTCTTTTTCTTTTCTTTTTTTTTTAAAATGTATTTGGTACAGGGTCTCATTACAGCTCAGACTTGTAGTGATCCTCCTGTGTTCAGCCTCCCCAGCCCTGGATTACAGGTGTGTGCTACCATGCCTGGACTCAAAATGGAATATTCTTAAAATCCCAGTTTCCTTAAAGCATAGAAGTATACACCTACTGAGAGCCCAAATACCAACCGATCATTTTACATCCACAGAGATACTTGTGACTGGTGGCTACTAAACAACTGAGCAGTTCCTGCACTCTGCTCATCCACGGGAAGCTTTGGATTAAGGGGACACCTTCCAACCCTCTCAGGGTCTCTCAAGTTGGAAACCATCTCCCAGTATGTTTCTAATGAACATACTTTTACCCACTGTGCCTTCAACGTTGCTCTTCAGACTCAGGAGATGAGATGGGGTTTCCCGGTGGCTATCTGGTTGGTTCCTAGCACACCGCAGAAAGCTCATCCACATGCACCCCCACACAGGTCTTCCACGTGACTGAGGAGGTGGAGGAGCAGGCCAGCAATGTGACCGAATGCGGATGATTTTCTTCTCTACTAACAGACTCAGCAACACACACTAGAAGAAAGAAAATCAAGGCATAGAGTTCCTTGCAGAAACAGCTTATGTGTTTCACTATGAGAACTTTACGGGACAGTTAAGTAATTTAAATATTTGACCTCTTTGAATTATTTATTTGAATGCCAGTGCTTATGTCTAAAAATTGAATAACAAAGTTAATTTTAAGCACATTTAATGGTAGAGACTGCAGGTGGTAGGGCAGAAACTATTCTAAAATTGTTGTTTTAAAATAAAAGAATGCATTTTTGGAATTCACACAAAAATGTATAGCTTTATGGTGCTGTGCACTTTCTGATTTGAAAGCTTCCTTATTCTCGAGCTTTACCTATAATTAGCATATATAAGAATTGTCTAAACCACCCCCCCTCATCAATCTTACTGGTACTGAGGCAAAGAGACTCTGTGGAAACCCACATTCTGGTCCTTAAAAGTTTCTTTTTCTATTTTTTCCCCTGTATTTTAGGGAAGGGTCCATAGGGTGCTCAGGGTCTCACTACTGCGTCAGACTCGCAGTGATTCTCCTGTTTACAGCCTCCCAAGTGTTGGGATTACAAGCACGGGCCACCACGCCCAGTCTCAATCGCTGTCTCAGTGCCTCCCAGGGGCAGGGGCGGCACAGCAGGCCTGGGGATCGAACTCCTGGCCCCTGTGCCTGCTTGCAGGTGCTTTAATCTGCTGAGCTATTTGGTCAGCCCGAGTTTCAACACATCATTACCACTCAGGTTTTGAGGGCCAATGGTCACATATGACTGCAAGTAGGCAGTAAGTTCAACTATACCTCTGTACGAAATGGGAGAGGGTAAAGACAAAGAGACAAAGAAACGTACTACTTAACAGCAACCCAGGTAGGAAGACAGCTCAGTGGTGCGGTGCCTGCCTGGCAAGTGTGAGGTACTGGGTCTGAATCCCAGCACCCCGCCTCCGAGAGCAGTCCCAATGACTATCATGCCTTCTAATGTCTTCCAAATGAGTAAGTAACTGCACCAGGCAGAAGCTTTATCTTTTCTTTTTTTCTCTATTATAAAAACCAATACTATTCAGATAATAATCTATTCAGATAAAACCCCCAAAAGCAAAACAAATAAAAAAATGAAGCCCCCAACTGACCCTTGATGCGGGAGGCAGCTGAACTGCTGACTGTCCTGCAGCTCTAGCCTAACCTGGTCCATTCAAATGCTGGTTCTTACAGTAGGACACAACCCACCCATCCCGGGTGCAATTAAATTAGAGCCTCACATGCAGGCCGTGTCACTCCTTTCTGTGACATCCCAGGCCTGGTAGACTTCACAGGTTTGAAAACTGCCCTATACATTGCTGTCTTAGTAAAGTCTGTTGCATCTACTTCTAAAAAATGAAGACATTCCTTTTCATTTTTCCTTTTAAGATAATGGAGTATACTAGCAAAATGACTGTGTGAAGGCCCTTAGGATAGAAAGTTTCAAAATATTAGCAAGTAACCTTTTCCTTTACAATAGTACTAATTATAGTAAATGCTTGAAAGCTCTTTCTTTACAGTGTTCATAATTTAGCTTTTCTTTTACATGCAAGAAACAATTTTGCTTTGACACACAGTTGAATAATACCCTTCGATGTCATTTTAAAAATATTCATTGATGCTGAAGCTTTATTACACCATGGCAACTATTACTAAAAATGTTCACATAAATGGTTATTTCAGGTTATTTCCGTTTTTATTTATATAAAACGGTTGTTGAGTAACATGCAATTAAATTAGAGCCTTCTGCTTCACAGCCAACATCTTTTGGGTAAATTCTGTGATAAAATAACTCTTGACATAGACTGTTGCTTTGAAAATAGAACATCAAAAAAATTGTCACTGTCAACTTACTCATAGGAGTAGCTCAGGATACATTTAAAGGCAAAGAGGCCAAGTTAAAATCTCCCCAAGGCATTTGCTTGGCAATTTTAATCCTTTAGTCTCCAACCAAATATGAAATTTCAAACTTTACATCATCAAGAAATGCATTCGCTGAAAATTATTTCTATCGCGCTTGTCCTGTTCTGGTCAGGACTAGGGCTGGAGTCAATGGAAACTCATCTAGGGAAGGCTTCGCTGGAGAAGGGAGGGAGCTAAGATCTCCCAGTGGGGCAGGCCATTTCCTCAGGTTCAGGTGGAGGCTCTTCAAGGTACAACCACTTAGCAACTAAAAACACAAATGGCCTGAGAAAGTAGTACACATGCATGGCTGTTTTAAGGTTCAATGACACGTGTTTTTAGTCTAGGGACAGGACTTTTTTTTGGCGGGACCGGGGATTGAACTCAGGCCATTGCACTTGCCAGAGAAGCGCTTATTCCACTGAGCCATCTCCCCGGCAGGGACAGGACTTTTAACACTCTAATCCTCATACACATGAAAGCTTTTGGAGGTAACTGCTTTGATTCACATCCAGATTCTAAATCTCACATTCTAGTCCTTTCCTATATATAATTCTCAAAAACTACCTACTGGCCTTACACACAAGTCCCTCTCGCACAAGATAATAGTTACTTTGAGGCTACCTGAAACGAGAGGTTTAGATGGCAAGGTTAGGATCCTTAGCCTCATCTTTGCTCAAATATTATACCACCTTTTTAAGAACTGAGAGATTTTTTCATGTCTTCACTCAAAATTCAATCTTACCTCTTATTAGGATCTAGGGGCTGTCAGCTCTGTAGCTCTGAAAAGTCTTTGATTTCTAGAATTTTTCAGATTGTCCTTTCTAGAAAATCAACTGATATTCATCTGAGTTTATCTCTTGCAATATTTTGGTAAAGGCAGAGAACTGTAACCAACACATATCATCAACCTGCTCCCAACCATCTTCCAGAGTGAGAACTCACTAGGCTCACAGCCTACATTCTTCTAATTAGGGACAATGTCACTGAATATTTTACACTCTAGCTAATCAATCTGCTAAATGGTTTCTTTCCTGCCTGCTGTATGACTATCACTTCCAAATAGCATATTTTAAGTTTCTGTAGGGCGGAATCTTCCTTCCAAGGACCAATATCTATATTCTTTTTTTTTTTTTTTTTTTTTTTTTTTTTTTTTTTGAGAAACAAATAGCAATAAGACAGTTTCAAAACTGATTAGTAGGACAGCTTCAATAATTAACACATTGTTCACTGTTATCTTCTTGGTGGTTAGCCACAGTACGAGATGCAGACAGGATGTCCTGTCCAAACACTGTTAGTACACCTCTTTCCCAGTATCTATATTCATGTGGCAATAGTTATCTTCACTTAATGAATATTTTTGTCCTTTTTTCCTTCCATAGCACACAATAGGAGCGCCTTTTCCTTCTCTCTTTTATTCTTTCTTTTCTATTTATGTATTTGGTACAGGGTCTCACTACACAGTTTAGACTCCAACTGATGCTGCTGTTTTCAGCCTTCCCAGGACTGGGATTACAGGCGTGCGCCACAACACTGGGACTCAGTGGCTGGTGCAGCATGCCTGGGAGCAGGGCCAGGGTGGCATGTGGTACTGGGGATCAACCCTGCTCCCTGAGCTTGCCTAAGCAGGTGCTTAGTCCACTGAGCTATCTCACCAGCCCTTTTCTGCTCTTTTTAAAGATAAATGTTGCCATATGACTTACTTTGATCACTGAAGTGATATACCTCATATACATATGGAAGTTCAAATTTTTCTTCAAAGGTTTGACAATTTTAGTTATTAAATACACTGAAAACAAACAAACAGGAAAAGGCATACTAATTATTAATAAGGAAAACTGGGTGCCAGGCATAAGGTATGATACTCAAAGGCTAAATAATTGAAGCTTTGATTGCCTTTTTAGTTACAGGCTATGAGGAAGGTGGTAACAGAAGTTAATGGAAGTATGAGGAGACAAAAATGCTTCAATTAATGTCATATTATGCAGATAAAGTCACAGGAAACAGCTTTCACAAGAATATGTGACATCCTGCAGAAATCACTGGGTGGGCCCAGATAAGGCACAACAGAGCCTCCCGGAAAGCCTCTTTGCATGCTCTTTGTATTTGGTGATGCATGCAAAGAATCACAGCATTTAGAGCTCCTGTTTCTATAGCCTGTCTGTCTGAGTAGCCATGTCAAAACACGCTAAAGAAAAGTATTTCAGAAGTGGTCTATTTTGATCTCCCTCAAACAAAAGCCTTTAAAACCCATACATGGTTAAGCATAATTCTTTCTCATTGCCATAATAATCATGGAAGTAGAAGTCAAGATGTAGTTTTTAATCACACTAGTCCCATCAGTAGCTATGATTAATAAAATCTTCTTGATAACAAACCACACACAAGAAATAAATTTTCATTATAATGTGGTTTAAACCATCTGGCTTAAGGTGTTCTATGGGTTAAATGCACTCCCCATGGTTTGTATTGGAAATTTAATCCCCAATAAAACAATGGGAGGTGAGGTCTAATAAGTTGATAAAGGTAGTAGAGCTTTGTCTTTGTGAACAGACTAATGGTGTATCACTGCAATGGGTTAGTTATATCCAGAGTAAGTTTGTTTAAAAAATGAGTTACCCATATTCTCATCATGGAGATATAATATGCAACACCTGAAATACAGAGGAAACAGTATTTATTTGGCTTACGGTTTCCAGTGGGTTCAGCCCCCCGCCAGCTGGCTCCAAAGCAGTGGTGGCACAATGGAAGGGCCTGGCACAGGGCAGATGCTCACTCTTTCGCAAGAGGAAGTACAGAGAGACAGAGAAGGCAAGAGCCAAGGATAAGAATCCAATGTATTCTTCTAGGTCTCCTCCCAGTGACCCCGCTTCCAATTGGGCCCCACCACCTAACAGAACATTCAGCTGCTGAATTAATGGAGGATAAGTCCACTGACAAGCACAGCACCCCATGACCCAACTGCCTTCCAAACACATGAAATTTGGAGGGGACATTTCAGACCCAAACTCTAACAGTGAATGTGACCCTCTCTTGCTCTCTGTCTCATGTGTGTGCTTTCTCTTGCCCTTCTCCCTTCCATCAAGACAAGCTGTAGCATGGAAGATCTTGCCTGATGAGGTCTCTCAATCTTGTATTTCCAAAACTGTAAGAAATAAATCTCTACTGTGTACAAATTACCCAGTATGTAGTATTGTGAAAACACAAATAATGGATTAAAATAATAGGACATTGAGATTTTGTGTAGTTATTGTAACATAGCCTATTCCTGACAGTCAAGGTACAGCAAATGTTAGTCCGGGCGTGGTGGCTCACACCTGTAATCCCAGCACTGGGGAGGCTGAAACCTGGAGGATCACTATGAGTCTAAGCTGCATAGTGAGACCCTGTACAAAAAAGAAAAAAAAAAAAAAAAAGACATGAAAAGGTATACAAATGTTATCATAAACCACAAAACTTTAGTGAATCAAACTAAGTAATTTATTTTTTCTTCATTTGACATTTCAATAAAATAATATTTGGCAGAAAATTTTCCATGTGATTATTTAGGAATCTCCTTGCATTTTTGGCTCTATGATCTTCTAGAACTGCTCAATTCCTTTTCAAGTTATCGCAATCTGACTGAGGGGCAGGCAGAGTCAAGTCTCACTCGAGTCTTCTATGGCAGTTCCTGACTACAGAGTAGTATGAGGAGTGTAATCATACTGGACACAGCACACTAAGACAGAATGACATTGGCCAACATGTAGCACTCTCAACAGTGCTGCTTAAAGGGCATGCAACAGGCACAGGGGCCAGGGTTCAATTCCCAGGCCTGCAGTGCTGGCCCCACCACCAGGGCATGCTGGGATGACAACTGAGACTGGGTTGGTGGTGCGCGCCTGTAATCCGAGCTCTTGGGAGACTGTAAACAGGTGGATCACTACAAGTCCTATCTGTGTAGTGAGACCCTGAACACCCTGTAGACCCTTCCCTAAAAAACAAAACAAAACAAAACAAAACAAAACAAAACAGTGCTGCTTATGAACCCTGTGTCTCATTAAATGAACCTACAGGTCATCAGTTTTTTGTTTTTTTGTTTTTTTTTTTGGTGGAACTGAGGATTGAACTCAGGCCCTTGTGCTTGCCAGGCAAGCGATTATCTTACTGAGCTATCTCTCCAGCCCCAAGTCATCAGTCTTTAGTTTGTTTTCAAACTGTACATAGGGCAGGCTTCAGACATCCAACCTGTGCAGTCTCGCATGGTGTTATGCTTAGAAAGATCTTTGTTTAAATGCTCTGCTTTCATAAAGCATTAAGTTTTGAACAAGGGCTCTGAATTTTCATTTTACTCTGAGTCTCATAAATCATGCAGTGGGTTGTTAAGTTGAAATTAAAGCAGCACATGGAAGCCTCAGCTGCACGTCCAATATAGACACTGACAATGCAGTTGTCCAAGACTGCCCTACTTACTTCGCCTGTAGTCAGCCTGTACAGACATAATGTCCTGAAAGATATTTTTTAGTTTTTCTGAACATGACTATTATTGAGGTCATTATTATTGTTGCAAAAAATTATGACTATATAATAAAGTTTAGCTTTACTCCAAAAATATGCTCTTGAAGCCTCATATTTCAAACTGCTATGAAATCTATTATTGTTGATTCTCATAAGCCATATTTTTCCCACTTTTTTATTTGTCCATACAATTATACAAATTAGTGGGTTTCATTAGTGGCTTTCATGGGCAGATTTGTGCATACCCTAATCATTTCCCTCCTATCATCCTTTACTTTATCTCCTGCCACATTTTGGAGGTGTTTCAATGTTCGAGCCATGTTTTCTTTAGAGATAAGAGGTCTCTTGCAAAGTAATGTCCAGCTCCTCAAAGAAACTACAGACTATAGTTTATGCCATAACAAAAAAAAATCATTTTAGCTAAGAACTGGATAGTTAGAATTTAAAAAGCATCTCTGATGCTAGAGATGAGGAAGTAGAGTTCTAAATAACACCATGAGGGACAGAAACAACATCAAGAGATATCTTAGCATTCTCAGTGCCTGCAAGATAAGTGCTAAGGAAAGAGCAGATTTAGAGATCATTAAATCTTACCATCCTAGGAACCACTGCTTCATCTGATAGAGGCCTCTCTGTTGAAGAATCAACCTTTGTGATGACCGGTCCACACCAAGGACCTTCAGAAATTGCCCACATGTGATGCCTATCCACAATCCAAGAATTTTCTGAATCCCACTTAATCTATCATGTGTGGATAACCCTATTTTCAGTGGTTGAAAAATAATTAAGATTCTTAAAACTAATGGTGTTGTTGTTGCTCATGTTTTAATAGGTTTTGGTGACATTGATGGGAATTTGTGATCCAAATTCATGAGCAGAATTTGGATCACAGTGGGAAATAAAAATTCCTCTGATATGCCTCCTTTGCAATTTCACCTCTTGATTGTATACACTACTTCTTTTTTCTGTATCTAGGACAAGGTCTATAGGGTCTCACTACGTAGATAAGACTCACAGTGATTCCCCTATTTTCAGCTTCCAGAGGGCTGGGATTACAAGGCGCGACTGGCATGGCACACCAGGGATCAAACCCCAGCTGCTGTCTGTACATTAAATAAATCATCTTATGTCATGGTTTGGGGTTTCTGGAAGGGGAACAATACATGACACATTTTATAAGATTATTTTATATTCACCCAAAGAATCATATATGAAGAATGCAGGAAATCTGTCTACACACTAAAGACCAAAGAATCCAGCTAAGAACCTGGACCCTAATATCGTGCATGAGTCCAGCTGAAAACCTCAAGCCAATAACAATGCCTCTCACAAGTCCAACTGGAGGCCTAGAGCCCATGACAATGTCTCATACAGGCCCATTTCACAGATCTGCACTGGAAAGGTCCAAAGGTCAGTGATGGAAGCTACAAAGTCTGTGCCAGCAGGATGAAGGATCTGTGCCAGCAGGCTAAGAGATACACACTGGAGCCAGGAAGCAACGCTCAAGGTAAGAACCAGAGCTCTCCCCAAAAGTACCACAGCTGTCCTCAGCAACAGTGAGGTCCCAAGCTTCTCCAGTGATAAAGCAAGCTGAGTTTCCATCAAGAAAACCAATGTGACAAGCTTCTCCAGGATGCTGAGCTATGCACCATCTTCCCCTCCAGAGGTACAAAATGATGCTCTAGGTGAGAGGACCAGAGATTCTCCCAAAATAAACCACAGCCATTCTCAGTGACAACAAAGGACCCAAGCTCCTTCAGCAACCGGAACAACAAAGTTCACCAGGAAAGCCAGCACAAAAGGGTCCTGCAGAAGAACAGCCCAACAGAACCAGCAGGTTCCAACAGCTACAACACTTTCTCCAAACAGCTCCCTAGCAGCACCTCAACAGCTTCTCCAGTTCTGCCTCTCATACTGCTGGCAACGATCCTCAGGTTGGCCTCCCACACCCAGCATCACCCTAGTTCAATTCAACTAAGTGTAAAAAGTTGACCACCAGTTAGCAATCAACTACTCTACACTACAATTTATTTTTGTTGGGTATAACGTAAGATCCCGATACATAATTTTATGTTTTGAGAAATAATGAAATGCTTTATTACTCAGATAAGGTAATGTTATTTTATCTATCAGATAAGAAAAATGTTTCACAATAGATTTTTTTAACCAATGTTTCAAAGTAAAAAAAAAAAAAAAAAGATAATTCCATGTGTAATGGTTGATTGTGTCAACTTGAGTTTAGGAGCTTAACTAAATGAGCTCAGCAATTCTACACATTAGGGTGTAGAGGACCCTCCCTGGATGCTCTAGAAGACTCACCCTAGGCAGCTCACTGCCCCAATGGTATAAAGGGGGAATGAGGAAGGACAGATGGACTTCTGTTCTTCAGAAGTGCTGCAGTCTTCACCCTGAGCTTGGCTGTCTCCTGGCTTCCAGTGCAGCCTCTTCAGCTTCCACTGTAGTTTTCAGCCTTCTGGTGCAGAATCTTCATCTTCAGCCATGGATCTTTCAACCTTCTGTTACACTCTTCAGCTTTTCGGCATAGGCCCACCAGTCTCCTGGTAAGGACTTGTACAGGAAATGCAGCGAGCCCAGACCTTGGCCTGAAACCTTTGGTCTCCATGTGCAGACGCCCTCTGTACTCTACCTCATTTATCAAGGAGATCATCGTAAGCTGGTCTTGTAATTACTCATACGTTTGTATGTCTAGTATTGTTTCCCAAGAACAACACTGACCGACATACCATCATTCTACTGTGCTATGGTTTCAATCTAAAATGTTCCCAAAGCCTCATGTACCTGGGAAGGGACTGACTGGATCATGGAGGCATTGTAGCTGACTTGCAATCCAGGGGTGGCCTGGTCAGAAGAGGTGGCTCACTATGACGTGACCTTGAAATACAGACACCACCTCTCCTCTTGGCTCCCCCCACCCCTCTGGCCTCCCTGCAAGGAGCTGAACATGCTTCCTCTTCCACTCCCTTCAACTCTGCTGTTTCTCCCTGGGCCCCGCTGATCATAAAAGGACTATGACAACTGAAACAGGAGCCAAAAATCAAGCTCTCATCTTTTATGTTGTGGGTATCCATATAGTGTTGTAGCAAAGTGTTGTTCTCATTTAAAGAAATCCTTGCAGCTATGCCACCTTTTCCACAGTAAGTGGAAGAAATACAGTGTGACAACAAAAGTGACTCCTACATGGCTGTACTGGTTGATACACACTGTGTCAATGTAAGAAGTTTAGAAGTTTAATTAAGTGACTCTGCAGGGAGCCAGGATTCTTAGTTTGTAAACAACCCCATGCTGTGCAAGAGGAAGGCATGAACACTGTGAGTTCTACACCCCTAGCCCCATTTCTTTGGAGGTCTTGGTTTTCCTTGCGCCACTATGCACCTATGCCACTTGGCAGGAGCTTGATCTCTGCAGCCATGCCACTCTGGAGCAGCTCCAGTCTTTGCAGTCAGTGTGGAAGGGAGAGAGACCGGCTAGAAGCCACAGTTGCTGCCCTGCCCTTTGCTCTTCACTGTTTTCTGGTATGAACCACTGCTCTCTGCCATGTGCCACTCTGCCTGGGAGCCAGCCGAGTATGGACTGAAACCTCCACAAACTGTGAGCTAAAAAAAGCTTTCCTTCATTTTGGGTGTCGGGTATTTTGTAAGAAGTAGAAAGTGAGACACTAGCAATTCCTAAAATTATGAAAGCACTTTAAGAACACAATGAACACAAACTGCATTTACTTGTGGTCTTTGCCAGCATCTCAACCATCCGTTCTCTGAAGAGCAATACCAAAGCAGTGCACTATCCACCAGCAATTTTCATTCTGTGAACTACTTTTCTTCACTTGGGGTGCATATTCACATGCTAATTAGCAAGCTGGGTGTCCTGCTTAATAGAATTTCCCTCTTGAGCACTTGTTCTTAGTCACCCTGGTTAGGTCTCAAGTTGAAATTGCTCTGTCATTGTCCACACATGACATGGTTTTCTACTTAGGATCTCAAATCCAGAATTTTATGAATTATGACTTTTCCCAAAGTATCTAATCTAGGTGGTTCTCCTCTGTTATCTTCTTTTTTCATAAACTTCTATTTCTAAATTTTTTTCTAATCATTATGATTAACTGTGAATCATTTAACTGTGAATTTTAATTTTTACGTTACAAACACCTTGAAATTAGTATTAGAGTTTCCCATAATTCCACATCCAATTTCTCCTATCATTATCTTATGCTAATACAGTACATTTCTCACAACCCAAAAATCAAATATTATTATTAGTTATATTCACTATTTTCTTTTTTTATATGGAGTGGCAAGATTTTATAACAGATGGGTTGACATATCTGTTGTGGTTACTTTCTTGTAGCTGTGACACAGTACCTGATGATGCACACCGGTATCCTTAAAACAGCAGAGGTTTATTTTGGCTCACAGATTATAGAAGATTCAGTCCATAGTAAGCTGGCTCCAAGGCACAAAAGACATGGTGGAAGGGTCTGGCAGAGGAAAACTGCTCAGATCATGATGGTCTGGAAGAAAACAGGAAGAGCTGGATAGGACAGGATTCTCTTTCCTGTCACATCCCCAGTGACCAGCCTCTCTGACCAGGTACCAACTCCCAGCAGCCCACTCAGCCACCAAACTCAATTGTGGATGAATCCACAGATGCATATAGTACCCCCATGATCCAAGCAACCTCCTAAAGCCCCACTTCTGAGGACAAGAGAGTTCTGAGGGGCATTCCAAATCCAGAACATAGCACCTATCTACCACACTGAAGTATAAATAGAAACCTATTTCTTGCTTTTCCCTAACATCACTCTGCCAACCCAGTCTTCTGTATACCTTGAATAAACTTTAGCCCAATTTCATACTGTAGTAGGATTTGGTGTTCCTCTCTGCAGGAGGATTTTATATTCTTTTTTTTTCTAATTTTTAGAATTCATTTTAATGAGAAAAAGTAGCAATGAAACAGTTTCAAAACAGGTTAGTAGGGCAGTTAAAATAATGAATACACTGCATAATGTTGTTTTCGTAGTAGTTATTCAGAGTACAAGATGCAGACATAGCTTGTCTAAAAAATATCAGTACAGACCTTTACTCCCATTGAACTAATACAAGGTAGCTGTATATCTATCCTATTTTGTACATACATATATATATGTATATATGGTTTTGTTTTGGTCCTTCATTTATATCCTCCTTGTTTTGTTTTGTTTTGTCAGAGATGGGTGCTCCACTGTTGTTAGAGAAGCCTTTTCATAGTTGATGCCAATTTCAATATTGTAGGTACTTGAATTCAGCAAAATAACCCAATATAGTCCAATAGTCCATAATAGTAGTGGGTTATCAGCAGAAATGGCAATTGTCTGAAGTTGTTGCATTTACAGCTCAGCCTTTTACAGCTCAGCATGTTAATATAGTTTTACTTTTATATATCGTGGTTATACTTTTCTGCTGGATGGTTTAAGATCAAGTTAAGCCAAGACCCATATATGTAAAAATGTAACTTTTGTATCTGGCAAGGTCAATCAAATCCCCCCAGGATTTACCGTGAAACCATGTACAGCACCTTGCAGATCTTTTGTCAGTGTCAGCCATGTAGATGAGTCATGTCCATTGCTTGACCAATTTGCTCTCTGTGAAAGCCTGAGAAGATATTTTCTCTCTAGGTAACTCTCCTTAGGCACACTATACCTCATCAATCACTTTCCTCTGTCACCCCATAATCTCCTTGATCAGAAAACTTGGGACACCACCGAGTTATAAGATGTCACATCACAGGTTCTCTTATGTCCTGAGTCCTCCCTGACCTTGAAGGGGTAGGGGCAAAATAATGGCTATCCTTTTAGCCCCTCTTTTTCTCTAATTTTTGGTTTGTAAACTTTAGTTGTTAACTTTTGTGGATAACCCAATAGTATTGTGGACTGCTGAACTGTGTTGGATTGTTTTGCTGAATTCATACACCTATAGTATTTAGATGTCAATGAAATACTCATTTCTGACAGGACTAAAAAAAAAGTAATACAAAGGAAAGACCACTTTGTATATATGCAGAATAGTTACAGCTACTTTCACTTAATTCAATGAGAAGAAAGATTTGTACTAATAGTGTTTGGACAGGATATCCTGTCTGCATCTTGTACTATAGATAACCACTAAGAAGATAACAATGTACAATGTATTATTTATTGAAACTGTCCTATTAATCAGTTTTGAAACTGTCTTATTGCTATTTCTCAATGAAATAAAAATAATAATAAAAACTTCAGTTGTTAAACATCCAGAAGAGAAGCTTATGATATTATTGTCCTGTAACAGAGGAGGTTGAGCTTAACCTTACTATCTGTCTGAATATCACACAGCTTAGACATAACATGGAACTGGTATTTTCCAATAACCATGAATATTCTAAACTTTAAATCCCTATAGAATGTGAAAAAAATTACACATTTTTACATAGAACTTTAGATATCAAACCATATACAACATTATAGCAGGACAATCCTATGATTTTCTTTCTTGTCTCATTTTATTACCTTTTTTCTTTATAAACATTTAAAAAGAGTATAGCAACAATTGATATGACATTGGAAGCAGTATGCATTTAGAAGACCAAAATGATAGGTATTTCAAGTTTTAGTGTTACACATTGCTATCCTCAGTTTAGTTACTTAGTTCTCAGATATCAGCATATAGAGTTAGTCAGGGTGTATTCTATATCCTTGACATAGTGACCTCGTGTAAAATCATATGGGTTGAACAGGAGTGTTAAAGGACAGAACCTTTAACAACCAGCACAGGATTTCCCATTTTCCTTTCCCTTTATCATGATGACAAGCAATGTTCTATATAGCAGCTATTCTTTCAGTCTGGGTCTCAGAATGAACCATAGTAACAGTCAAGCTACAAACAATGTAATGTACCATGGTCTTGGTTACTTTTCTCTTTGTTGAAACACCCGACATGCAAAGTTGAAGCAGTGCATTTCAGCTCATATTTTGTAGATGTTTTAGTCCATTCCGCTGGCTTCCAAGGCAGAGTGGCACGGCAGAGGGGCATCAGAGAGCAGCCAGGAGGCAGCAGCAGATAAGCAGCAACAAATCAGCATATCATCATCAGTAGCAGCAGCAGCAGCAGCAGCAGCGGCGGCAGTGGCAGCAACAGCAGCAGATCAGCAGCAGGAGGAGGAGGAGGAGAAACAGGAAGAGCAACAGCAACAGCAACAGCAGCATCTGCCGCCACTGCAGCCCTGCTTTTCCTCTACCCTCCGTATTCCATCCAGGCTGTCTTTTGATTAATGCCATTCACACCCAGCGTGAGGCTTCCAATAGTCACAGCCTTAATTCCAGTATTACACCTTTATTCCATATTACACTCTAATGCAGCTACCTTTGAAACTTCCCACCTACAAGTGCATGAGGCTTTGGGAGGACATCTAGATACAAACCATAACAAGTACATTATTTCAGGATGCATCGGGTAGTGGCATTTGTTACATTAGAAAATCCTATTTAAGTATTTCATTTCTACTGTTCTCTTAGAGTCAACTCTTTCTGGGTTTCTGTATATGGAAATATTAACAAAATTTAGACTTATAATGTTGTTTTGAATATCAATATTAATGTTCAAAAAAGAGAGCATTTGTATAGATCCAGGACAATGAAACATGGCATCCCACAGATCATTTAATGTCTATGATGCTTGCTTTTCTGAGAAGTGGTAAAATCCTATTTTAAAGAAATGTTAGGAAAAAAAAACCCTACAGAATATATAAACACATTTTTAAGGAACTATTTTTGGCTACGTTGGTAGAGACACTATTTTTAAAGCTCATGCTCTTAAATTTTATTCTATAACTTTCAAAAACCAAGGAATGTGTATCTGACCAAAATGGCAAATGTGTCTCAGCCACTTTGCCTCTTCCCTATTCAGCATAAGTATTATGTCCACTGTCATTACAGATGGCTATTATTTAGCCTGAGCTCGTTTTTATATAAGCTAAGATGAAGGATAAAGTTCTTATGGCTTCCCTAAAGTTACCAAGTATCTTTTTGGATCTGAAGACAGATCGTATTTTTCTATTTTCCTTCTCATTACTTTCTGTAAAAATAATGTTACTGCAAAAGAAAAAGCCACAATACTTTACCATATATGGCATACATTTCTACATGTACAGTTCAGTTGAGGACAGAATATATCTCTTATCCAAAAAAGTTCTCTGAATTTTTTTTTTACCTTACTCCAACTCTACCCCATTACAGGCTCCAAGTGTAACTGATATGCGGTCACTACAGATGTCTTAGAATTTGATCAAATATGCAGCTAGTGTTAAAATTTCCGGTTGTCCCATAGTACTGTGGGACTCCAGTTAAAATTCAATGAACCATATTGAAAGTGACAGAGATGGGGGCTGTGTGTGGGTTTGACTCAGTAGTAGAGGGCTTTCCAGGCATGCGTGAAGCCCTGTTTGTTCCCCAGCTCTGCCAATGATTCATATGTTCGATACATTTCTTTTGAATTCACTGTATCTCTGCCCAATAATTTGTTGCAGAACCTGGGTTATTTGTCCTGTACATTTTTCTGACTGGCTGCATTTTGTTTGCGCTGAGTGTTGAACAGGTCCCTCATTCTTCTTTTGGTAGATGGTTCCATTTAGTAAACTGATCTGATTGAGCTTAACTTTTTGGCATCACACATTTTTACTTGGGTTGATGGATTAAAGGCTCTCCACACTCTTTCGGTATAATAGAATTTTATATCCAAGACAGGTAAGTTTCTTGGCTCACATAAACTAAAAATTCTGATGTTTCACATTTGGGACACCTGTTTGATTTAGTTTCTTAGGGTTTTGGCTTCATTTTCATAGGAAATGAATGGCTCAGTTTCATTTCATCAGCACTCACTGGCCTGCTGTGGGTCAAGCATCCATTCAATTAACAGCACTAACTGAACATCCTAATTGGCCAAGGGTCTCACGGAAGCGGTAGTCTCACTAAAACCACATCAGCTTTTACTATTTTTAAAGAAAACGTCAGTCCTCTAACGTCACCGTTGTTCCATTTTACAGACAGGAGCTTTTGCTCAGTCTTTACACGACAGCCCTTACTTACAATCAATATTTCTACCTAAGCGAAAGCGGAGAGAGTGGCAAGCGCGCGGGGTGTTTGGGGCGCGGCCCCGGGAGCTGCCCCGAGTTCCAGCATCCAGCGAGCGCCCGCCGCCCGAGAGGCGAGCTCGGCAGGAGCGTCAGCGCAGGAGAAAGCTCGCCGAGGCCGGAAGCGCAGGGCTCGGGGGCGAGACGGCCAAGGGGTGGGAGGAACACTCACCTGGCAAGGTGACGCTGCAGATGACGTCAGAAGCGCAGGGTTACTTCCCGGGTTATTTTTAACCCAACTACAAAGCAGTAGTGATTTCATGAAACATTTTTGGACCACAAACAGTAAGGCAGAATGGAAACTGCAAGAAGCAGGTCAGGACGCCTTGCCCAGAGCCCGGACGTCGGCCCGCCGCCCTGGAGCACGTTCTTCCGCTCGCTCGGGGTGGGCGGGGGCCGGGCAAGGCCACGCCCCTCCCGTCGGACGCTCTGGGGGGTCACTTCCGGTCCCGGGCAATTCTCTTCCGGGTCGCAGAGCGCTTCTGCTGTCCTGAGTAGTGGCGGAGCCGCGCAGTCCCTGTTAGCTCCTCCTGGTGCGATCAAGCCGTAGCGTCCAGCGGCGAGAAAGCTACCGCTGTCTCAGGCGAAGAGACGAGAGCTGGGGACGGGCAGCAGCTGGGCGCGCCGGCGGGAGCCGGCGGCTCCGCTCCTTCGCTCGCTGCTTCCTCTGGGAACCGGGTGCCGGCCCTGAGGGGCCCCGGGCGGACGGCAGCCCCGTCCCCGGCTCGCTGCCCACCCTGCCGGGGAGGGCGAAAGATGCCGGTGAAGAAGAAGAGAAAAGCCTCCGGGGTGGCAGTGGCGGAAGACGGAGGCCTCAAAAAGTGTAAAATCTCCAGGTACCACCCCCCGCCGGTCTTTCCTCCTTCTGGGCCGGACAGCCGGGGGAGGAAGGGTCGGGCCGGGCCGGCGCAGCCCGCAGAGGGGAGAACCGATTCCGCGCCGGGCCGGCCTCGTGTTGGCGTGTCGGTCGGGGCGCCGGCGGGGCCCTGCGTGCTGCCCGGCGGGGCTCGGGCGTGCGGTGCATCTGGCGCTCCCTCGCGCGCCCTTCCCTGCCCCCACGGCCTTAACTCTTCCTTCGCCTTTTTTTCACACCTAGAAGGATCATTTCTATCTAGGATTCCTTTGTAGCGTGTGCCGAAAGGAGCAGAGCATGAGGAATTTGGGCAACTGCTTTGGGAATCAGAGGAAGGACGAGTATGCTCTAAGTGGCCTTCATATTTAGTATCTGAAATGACCCAACCTGGACGCCCCGGCCCCAGCAGGAGGCCTTTTAAATTACAGGAACCCAGTTTTCGGGAAGTATCGTGTGCCACTCGTCCCGATTCTGCGTGCGGGGAATTAGAAAGGCCTACGTGCTGTCGTGCTTTTTGTTTTCCACCACTCACCACACTGTTAGCTCTCAATATAAAGATTAATATCCTCGCAGCTATTGTGCTCTTTATTCTCTTGGAGAAAAAGAAGAAAAACAGAACTATAGTTACAGGTCTTCATTTAGCCATTACAGAAACATTTTGTGCTGCAGAAATCTTTGCAATGCAAGTGTGAGAAGTGACCCCTCCCCCCATCTTTTTTCGGCTGTGTTTTTACCAAGAATTGACAGTTAAGGCAATAATTTGAGATGCAGCCACTAAAACTAACAGTAGTAGCCCTGGATGAAATAATAGCGCTCTCCTTGAAGAGAGGTCTGTTTAAAATGTGAGGGAGGTGAGAGTATAGTCTGCATCCTTCTTTTTGCAAGAAAAATATATCCTTTTAATTTACTAATATAACATGATGCAATTATGTTGGTCTCGTTTTATTTAGGATATATTAGTAATCAAATATTAAGTATCAAAATAGTACGACTTTGTTTTCAGATCTTAAAAATAGTTTGTTTGGGTTTTTTTGTCTTTATTAATGTACTTAGGCAAAAGGAACCTGAGAAATTTTGTTTTCTTTTGCTTTTTTGAGGCAGGTATGTAGTTCAGGTTGCTCTTGAATATAGTATCTGCCCAGGCTGGCCTCCTCACAGCAATGCTCCTGCTACAGCCTCCTGAGAGCTAGGATTACAGGCATGCACTACACACTGAGCTCCTGGGCTACTATTGGATAATTATCTTTTACTTTGGAGTGTAAAATCTCTTCTCCTTGGTGGTCAATATTAGAATTTGACACGATTATTTTGCCAGCTCTTATTTTTATGAAAAATAGGTAAATGGTTTTTTGATTTGTGGCCTTCTTAAGTGTATAATGTATCAAAATTTCTTAAATGAAGGATATTAAAGTAGCTGGGAAGGCAGATTATTATAACTCAGGTGATACTTTGCTCTATCAATTTAAATTTTTAAACATGGCATCCCTGTTTTACACTACATGATGCAATTATGTTGGTCTCTGAAGTTCCTTAAATCTTAATCATTTTTTCTTTTCCCAGCTTTTAATGATTTTATGAGTAAAACAGAAACTAAGACTAAATTACCTTTGGCACGATTATTTGGTCTATTTTTAATTATTTAGGATTTTTTTGTGTGCTTTCGTTTTTTCAATCTGGAATTTCATATACTCTTAGATTCTAAGGTGTTTACCTTTTAAAAGATTCATTTAGGCTTGATAGGTAGTAAATCTCTTAATGTATTATTTTATTTATATCTTAGTATCTTTATTTTCAAATATTAAATATCAAAATACACTTTGTAAGGTTTTGTTTTCAGATGAGTATATGTTATATACAAATATAGTTTCCGTTCACAACGGTAACAGATTCATGGTGTATAATAATCCTACATTGTGATTTAGGGTGAACTGTGTAGTTCTAAGCTCTGGAGAGATCATTTTAGTTGATGTTAATTGGAATTTGATAGTAAGCAAAGTATCAGTTGCAATTTGTTAGCCAGAAATTCTTACGGTTTCAAATTTCAAATATTTAAGTCCATTTTTTCTTATGATGTCATCTTAAATGAAAAACAACTTTAATTTGAATTGAAGTAGTTCTTATTTAACTTAGTTTTTCACTACGAGTTGAGACTTGATAAAAATCTTAGGCCTTTGTGTGTTTTCTAAGCTATTGCAGATCCCAACCCCCTGCTAGACTAATAAGTGGAGAGGAACATTTTTCAAGCAAGAAGTGCCTGGCTTGGTTTTATGAGTATGCAGGTAATGAAATTAATGTAAGAAGATATCAGTCATATGCTTTAAAAAGTTTTTTTCCCCCATTTATTTATTTAACAAGTTATTTATTGAAGTCCTACTATGTTTGAGTGCTGTATGCTGGGGTTAAGGTCAAGATTAAGGATTGTGGATTGGTTAGAATTTGATGCCATTGTAGGCTGATATTTTTTAAAATATATATTGAATGTGTATTTAGTGGAAAAGAGAAAATTTGTAAACAAAAACATTCACTTACTTACATCCATTGGCTAAAATACTATTCTGGGAAACAAAAGTACATAATAAAATAATTTTTCTATTCAGTATTTTGGAAAAAAATCTGTAAAACATTTTTCTGACATCTTTGTTTTGAAAATTATTTTTGAACTGGAAACATTTTATTTCTAAAACTTCAGGCTAACAGTAAAAGATTCAAACCTCAGATAGGTCATTCTCCAACATCTTTATCCTATGATTGTTATTCACCCGTTTCTACTAGAGATGCAATACTAACCCTAAGTAGGTTGGTATTAGTATTGTGATAAGTACTGCGTTAGACATGCTGTGAGAATTCATAGGAGGAATATGTGACCCAGCCATGATGTCAGGGAGCCTTCGTGAAGGAGCTGATTAACCTCAGCTAAGTCCTATGAGTTGCAAAGTAAAGCTCCAGGCTCGGGGTGGTGCCTAGCCGCATGGTGAAGGTCACAGCCAACCGGCATTACAACCAGAGTTCAGCAAGGGCAAATACATGAAAAGAAGAGTTGTTTCCCACTTATTACCTTTCATGAGAGCACGTAAGACTTTTTTTTCCCCCCTCAATAGTATTGGCCTTTTGGAGTTAGGGATTTTAAAGCTTTGTGTTTTTCCTTTTCCCTGGTTTTTGTTCTCCTTTTATTGTTATTCTCAAGATTTTTGTTTAAAACTGAAGTACACTTGTAATCATTGCTTTGTAGTACTACTAATTTATGTCAAGATCTAAGTGTACTCTGGACTTGCTGTAAAGTTTAGGCCAACTGTGTGGAAAGGGCAACTGTTTTGAGGAGGATCTACTAAGTGATCCCAAAAGTACAATTTTAAAATTGCTTAGTAGCAGAACAGATTCTTTCTAGACCAGGAAAAGGCTATTACTGGCATCCCAAGACAACCACTAACCTAATTTAAATGAAGCAAATTCATTTCTTACTGACCTCCATTTTAAGATGTTGACCCATTATTCAAGATGCCAGTTTTACTGGTATGCATGATAAAGAATCCAAAGGTCATTGCTCCTATTTTACTAATAAGCAAAAATAATGAGTACATTGTTTTTCTTTCATTATTACTTGTTTTACTTTTCGTGGGTATCCTCACATTCTGATGAAATATTTCCTATGTTGGCCTTTTCAAATAGCCATCATAATAATTGCTGTTATTATTCCAGTAAATTGTGCTAAATACATCATTTTAACTTATGGCCATTCTATTAAATAGGTGCTGTTAACCTCATCTTATAAAGGAAGCAAGTGACACTTAGATTAAGACATTTGCCCAGGTCACCTTGACTAGAGCCAAATTCAAGTCCCAGCCATTTGCTACCCCAGAGACCATGTTTTAACTCCTACAGTCTTGACATTGTTTTTAAAAAGTTTGTTTATGTACATGATTATGTAACAGCGACTAATTCTTACTTTCACAGAAATGAAACTTGAAGTTAGCTTTCATTTATTCATGGTTTCAACCAGCAAACTTAGTGAGTACTCATCTGTAAGTCAGACACTATACCAAGTGCTGGGGCTGTAACAGTGAGCAAGTCCTACATGGTCCTTGCCCTCAGGGTCCCTGGCTTCTAACTAAGGAAGACAAATATAAGACAGAGCATAGGCAAGGTACTTACAGATGGTGGAAGCTTGTCCAGTGATATGGGGAGATTTAGGAATAAGAGAAGTAAGGAAAGGCTGGATGGACTTTCGGATGTGTGATGAAGAAAGGCCTCTCTGTAAAAGCTTTTAGGAGAGACCTGCTGGATAGGGAGGAACCAGTTGTTTATCCAATAAACCATAAGTGTTTTGTCTTAAAGTGGAAATGTGCCCCAATAAAATAGAGACAGTAGCTATGCCTACTGAGAGTGCATACAGAACCCTTTGCATAGTACCTGGCATATGATAAGAACTTAATAAATGTTAGCTATTATTAAAACAAATAATATTATAGCATCAGATTTACTGGTGATACATTTTATCATTGTTTCAAGATTGACAAAAGCTTATTTAGCACAAGATGAAATGCTGTGCCACTGAACATGTACATGGTCTTGAGCATCTGTTAATGGTTGGCATGGTATTAGGTCCTGAACCTAGCTAGAAACATTTATTTATGGTTATTTAAAAAATTAGAAAGTTTAAGATGTATATATTATAAAAAAAATCACAAAACTTTTTAAATATAGTATTATAAACATTTGCGTTTTCACAAGATCTGTCACTCTTGAGTTAACACAGTTGTCCTTTTTATATTTGGGGTAAAGTACCAACAACCCCAACTCTGCAGTTGATATTAAAGTCTGAGGATGTGCAAATCCCTGATGTAAAATTGGGTAGCATTTGCATGTAACCAATACACATCCTCTTGAGGACCTGAAATCATTAGACTGCTGATAACCCGTGTTCTATGTAAGATTAGTGATGAGGAAATGCGGTTTTTTTCCTTCTGTTTTTGGTGGTTAAGTGGTTCAGTCCTGAATGAAGAACCCACAGATCTGGAAGGCTGAGTGTGTACTGGATCTGTATTAAACAAAAACATAGCAAGTAACAGGAAACTTTTCAAGCCTTAGAAAAAATATTAAAATACGGTTAGAGTTGCTTAGTGCTAATATAACAGCCAGCTAATACACTGTCCTAAAAGAGTGATCTAAATTATCTCCCTGGCTTCGTAAACTGAGTGGAAACCTAGTTGCCTGAAAGACTTAGTGAATTTCGGCTCTGACGATTTTACTTAGGCAATACTGTTATTGGAAAGGTATGGTACACTTTTTGTAATTAACATGGAATTAGAGAAAGAATATTGCTTTAGACTTAGATCTGTCACTGTTGGAATTGCTTTAGGAAAGTCACGTAACATCTTCAGGACTTGTCTATATAAGGGTATGAGGTCATGCGCATGACTATGTATGTCCATATATATGTATATATGCATACGCATACATAATAGCCTAATTTAACTTGTTTTTAATCAAAGTTAGTTGTTCATTAGGCTCTCAGTTTCTAGGGTACTTTTTTCTCATAGTAAGTGACATTCGTTAACTCTTCAGCTTTTTCTTCTAATCACTGTTGGCAACTTTGAGGACAAGTCTGCTTATTGCATTAGAAAAATCTGGACTATAATCCTATTGTACCTTAGAAATACTCTTTTTTTCTCTTGAATTTTTAAATCTGATTATTCTTGTCCAACTATATATATAAGGATGTTCACCCAGTTATGTATTTTTAGCAGCCTTATTTTATATGTATGCTTTTCATTACTCACTTATTTACTGTGATGCTGGGGGTTGACCTTAGTGCTTTATGGTAAACACAACCCCTAACATCGCCACTATGTATGCTTTTAAATTTAGAAATGTAACACATTCTAATTCAAACAATTCTCTATATTTTACAAAGTGAGGCTCTTGTAATTACTACCCCCTTTTACCTTTTATACCTCAGAGCACAGCAAGTGTTTAAAGTAACTTAATGACATTTACACTTTTGCACAACTTAAAAGGGTCTTGGTGTCTTATTGTTTTGGCAGCCTGGCCACAAAAGGGATGATTATATCTATTAAAACTGTAGAACATTGGTTTCGTGTTCCACCTGTAACGAAGTGATGGTGTATGACAGCCACCTGTGCAGCCTAGGTCTCTCCTGGCTTACAAAGCTGAAGTATTTTTAGTCCTTAAGAAGGGAAGACAGGTTTCTCCTTACTTTATTTAACAACATTTCAAGACTGCAGTCCTTTCACAGTGGTAGACATTCTCTTATATTTCATATCATAAGATTTGTTTTATTCTTACTTAGTACCAGGGACTTAGCTAAAGTAATTATTGTTTTGAGAGTAAAAAAAAAAAAAAACTTATGAGAATTGATACTGACTTATATTTAGTCATAGTAAGGAAGAGCAATAAGATTTAAATTAACTACCATTAATTAACATTCAGACAAATGGTAGACATAATCTGAGCTTGTGTGTATGTTAAAGTGATACACCTTATTGCTTCATATTTGTTTTAGAACCCATACGATATAGGGAAATTTCTTTTGAGAATGTAGTACAGAAAAAAATGCAATACAGTAATTTCCATAAGTAGTTTTTATAACATTTTCAAGAATTAAGTATATTTGAAACAGGTGATAGAGGGTTTGTTTTTAGTAAGTAAACAATTATTCTCCTTTTGATTATTGTGCAGTAGTTCTGACAGTCTAGTAGAAGCTCCAACTTTCCTGTGCTTCTTTATATTCTTGTGTTGCCCAAGTTTATTCTCAGGCTGTCAGTAAATGCTTATTTCACATGTAGTTTTAAATTTTTGTAGACGATGTTGATTGATATTAATAGAATATTTCTTTACTGGTCCTTTTTAAGAGTTTAAAAATTTCCTTAATTTTATGTTGTAATATGGTGTTCAAGGAATACTTTTAAAGTTTTAAATTGTAAATCTTGTAGCAAATATTTATACTTTATTGAAGCTATGCCAAAGTTAAAATTCCATTATTTGTAAAATATATTGTATTCATAGATGCCTTTTGCATAATGGCTTGTTTCATACTGATAATGAATTATAATAAAATATACAAACTACTTTTGTCTTTGAAGGTCCTGATGAAGTTGTAGGGCCAGAAGGAATGGAAAAATTTTGTGAAGACATTGGTGTTGAACCTGAAAATGTATGTTTTATTTCTAAGTGGAATGGATTATAAGTGGGGTTAACATATTAATAAGTTGTGAAAATTGAGACTTTTTCTTTTTTTGAGATAGGGTCTTGCTATTTGATTCAGACTGGCCTAGAACTCACTGTAGTCCAGGCTGGCCTCAAACTCCCAGCAATCCTCCTGCCTCAGCCTCCCAAGTGCTGGGTCTGCAGGCTTGTATCACCATGCCAGCGAGATTTTGATCTTATGTAAAGATTTTGTTTCTTAGTATTTCATACTGTAAATTTGCATTTAGCATTTTTAAAATAAGTTTAAGTTGGGGAACTGACCTCGATGCAAATTTCATTTTAATAGAATGATACTCTGTTTTCATAAACTATTAGAACTTTTACCTTTTAAGAAATTGGTCCATACCAATTCTTTATGGTTAAAAGTTCTAGACGTTTTAGTCTTTAATGATTTTGAGACAGAAATAGTTGTATAAAAATGCTCTCCATAATGTAGACATGATGATCTCCTTGCTGACTTTTCCCCTATCCTTTATGTTCTGTTCTTTCCAGATTATTATGTTAGTTTTAGCGTGGAAATTGGAGGCTGAAAGCATGGGATTTTTTACCAAGGAAGAATGGTTAAAGGGAATGACTTCATTACAGTAAGAAATTTTTTAAAAAACAAATTTAATAGCCTATTTGAAGATCTTAATTGATACTTTGTGCTTAACAGTTTTCAGGAGTAAGGTTTCACCTTTAAGTCAAATTGGTTTGGTCTATAACAATCCAGCTGGGAGTTGACAGTTATATTGCAGTCTTGGTAAATGAATAGTTAGCCCAATTTTCATATTCTTTAAGAAAGAGCTTCAGTATTTTATATTAGAACCTGATAATCCTTTCGTTAGTGAGTTTTAGAGGTCAGTGATCGAAGTCTTCACAAGCTGTGGTACAGGCTTCCCCGCTTCTGAGTATGGATGCCACAGGATGAGTTGTTCACTGTGTAGTCCAGAGCTCTGGGCCTCACGGCAGCTTTAGTTGATTTCAAGAGGAGTTACATGATACCTCTGAGTTGTTAAATGAATCTATTGAAGAAAGTAGAGATGTATGGTTCCACACAATCTTTACCATTTTATAGTTAAATACTTTCAGCTTCAGATGCTTCTTTCAACTATATTAGTAAGTTATAGAATTGCTCTATTAGAAGTTTTCATATTATGTTATGTTTCTAATGCTTATTTAGAATGTTACTAGTCAGCATTTTAAAATAGAGGATTTATAAATTTATACTACTTTTAGAGCACAATGTGGGGTTTTATTAGCCTTGTGGTTTCTGATTGTGATTATACTTTCATTAATATACTTAACTACTCATAATTCTTATTTTCTTGTCCTTCAATTGTTCAGAGTATTTGTTTATAAGGAACATAAATTTTTATATTTAAATTTTCAGTGTGTAATTCTCTTTTGAATTACAGCATTAATGTAAATTTTTCCCCCCCTTAGGGAAAAGCTCTTATATGAACCAATCAAAATTTCTAGAACAACATAAAACCAACTCCTCTTTTGTTACTTATAATGCTGAATTTGAAACTCAAAGAAAATAACAAAAATTTGGCACAAAGCATATACAGTTTCCTGTTGGTAGAGTGAGGATTTAGAATTTAAATTCCCTAATTTCTAGTCTACCATGCTACTTTATGTCATATTGTTCTTTTATGTATAAATAAAAATCTTTATGAAATAGAAGGCCATTATTACCTTTTTAAATCATAGTATTTGCAACTAAAATTGGATTCTGTCATACATTGAGGAGTCATTTATCAAATCAAATATATAGATCCTCAAATTCTTTGGGCTAAATCCCAACTTTAAATATACAGGGGAATATGCAAAGAATGTAAAGTAGTTTTCATACAATTAAATCTTTTATTAAAATTGTTGTGACATGGTTTATTCATTATAAAACATTTTATTGGTGATGTAAGTACTTTTTCTGTTACTACTTTTTATGTCCTGCTTTTGGAATTATCCCAACTAACTAAGAGTTACTTGTGGTTTTAATTTTTTTTTTTATGGAAGTTGATACAAAGAGCTATAATGTAGATGTATAAAACCTTTTTTAATACTGTTGAATGATTAGAATATAATTTTGAGACCAGGAATGATGTCACATGCCTGTAATCCCAGCACTCAGGAGACTGAGGCAGGAGGATTGCTGTGAGTTCAAGGCCAGCCTATACTGCATATTGAAACCCTGTTTCAGAAAGATAAAAAAGACGAAAGACTATAATCTTGAGTACAGGAACAGAAATTGACTAGCTCATGAACATGGCTTTTATTCACATTTCCTGTATGAAGTTTGAAGACAGTACAAAATAAAAGCAATTATCCAGGAGTTTATCTTCCCCTTATTATTATCCCTTGCCTATCTCCCAAGAATAACATACTGTAGGGCTTTGAACTACTCAAAAAAGCATTATTATTATTTTTTTTTTTTTTTTTTTTTTTTTTTTTTTTTGGTGGGACCGGGATTGAACTCAGGCCCTTGCACTTGCCAGGGAAACCCTTATTCCACTGAGCCATCTCCCCGCCCCTCAGAAAAGCATTCTTAACCAGGAAAAGGTTGTGTCTTTGTCAAGATTAGATAGCTATGTGAAACACAAACTATATTCCTTAAATTGACTGTCTTCCTGCTCCCCAAATCTTCTTGTGAAAATCTTGTGAAGAAAATAGTTTCAAATGTAACCCAAGAGACAAAATAATCACTGTGTCTTACTTAGTCTTAAATTTGTAGCTATTTAAAGTACCTGGTTTTACATAATCATAAAATATAAAACATTATGTTCTCACTTCCGTGCGTCTATTTTTCTTATATTTAGAATTTAACTTAATGTGGGCATCTGATGATGTTAAGTCATTTTAGGGTAGTTATCAATAGTTTCAATTAATTAGTTTTGGTCTGTAGAAAACTTTAGTAGTACTATACTAAAGTGTGCAGGGATATAGCTCAATGGCACAGTTCCTGCCTGGCAAACTGGAGGCCCTTATTCTGATTCCCAGTGCCAAAAAAATCCAAAGAATAGAAATCTGGCAGTTAAAACATACTGTGGTCAGAGTAGCAACATATAAGAGCCAGCCAAATAGCTCAGCAGATTAAAGCGCCTGCAAGCAGGCACAGGGACCTGGGGTTCGATCCCTGGGCCTGCTTTGCCGGCCCTGCCCCCAAGGCACACTGAGATGGCAATTGAGACTGGGCATAGTGGCGTACACCTGTGATCACAGCTCTTGAGAGACTGTGAACAGGCAGATCACTATGAGTCCCATCTAGTAGTGGGACCCTGAATTACCCTGTAGACCCTTCCCTAAAATACAAAAAAAAAAAAAAAAGTAGCAGGCTATAATAATCATGATTAATTAATAATCTGTGTTGTATAGTCCTTTACAGTTTTCACAGTACATTCGTCTTAAAGGTATCTTGAAAAACTATCTGCAAATTAATTGGCTGTTTTTCTGCTTTCCATTTTTATGAAAAAATTTGCATATTTGAATTTATAATATTGGACTATCTTGGTTATTGTGTAAGTTTCAGAGAATGAAATTGCCAAAGCCTTTTCAGTATTTGCTCCATGTAGTTTTCATCGGTAATAATAGTCAAATAATAGTCAAATTTCCTTGGAAGCTGGATTTAATTGTACAGATATTTATATTAAACATTTACATTACATGAAGTATGGTGCCAGTTACTGGTAATCACAATAAGGTGTGAACCTTTGACCTTTAGTTACATTTATATAGCAACAGAAGACATAATACTATACCCATAAACCCAGGTAGAACAGGACAAGGGCTAGAGAAAATTTAAAAAAAAATATTGGGAGAGCACAAATAAAGCTAATTTCAAATGAATAGATAAATTTCTTAGATGTGGCTTTTGAACCAGAATTTTACGAATGAGTAGGCTCTTTTTGATTAAGTACGTGAGGGAACGTTGCAGAAGACAAACTAAGCAGAGCCTTGAGGAAGGAAAGTGTGTCTTTAATGAAAGCAAACTGCTTATTAGGATCATAAGGTACATAAAATTTCTAGGGTGGGTTTCACATTCTAGATAGGTTAGGCTAACATGTTGAGGGAGTTTCATTTTGAGCAAGGAATTATCAGAGAATTTGGAGGTCCCTCTGAATGAGCAGCTATTCCTACTGTTTCAAAATCATTTTTGCAGTTTTTTTGTGTATGTGTGGAGGGGAATATTGCTGGATGCTGAGCAACATCCCTAACCTGTTTTGAGTTAGTCTTGCTAAGTTGACCTATGATTGAGGGCTGCCAGCTAAATAGAATTTCATGTGGCAAATGCCCTTTTTGTGGGGTTATGATGGACATAGGAAGCCATGGGGCAGGACTTGGTCCCATCTCAAGTGGGTTTCTTGGCACTGTTTTCTCAGCAGTTGTCTGGTTTATGTGTTCCTCTTTTTCTGAGCTCTGGCTGGTAAGCTGCATGATGCTTTCATTTTATCTTTAATGTCTGTGTGAGCTCCTGGACTATCTCGGCTGCAGATGCAGGTCCATTGTCTGACCCTATGGTAGGGGTAGTCCAGCTCATGGGTGATATCTCTTAATAGCAGCACTTTGGTCACTCTTCATGCCTTGTTAGTTCATGTGCGGAAAGCTTCAGCCCACCTGGAGAAGGTACGAATCATCAACATGCATTGATAGCCGCCGGCTTGAGGCAATTCAGTAAAACCTCTAAGCAGATTTTCACATAGAGCAGCTCGTATTTCCTTGCGGGAGTTCTTTGATGCACAGGTCAAGCATTGCTCACGAACAGCCCAAGCAATTGCAGTGACTTATGGACGTAGAAATGGCAGTCTGGTGATATTTCCAGTGTTGTCTTTCCCATGGGAAGACCCTGCTGGAATTCTTTCACAAACCTGGGGCCCAGCACTTCGGGTAGCCATCCTCCTGTCAGCAAACTTTCGTCATCATCCTTTACATATTTTTTAACTGCTCTGGAATCAGGCAAAAATCAGATTTTGGGGTTTTGGGGAGGGTTAGCTCCAGGACAGAGGGTAGAGTTAGGGCCCTCCTTTGTGGGCTGTCATAGCAACCTGCTTTGCTTCCTTTTCTGTATTTTGTTTTTTTCTGGATTTTATTGTTTTCCTTGGCACCGTACAGCATCTGGATCTATACAATTTTTTGTACACTATCTTTTTTTCCTAGCCATTAGGAGCCCTCATATATATAATTTCAATAAGGATTTCCAGGGTTTTAGATACACATTGACCCAGTTGAACTTCTGTCCAAAGTGCTGAATGTTAGAACAAAAGAAAAGTTCTAGTTTTATTACATTTAGCTGAGGAGGTTGAACTTTAGAAATGGGGGATAGGGGTGAGATACAGAAGCAAGACAAAGTAATTAATAACGTAGCCTTGAAAGAAGGCAAAGAGCCGACGAGATAGCTCAGTGGACTAAGCGCCTGTCTTGGCAAGCACAGGGACAGGGTTTTAATCCCCAGCACCACATGCCATGCAGGTGCAGCGCGCTGAGCCGGCCACCCAGTCCAGGCATGGTGACACGTGTGTAATCCCAGCACTGGTGAGGCTGAGACAGGAGGATCACTACGAGTCCATGCTGTGTAGTGAGACCCTGTACCAAGTACATATAAAAAGAAAGAAAAGCTAGAGCTTTATGAACCCTGTGAGTTGTTATAAACTCTGTTTACAGGACACAATTGCCACTCTCAGTTGTACCAGAATAAGAAGGTATTGCTATAGGGGGGCGAGGGGTTGGGTTGGAATTGCCCTTTAAGTCCCACTTTAAGTATACCTGATTTAGAGAAAATTCTAAATGCAGAACTTGAGAAATTCTTATCAGTGTGCCACATCACACTTACTGAAATTTACTAATTTTACTGATAAATACATGGGACTTTCTTCTCATATTCTAGGTCTTTAATGAAGCTGAAATTCAAGTCTCCCTTGATAAATGTTTAGCAATACTCAGAAAATTAATTTTCAAGTTCTAAAATTGAAATTTATTTATTTGTCTTTTTGAGGCAGGGTGTCACTATGCAGTTCAGGCTGGCCTTGACCTCATTTTGTAGCACAGGCTGGTCTTGTAGTCACAGCAATCCTCTTGCCTCAGTCTCCCAAGTGCTGGAATTACAGGCATGTGCTACCATGCCCCACTGCGGTTGAAATTTAAACTAATTTTCTTATCTTAACCACAATGGCCTTGAGAAGTGGTATATACCAGTACCCCCAAAATTCTGTGTGGCTTTATTTGGTACTATGCCGAATTTCTTGCTCCTATGATGTGCTTGCCAAGAGTGTACTGAGCTTCTTTTTGTTCAGAGGACGTGGTTTTGGAGTTGCAGATTCTGAGATATGGACGTTCTTCACTATTCAAAGTGTATTTATCAACTGGATTGTATATGACTTGTGTTGGTGATAGCAACTGGTACTGCTAGGTCTGTTGATATTCCTTCATGATAATCAGTCTGGAGTTTTGTACTCTTTTTCACTCTTTAAGATGAAATTTGTACTGGGTACTTCATCTGCTTGAGATTTGTGATCTCAAGGAATGGTAGGACACAATTTGAATAAAAGTGTATTATTTAGGTGATTTTTCATCCATTTCCTTCAAAAGTATGTATTAAGGTAAGAATTGTGTTAAGCACATTTATTCCTTTTATGTTTAGCCTATGAAATTATTATTACCGTTTTTTTAAAATGAGCAGATAGTCTGGAAAAGCTTAGGTTCTGCCTTAAAGCTGCATAGCTGAAAATGGAGAAATTAGAATTTCATCCAAAGTCACTTTGGCTTGAAACTTTTTCCTTTTTTCACTGTCTTAAGTTATGTACAGTATTTGGAAAAGATGCTGATCTGTCCTCTTCCCTGGTGTCTTCTCAGGCGCGGTGCTTTCTAGGTCTGCTTTTCCGTTACTCCCCTGATAGGAGTTTTGAGGCTTTTTGTCATTCATCTCCCTACTTTCTGGTTTGGTTTGGTGTCCACACCTCTATTAAACACATTTTTGGAGTGTGTCTACATGCCAGGGAGTTCATGATGTAGTTACATCACATACATACAACGGTCCCTCGCTTATCGCGGAGGGACATTCCAGACACCCCCGCAAAAAGGAAGATCAAAGTAGCAGTGTTAAATTATTTTAGTATTTGTATATATTTTAAGGTTTTATAAAACCTTCTCACACTTGTTTAAAAACACTTCTAATGTTCTTAAACCATTTTCTAAACTCATAAAGCTACGTAATTTTAACAATGTACGTGTAGCATACAGTATTGCAAAATCCCACAATATAGCGAAAAAGCCAATTATTTGTGAATAATTATTATAGCACTAAATAATTTAGATTAACGTTGTTTGAAAACGAAACAGTGAGTCCAAGAAAGTTGAACCGCAGAATAGCAGGGGACTACTGTATAATGTGTTTTTCAAACTCTGATGGGAGCATTTGGAATGTCAGGAGGCATCCTTTTTCTTTTTAGCATCTTGAGTCTCAAGTCTTAATTCTGTACATTTTATGCAAGAATGTGTCTTGTATTACTTAAGCAAAATAAAACAAATAAACCCCCCAGAATGTGAAAAACATTACTTCAAGCTATAGAGATGTAGAAGATGATGCCATTTAAAATCAGCCTTGGGGGCCGGGGAGATGACTCAGTGGAATAAGCGCTTCCCTGGCAAGTGCAAGGACCTGAGTTTAATCCCTGGTTCCACCAAAAAAAAAAAAAATAATAATAATAATAATAAATAAATTTAAAAATTAAAAAAAATAAAATCAGCCTTGGCAGAGGGAAAACCTGTACACTACCAGGACTTCTAAGTGGTTAAGTCTAGATAGCTTTCAGGCTTCTTCAGAATTTCTGGCAGTGTTAAAGTAGCATGTCATGTAAGGATTTTTCTTTTTCATATCCCCATAGTAGGATTTAACTGCGTTTTATTAAAGTAGTTTTTCATAATTTTTGCACTAAATGAAACTACTTAAATAGTAAATAAGAATTTCCTAGTAGCAAAAACAGTTTTTGTTTCAGTGTGAAGCATGTTGTGTGCCTATTTCTTATTTGCATGGCACAGGCCAGAAGGTACTGTCCAGGTAATTAGGACTCCTCCCATGTTTGTGGACAAGTTTTACAGTAATAAATTTTAAACTAGATTTCTGTTAAAAAAAAAAAAAAAAAGTTGGATAATCATTAGTTTAAAATAAAAAAAATCACCAAAATCAATCCTGAGAAACAGACTTCAGTATCAGACCTGTAAGATTAGTCATTTGAGGGGCTGAAGAAATAGCTCAGCAGTGTAAAGCGCCTGCCTGGCAAGTGCAGAGGCCCAGGTTTGATCCCTGGTACCGCATGCTGTGCCGGCCTCAGAAAGCAGGTGTGATGGTGCACAGCTGTAATCCCAGTGCCAGGGAGGCTGAGACTGAAGAAGGATCACTACAAGTCTGAACTGCATAGCAACGCCCTTTACCAAATAAATATTTTTAAACATTTTTTGGAAAAGATTAGTTGTTAGAGATATTATAATTTCACTGTAAAATATCTACATATTCAAAGAAAAAAGGGAAATAATCCTAGCTGTCAGATATCAGGGAATTTCTAGGAGTGAAAAATAATAGCAGATTAAAAAAGCTTAGTGGATTATATGGAAGGTGAATAAATGTAGTTGAAAGAATGCATGAACTATACCTGCTGTCTAAGGAAATGAGTACAGAGTGACAAAAGGAAAATGATAAAGGAACATTTCTTTAAACCTGAGAATAATGTTTTTGAGTTCTAACAGTTCTCTGTATATTTTACATATGAGTGAGTCCTTTGTTGAGTGTGATTTGCATATTTTTATTAAAATTCTGGATCCTCTTTTATTTCTTTTAACAAGATCTTTTGCTAAGCACAAGTTTTTAGTTTTTGGTTTTTTTTTTTTTTTTTT
>NW_004524588.1:20388925-20414171 GCF_000260255.1 Octodon degus
TTTTTTTTAATGCATTTAGTACAGGGTATACAGAGTCTACAGGGTCTTACTACATAGATTGGACTCATAGTGATCCTCTTGTTTTCAGCCTCCCAAGTGCTGGGATTACAGGTGCATACCATCTCTCCCAATCTCAGCACGCCCCGGGAGTGGGGCCACCATGGCACCCCGGAGGTTGAACCCCTGCCTCTTCGCTCTACCTAAGTAGGCACTTTAGTCCACTGAGCTATCTGGCCAGCCTGAAGTTTTTAGTTTTGACAGCCCAGTTGTGATTTTTTTCTTTTTTTAATTTTTTTTTAATTTTATTTATTTATTTGTGTGTGTGTGTGTGTGCATGCGTGTGTGTGTGTGTGACCAGCTCAGCCCACCAAGGGGTGGTGCTGGCTGGCATGTGGTGCTGGGAGATTGAACCGCGGTCCCTGTGCTTTGCTTTGCTTAGCTTGTTCTAAGTAGGTGCTTTAGACCACTGAGCCATCTCACCAGCCCTTGATTTTTTTCATGGATGGTGTATTTAGGGTTAAGTCTAAATTATTTGCCTACTTCTATAAACTAAGAATTTTGTCTAGTTTTTCTAGATTTATATTTTTATATGTATGTATTTTAATCAGTGATGCATTTTGAATTAGTTTCTGAAAAAGGTGTGAGACTTAGGGAATCTTTGTTTCTTTCTTTGATTGGCCACTTGTTTTAGTACTATTTGTTGAAAAGCTGTTTTTCCTCTATTGAATTACTTTTGCCATTTTGTCAAAAATCAATTGGACGTATCTTTGTGGGTGTATTTCTGAGTTCTCTGTTCTGTTTCATTGATGTGTGCTAATCATGTGCCAGGACTCCAGTACTGCTTTACTGTCCCTGTACAGCAGTAGCGGGATGTGTGCCTCAGAGGACTGTTGGCATCATTGAAGGCTCTAAGTCTCAGCCTCACTGCTATATAGTAAGCCTTGAAATCAAATGGAGTGATTCATCTTTTTAAAAAAGTTGTAGCTACTCTTGTTCCTTTGCTTTTTCTTATGAATTTTGGAATATCCCTTGTATCTTTAGAAAAAAATCGTACTACAATTTTATTTAAATTGCACATGAATTAGGAGCAAATAAACATTTTCACTATTTGACTCTTCAGTAGACAGAAGATAGCTACCTCTTCCCATTTAAAATTTACGTTTTGGGCTGGCCAAATAGCTCAGCCCATTAAAACACCTGCTTAGGCAGAAGCAGGGCTGGTTTGATCTCTGGAGGCCTGCTGTGCTGGCCCCGTCCCCGGGGTACACTAAGACCAGCTTGAGCATGGTAGTGCATGCCCGTAATCTGAGCACAGGGTAGGCTGTAAACAGGAGGATCACTAGGAGTGGGAGTCTGAACTAGTAGTGAGACTCTGTACACCCTCTAGATCCTTCCCTAAAATACAAAAATAAAAAATAAAATTTACATCTTGTTTGTGATTGTCTAATTTAGCTGTTTCCTGTGATGCTGCAGATTTAGGCCTTATATGCTAGGTAGTTTCTCTACCACTGACCCACAGACTCAGATCTCCTTGTTTAGGTGTTTGATTCTTTCATTAGTTTTCAGTATACATATCATGTATATCCTTTATTAAAATTACATATATATACATTTTTATTTTAAGCTATTGTGAATGATGCTATATTTTTTCAAGTTTTGGTATGTTCGTGTTCTTACAGATATAAAATAATTCGTTTTGTTTATCTTGTTTTCCATTACCTTTACTGAACTTACATAGTAGTTCAGATTTTTTTTTTCTTTAACTGCTTTGGTTTTTTTTACCTAGACCTTCATGCCATCTGGAAACAGGCTCACTTTAATTCTTCTGATCTATGTCTTACATTTGCTAGAACTTCTGTCACTATGTTGAATACGAGTGTTGAGGTGGAACTCTCTTCCTTACTCCCATCTCAGAAAAAGATGTCAGTCTCTTCCCAAGAACGGTGGTAGTAAGCCGCTTGTCAATGCTCTTTATTAAGTTGAGGGTGCTGACTGACCACTTAAGTATTTCTCTGTATTCTGAAAGTTCAATTATGAATGGATATCAAACTTTTTATGCCTTTTCTACATTGAATGATTATATGGCGTTTAATTTTTTGATATTGTTTTTGTCTGATTTTAGTATCAAGGTAATACTGGTTTATAAAATAAATTGGGAAGTTTTTTCCTTATGCATTATTTTTTTGAAAGAAAAAGTGTAAAATATTGGGTCAGGGAGATAGCCCAGTAGAATAAGTACTTGCCTAGTGAGTACAAGGTCCTGAGTTCAATCCCTGGTACTGCAAAAAAAAAAAAAGAACAAACGAACTAGTGTAAAATAGGTCTTTCCTCACCACCCTGTTGTGGGCTGGAATTGAACCCAGAGTCTTTGCATTGAGCTACATCTTTAGCTATAGTTTTTAGAGGTGTACCAGACCATTTTACTGAAACTTACCTGAACCTGCAGATTTCTTTTTTAGAAGGGTTGTTTTGTTTTTGTATTTTAGGGGAGGTTCTACAGGGTGTTCTGATCTAGTCTCACAACTAGATCAGACTCATAGTGATCCTCCTGTTTACAGCCTCCCAAATGCTGGGATTACAGGTACACGTGACCACGCCCATTCTCAGGTTCCTCTCAGAGTGCCACGGGGGTGGGGCCTGCATAGCAGGCCCAGGGATTGGACCCCTGGCCCCTGCGCCTGCTTTCAGGTGCTTTAATCCGCTGAGCTATTTGGCCCACCCTCTTTTTTAGAAGTTTTTATTTTATTTTACTGTATTTTTTTGGTTGAATTGTGTTCAGGGGAGGTTTATTTTTTGTTTTTCGTGCCAAGGACCAAACCCAGGGCTTCCAGCTTGCTAAGCAAGCATTCCACTGCTGAGTCAAATCCCCATCCCCTTTTTAGAAGTTTTTAAACTTTGAATTCAGTTTCTTTAGTACTTACAGGGCTCATCAATTTACTGTATGTTGTGTGTGTAACAGTATTTGTACTTTCCAAATAATTGGTTTCGAAAGGTTAAAAAAACGAGGCAGTTGAACCCAACCAGACATATTGACACGAGTAAAAGTAGGTTTATTGGAAGCTCACGCGGAGAGCTGTCTCACTGGCCAAAACAGCACCAAAGGGGGGGGGGGGGGAACCACATGTATGCATGAACATTTATATGGGAATGCCAATATACCCTACTTATGGGGGGGGGGGGTGCAGAAGACTTTATAGGAGGATGATTGCGGGCTGGACCGGCCAAGTCACAGGCGGACATCATTTGTCCTCCTAATGGTTGAATGAGAGTCAGGCGGACCTGTTCTGTGGTTTTGGGTTTGGCTCTTTGTGGGACCAAGGGGGAGAGTTTGGGGGCAGGGTGCCTGGAGAGCTTAGAGTCCTGACCCATCAGGTTTATTTTATCTAAGTCATCAAACTTTTATAGTTCTTCTGATGTCTTCAGGTCTGTGACAGTATCTGTTTCATTTCTGGCAATTTTTAGTCCCCTATCCATACTACTATTGACCTAACAAATTGTATTGATCTTTCCAGATCTTTCCAAAACCTGCTCTTGGTCTCATGTTTTTTTCCTGTTTTCCGCTTGTTCGATTTTCTACTCTTCTCACTTGCTTTGATTTAGATAATTGATTTGCAACTTCTTTCTAGTGTTTGCATCTCTTGTTATGTGTTTATCTCTTGGTACTGTTTTGTTTCCCTATTAAAATTTTTGATGATAATATCACATGTTCATTTTCAGTGTAATATGCTTTTTGGCTTCCTCTTACACTTAATGTATCCAGGGATCAGTTAGGAGTTCACTATTTGGTTTCTAAGAGTTTCTTACAGGTTTATTGTTACCTTTCTGACGTTAATTTCTAGGTTGATTCTGTTGTGGCCAGACAGCACACTCTCATTTCAGTTGCTTTTAATCGTTGAGGTTTGTTTTATGGCTCAGGATATGGCATATCTTAGTTGATGTTTTTTGGGCCCTTGTATATGTATTTTATTGTTAATGAGTATTCTGTTTGCTGTCACTAGAATCTTTTGGTTGATATTGTTGCTTAATTCTATTTTTGCTAATACTCTAATTTTTTATGTCAGAGAGAGAAGTGTTAAAATCTCCAACTAAAATTGTGAAATTTGGGCTGGGGAGGTAGCTCAGTAGAATAAATACTTGCCTGGCAAACATAAGGTCCTGAGTTTAATCCCCAGTACCACCAAAAAAATAAATAAATAAAAAAAATAAAATAAAATAGTGAATTTCTTTTATTTGCTTCAAGTTTGTTAACTTTCATGTATTTTGTATCTATTTGGTACATACTGTGATTGCTCTCTCTTCCTGGTAGATTTGCACTTTTATCGTTATGCAGTTAATCCCCTTCTCTGATCATTTTCTTTGTGCTAGGTCTATATTAGCTGACATTAATATAGCTATGGCTCTTTTCTTTTTATCAGTGATATATTTGATTGATGATACATCATTTTCTTTTATTGAAAACTGGACATTTTGGATATTATATTATGAAATTCTGGATCTCATGTAAACGTTTTATTCTGGCTAGGTTCTTATAATAAATACCACTCTGGCAAAAGAAGTAGAGACTGTGGCCTCATACTGTCAGGTGCAGGTAGAAATGGAATTTCTTACTCTTCCTTTGACATCCAAGGCAGGATGCTTCTTCTTACTTGGTGCAAGAAAAGCAAGAGTTAAGGTTCCTTGTAGGTCTCCACTGGTGCTCTTGTCTGAAAGGGTAGAGTGCCATCCTGTTTCCCATGTGCCCTCCATTGAACCTGTGGAGGCAGGGTGGTGGCCTTGTTGCTAGGGGGTAGTGGAGAAAGCCACTACTTATCCCAGGCCGCTCTGTACCACTGGCAGACAACGACTGCTATATTCTAAATGTGCAGGCTTTAATTATCTTTAGAAATGTATCCTAAAAGTGTATGCCTTAGTAACAGTATAACTTACTATGCATGGTAGGCCCTTACATCACTGGTTCAGGATAGTCTTTGCCAAATTTGAAAATGCCAGGGGCCTGAATTACTAAGTACTAAGATTCATCATTGACTGGAATACTGAGTCCTGGTAGCTGGGCCAGCTGATTTAGTCAGTGGAAGTTGGGTGGGCTCTTAGAGGAGGTAGAATATTAGATCTTGAGTGGTACTTGGATGGACTGTGTGGAGGGAACACACTTGATATGGTGGCATTTGGGAATGGTAATTGAAACACAGCTATAGTAAGGGGATTCAGAAGTGGCAAAATGAGACAAGAGTTGTATCAGATTGTTAAGCATTTCTGTTTCTGCCTCTACGTAGTAGAATTTCACAACCCCGTGAGAGTCAGAGGGCCACTGAGGTTTTTGAGTATTCTTCGTATTTAGTTCTTTAGTGTATTGTCTTTGGAAATAACATGTATTTCTTGTTTTCATGCTTTTGCTTATTGTACCTTATTTGAAATTAGTTGCTTCTGATTGATATCTTAAGTTTTTGTTCACTAAAACAATTCAGATTTATGACTGATCCACTTAATGTATTAATTTCCTCTATCTTGTGTACTGAACTATTAAAAACCACTCATGTCTCCTTTACCAAGCCATTTCCTAAGAACTGTCCAAAGACATATGTGACAGAGGCTTATGTGCTTTAAAAAAAAAAAAAAAAAGTATTTATTTTTTACCTTATAATCTCTTTTTGAGAGATATTTGTGATGTTTTTAGAATTTTTTAATGGGTTTTTCCTCCCTCAAACAAGTCTTGAGAAAATGCCCATTAATCATTCAGTTTTCTCTTTTATCCCTTTTTCCTTTCTTTTCATTGGTAAATAAAAGGCAACAAGTTTGTCAGAGAAGTTTAGAGCTAAGATATCTTCATAAACTATTTTTTTCTTATATAACTCATAACCTAAATTAATTTATAATTTTCTTGATTGTATGTTTTTCTGTTTAAGGTGTGACTGCACAGAAAAGTTACAGAACAAATTCGATTTTTTACGCTCACAACTGAATGATATTTCGTCATTTAAGAATATTTACAGATATGCCTTTGATTTTGCAAGGGTAGGTGCAATTTCCATGTTTAGTGTTTGTAATAGTTTTATATCTTGACCACACTCAGGAAAATTTTTTTCACTCATATTTTAGGATAAAGATCAGAGAAGCCTTGATATTGATACTGCTAAATCTATGTTAGCTCTTCTGCTTGGGAGGACATGGCCACTGTTTTCAGTATTTTACCAGTACCTGGAGGTAGGTTTTTCGTTTTGAAACTTAATCTAGTTAACATATACTTTTAGTGGGGAATGGTTAAATTTTTCATACTGTACTTTTAAGTAGTCTGCTTAAGTAGTGAAAAAGTTGTTAAATTATGTACATATTTGCCACTCTTAGGCATTCATTCGTGTTATTTAATGTATTCTGTACATAAGATGCTCATGGCGATGTAGCTCAGCATAGATTGTATGCTGTATATTAGGTCTATACTTCAATTCCTAACATTATGTTGAAAACGAGAGATTTTTATGCCTCATTGCTCCTCCCGTGTGAAAGGCTGTGTTTTACTAAAGGCATTCTTCATACAAAATTAGCTTCTTGATTTTTTCATAAGAAAGTTGATAACGTGCGTATCTCAAGGTTTCATAAGAAAGAGTCGATACCGTGCATATCTCAAGGCCCTAAGGGAGCTTCCTGGGCAGCACGCTTGGGGCCTTCCTGTCGCTGTCCTGTTCCTCAGTTTGTTCTCTAATAAATTTTCCTACTCTTAAAAGCATTAAATTTACTTTTTTCTCTATCTTAGGCAGAAATGTACTTAAGAAAACCAAATTATAATAAAACTTTTTGTATTTAGACTTAATATAAAGAAATACAAGGAGCTTTAATACTTTATAAAGACATAAGAAAGTACCTGTGATATGGCTAATTGTATTGGTTACTAAAAATATGCTTAGTTTATGAAATATTTTTCTAGGTGTTTTATCATACCACTAGAGGCAGTGGTTCTAGGGACTTTCCTTTTTTATTGCATTCTTTGTCAAGAATGTTTTAGAGCTTTTTAAATTTCAGTTTTCCTTGTATAGTTCTCACTTTTTTTTTTGAATAAACGTGCTGTTTTCTTTTGATTGTTTAAAGTTTATAATAAAAGAGTTAGGAGATGAGCTTTATGCACAACTAAATCGTAAGCCAAATAAGGAATATAAAAATACTCCAGGGATTTGAGAAGAATGGCTATTTTTAAACACTTGTAAATGTACAGGCCATTTGGTACTATTTTTTAAAATCATTGTACCATTTTAAATTGTTTTATTCAAATCTAGCAGTTGAGGAAATAAGTTCTTAGGCAATTTTCTCAGATCACTCATCTCTTGGCTGAGGTGGGACTTGAGCTCAATCCTGTGTTCTTTTCAGTCACTTCTATATATACCAGCTTCAAAGCAGCTCATGGGAAGAAGTGACTTACTGAGAAGAAATATAGGAACATGCTGGAGAAAAATATTCTTTGTTTGGTTTTATTGGTAGCTTTACATGTATATAAATATGTAAAAATTGAGTTGTGACGTTCTTAAATCTACTACCCTTATTTTTATTAGTCTTCAGAAGTAAAAAAAAATGGAAAAAATACATGGTGTTAACATGTGTATGCTCTTAAAAATTCTCTTAAACACACACACACACACACACACACACAGAAGAATAAATGTTTTAGGAAAAAACAAATCACAGATTCCCTAATAAGTGATTTTGTTCTATATTACAAATGTTGATGTTGTTTTCCACAGCAATCAAAGTATCGTGTGATGAACAAAGATCAGTGGTACAATGTATTAGAATTCAGCAGAACGGTCCATACAGATCTTAGCAACTATGATGAAGATGGTGCTTGTAAGTATAATGTATTCCTATAGAAATGAATGTTTTAAAAATATTAAATGAGAGAATGCATTTGTGTATTATTAGCACACAGGGGTGTGTGCGTATGTGTATATGTGTGTTTCCTACAGTGTTGGGGGTTAATCGCGGGGCTTTGCACATGCTGGACAAGTGCTGTACCCCTGGGCCTACATCTCCAGTTTAACGGGAATGTGTCAAACATACTGGTAACTTATCATTTAACAGGGAGTAAGAGGGGTAGACAGACAGTTTGGATTCAACAATATTATAAAATCTATGCTAGTAATTGAAGTATTTTCCATTTGTAAGTAACCATTTCCTTAGTAACTAAATTTATGTGCTAATTTCTATGTCTAGATACTGCTTGTTTCTTGCTTTTCCTACATAACAAAAACATAGGCCTGATTTTAAAAGTAAGAAAGCAAAACAAATCACTTATAGTAGAAAAAGCTTTAATCTTAGTACTTGTTGACAGTGACATATGATAGGATGTTAATAACTTCCGTCTAAAATTTGATTTGGAGTATGGTGATAGTGAAGTGGTACACTTTTTGTAATCCTGTGGGTTCAAATAGCAGCACTCTTCAGGGAAGCGGCTAGAATGCCATAAAACAGAATTTTAAAAAGTGAATAATTAGATACGCTGAATTCTCTAGAACTGTAGATTGTCATTTTGGTGCGTACGTTGTTTTAACATCTGAAGGGATTCCGTGGTGCCATGCTTGCTTATAGATGTGATGTGACACTGGGCACTCACTTCTGTCACACTGAAGTGATAAGATACTGAGAACGTCACAGACTTCTGAGTCCCTGCACATGTGGTGTTCTATGAGATATAATAAAATTTAATATTATTTTAAAGAAATAATTACCTTGTAGTAGTAAACTGACAGCCTGAGGGCTATATATAGTTCTGCAGATATCTGTATTCATGTGTGTTGAGCCACATTTAAAACAAGACTTTGTATAAAAGTAAAACTTGTACATCTGTTTAAAAATTAAGAAAATTTGACAGAGCTCCTATTCCTTCATAGGACTCAGAGGTTGGAGCTAAGTGGTGGCCTTTGCTGAACTGATACCCATTTTGACAATCCAAATAATATGCCAGCTCCTGGGCTGTTCATTTGTTTTTGCTGTTTTTCTTACAGTGGAGAAGTGTAAAAAAGCAAAGGAAAAAAGAGACTACCTGAAGCTTACAGGTTTTGAAAATAAATAGGGGCAGGAATATTCTTTGCAGTATAGATTTTTCCCCCATTAAAAAAAACAAACAAAACATTCTTCTCACTTAAATTGCCTTTCTGGTTTTTGTAAGTGAGTGTGTAGATCATTATAAAAATATCTTTTTAGAGTAATAGATATTTATTAAGCATTTGCTTTATTTATACTATGCCTGCTTTGGTGGTAGGATAAATTTTAATATGGCCAATCCCCCATTAACAGAATGGTATAACAGAAATACTGCCTTACACACTTTTCATGCTGTTTTGTAATCAAATGCCAGAGTGCAATGAGAGAAGTTAATATTGGCCCAGCTGTTCGGCGGTTCAGCGAGTACCTGAGAAGGAAATTGCTGTGACTGTTTAGTATGGAAAGCCCTTTATGTTTTTAAGGGCAAAGCGGAAAAGGCTAAGAAAGCAGCAAAAAGTAGAAGGGAGCGGCTGGAAGAAGAACACCCGAAGGAAGGGTGGGTCAGGCTCTGTCACCACCAGGCCTGTATAAAGCCTAGGTAGAGTTGGAGAGAGGAGCTTGAGGAACTCTGACCTTGTTTTTTTTTTTTTTTTTTATTTTAGGGCCTGTTCTTCTTGATGAATTTGTTGAGTGGCAGAAAATCCGTCAAACATCATAGCAGGAACTGTTGTGAAGAAAATGCAAACTTTTTGATTCCTGTATGTGTACAAGCTAGTAAGTTGAGCAGGAAAATCCCAAAGGGTGCATTTTCATTCATACGAAAGACTTCTAGTACTTTTTTTTTCCTTTTTTTTAAAGGAAGTTTTCTTGTTACATGTGATGGGCATTGAACCACACCTCTTCTGAGACTGAATATTGACATTTTTGTTTCAAGTTATGTTTTTAACAATAAAGATTCAGATTTGTGACAAAGGCCTTAAAGTGAAGATGTCCCTTGAGTGTCAGAGTGGTATTTATTTTTGTAAATTTGAAATCTTGAATTTTTCAAGTTCTAACTCAACATGAATTTGGGGAATTTTAAAGATCTTAGCGTTTGACGAAGTAGTCTGCTGATGCCATGGCCCCCTACGCTGGTCTGCACAGCTGGGAAGGTTCACGCCGATCGAGTGGCGATGGCTTTCTGAGCAGCTGGTCGGTGCCACTTCCAGGTTGCAGCAGTGCTCCAACTAGCAGCTCTGGGGTGTCTGGGAGCCGCCACAGTCTTAGGCACACATGTCTTTTCTGAAGAGTTTAAAGTTGGAAGATTATGTCCAGTTATTTTTGTTTTTTAACCTTTAGTATTTTTAATATGCATAAATGAGCATTGCATGTATATTCCTAACATGAATTTTTAAGTTTTCTGTATTTCTGTCATTTAAAAAGTTTCTTTTATATTTGAAAAAAGTTGATAAACTAATGGTCTTAAAATCAAATATCTTTATAAGAGAACTTGTATTGTTGGTAATGCAGGGAGTTTCTGTGAGCAGTTTTGTTTGCCTTAAAAAATTAGGTCTGTTGTTATTAGATGGTCAAGATACATATAGGAGCAGATGAGGAATCTTGAGGGAGCTGCATGTAACTGCAAATTCAGTTAGGCCATCTACATTGGTAGCGTCACAGTTTCGCTGCTCATCCCAGTTTGAGATGGCAGCCTTTCCTAATTCACCAAATAGGCACCTTTGAGTTGGCAGTGGGCCATTTATGCTTCCTTTTCCTACCACGAGGTAGCCCAGGCAGAGGACGACTTCATTCACCTTCTCAGTGCACCACTCAGTATTTCTAATTTCATTATATAAGTAGAGAGAACTAAACAGGATTTTTTTCATATTATGGAAATGTATTGATTTAAGATAAACATTGCTTTGGATGATAAATATGTTTAATATGTGATTTTCAGTATTGATTACTTAATAGGAATTTTAAGCTTTATTGCTTTTTGGTTAGTGAACAAAAAGGAAATAATTACATGCCTTCTTAATGAGGTTATTTTGTACAGTTTTGTAAAACAGTACAGTAGTTGGAAACAATTTTCCTGAACATCTTATAGATAAAAATTTGTTATAATGTTCCTTTTAAGTATTCAAATGGATTTATTGGAATTAAGCATATTAACAGTGATAAGATTTAATCTTATGAATATTTTAATATATAAGTATTTAAATATTTAGACCTTTGAACTTATTTGACTCTTCTAAGGCGCAACTTTTAAACTTGAACATTGTCCATTTTTGTTTAATTCTGAAACAGTTTAAGTAAAATCTTACAAGATGTCAATTTATAGTCTCACCTAATAGTAATGTCTTTGTCCTCTTCACTATGAGAAAAATAGGAAACATTTAAAGGTGGCCTTTTAAAAATTGAAATATATGGAAACATTTACTTGCTTACCCAAGAATACCTTTAAGATTTTTTGAAGCTGAAATTTTAAAGCTTTTTTTTTTTTTTTTTTTTTTTTTTTTTAGAGCAACAACCTTCACCCCACCCTGGCTCCATCTCTTTCTCTTAACATATTTTACCTTTTTTTTCATGACCTCACTTAAGTTGCCCAGGTTAGGCTCAAATTTAGGATCTTTCTGTGTCTGCCTTCCAGGGTGCTGGGATTAAAGACATGTGATATCTTTTGGCTTTTGCCTTCTTAGAAGTTGTAACATTCATCTTTCTTAGAGGCAGATTTACTTGTTCTTATTCTTCAGTCAGGGTGTTTGGGGGCTGTGTCCCTTCTTTCCTTTCTTGAGTGTACAGCATTTAATTTATAGAAAATCTTTAGATGTTAAATAAACAGGACAGTATTTGGGAGCCTAAACTATAAACAAGAAATCTGTTTTGGTTCTTTTTATGACTAAAGTGCCTTCCCAGGAGTTCTGTTGTGAAACTTTCAGATTTATTTCCCTTGTACAGAATGTAACACTCTATGGTGCTTTATAACATGGAGTTGACTTGCTTCTTCTAGAATAGTATCCAAATGTAACACTACTGAAGGCAGTGGTCAAGTCTCAGCTTGGAGGTCTTCCCTCTCAACCCCTAGTGATCCCTTGGGAACAGTAATCTGTACTGAGCTGTGAGAAACTGCCAAGGATTCAGTTACATAGTTGATGAGAAAATGGCATATTGTGTGCCCATCTAAATCTAAGTGGCCATATTTATTTCCTATTATCTAATAATTGTTGTTTTTAAATGCTGCTCATAAATTTCTTGATAGTACATTTTTGACAAGTAGTATTTTTGTAAAGGATAGGTTTTATTGAGTTAGTTTTACTCTAGATTGTCTGTTGGGATTTAAAGGCTTTCCCTGGGGATGTTGGGTAGACCCTGAGGAGCAGATCTCTTAAATGCAAATGCCTTTCATCTAGCAAACCAAAAAGCTACCTTCACGACATTGAATGCCATCGAGTGGGGGAGGGACAGGGATGAGAGCGGGGTAGAATTTTGAAGTAATGTGAGCTTCTGAGGCACACAAGGTGTACTGAAGCGCTCAGATGCAAGGCATCCGAAATCTATTGCTGACGAAATATTTCGCTTTGAAGTATTTCTCCAGCAGAACGTGTCCTTTCTGTGATTAAACGATGTGCTGACAGCCGCGCATGCTTACTTTGCGGAGCAAGCAGTAGTTCTGACCTGCATGTTGGACGTGTTCCTGAAGAGGCACATTTGGTACTGCTGTGACAGCCTGTCATCAGAGAAAGCCGCTTCTGCTTTGAAGGCTGCTACAGCCCGAAGCTTTGTGGCACCTCTCGTGCCTTCTGAGTGTCCAAAGCAACACAGAAGTTGGCAACTTTTTAATGTATAATTTAAATGTATTTCTATATTGAAGTAAGAGAACAGGCAAAAAGTCAATTTTGTCATTTCTTGGGTGACACAAGAAATCATCACAAGGAAACATTTCAAGCAAGGAAGTATTTTCAGGAGCAAAAAGAAAATTTCACTAATTTCTGCAGTGGAAAAAGCTAGTATAAATTATTCAGTATTTTAGAACAGACAATTTTTTTAGTGACAGTAAGTTTACGTCATGAATATTTGCTAAATACCATGCAGATCGCTTAGGATTTAGTCTTTATTGTTAATAGATCTAATTACCCATGGTTATACTGTGGAAGCCCTAAAAGCCATTTGGTAGCACCATAGTAGCAGTCTATGGTAAACTAAACAAATTGTGGGAAAATGAATTGCTCCAAAAGCCTGTTGCATTTCTACGCTCTTGTCTTAGGTGTCCCGGTGAAGTACTTTTCTGATCATAACTGGTATGGGTTCCACATGCTTCCCTTAGTAAATTGTCACTAGTGCTTGATTGTAGACATTTGTCTAGTGAACTTTACTTCAATAGGGCAGACCTTTTAATCTTTCAAATATATTTATTTACCTTTCCCCAAACACTAGTCTTAATAAAACTGATCAAGAATAGCTACGTTCACCTTGTAGCCTTCTGCATTCTGTAAGTATGCAGAATTATGTAAATGTAACATAATTTTTATTGAGCTTATGTATTTTATCTATACTAAGTCATACAAATGAATTGGCTTATAGCAGGTTCATACAGTTATTTTTAGCTGCAGATGTAGAATCACCTATTTGGGATTTATAGTCTCTGAAACTACTTCACATACTGAGAGTTGATAGAAGTATGTCTGAGAACTTGAGCTTGATTTCCCTTGCCACATCCCTGTTGTGTCACTTTTAGGCAAGTCACTTGGCCTCTGACATCTTCACCTGCTTCTGTAAAATAACAAGAGTAAGGCCACTTAGCATTATGATGAAGTTCAAATCGGCCCTACCTGCATCACTTACTGGCTGTTATGTGACTATACTTTGGTTTTTGAACCCAAAAAAGGTTTTTACAATAAGAATTTCTATGTTGTGTAAGCAAATAGCTGGGACTTGCTGTTTTATTATAAAATAAGTGTATTTATAGTTCTCATAGACTAAATTTTTAATTGAACAAATCCCAATTAAACCAAGTTTTCTAGAAGGCCTTAACGTGTAACAGAGCATACAATAGGTAACAGCTTTGTGGGATTTTCATTTGAATTATTAAGTAAAATACAGTTTATCATATGGTAACAAGATTACTTAGGGAAGTAAGTTGAGGGGAGCTGGAGAGTGTGAGCATAGGACTGCTGTTCTTTTAAACAGACTGAACACTGAAGTGATTAGACCTGAGGAACTGGACACTACGACTATCTGCAAGAATCCTTCCAAGTGGAAGGAGGAGTGTGTGCTAAGGCCATGAGTTCCTACAGTGTGCTTGGAGTGTTAGGAAACAGGATCAGGGTGACTAGAAAGCAAGGAGAGTATCAGAAAGTAAGGTTAGGAGAGCTTAGAAGTGGCAGTTGTGCTTACTCTAGGTAGTCAAATGGGGCATAATGATTTTTCTAAAACCCTAAAAGTGAGTGAGGTAGGAAGCCATAAGGGTTCCGTTCAGAGCAGGCATGCGGTGAAAAGATTTAGGAGGTTAATCCATCCGGCAGTGGAAAAGTCATCTGATTCCGAAAAGGTGTAAATAGGATATGCAGATGAATTGAATGTGGACTATAAGGAAAGGAGAATGCCTTAGAATTTTGGCTTGAAAAGCTCCAAAAGTGAAGGGGCCCTTTAATAAGAGGAAAAGACTTAAAAGGAACAAGATTGAGAGTTTAGTTTGGGGCTGTGTTGGGTGGATGTAATGCCTATTAGATGCCAGGAGGGTGCCATGGAGTTGGCCTTGGATGCTTGAGTCTGGAGTTCAGAGGTGAACTTCGGTTGGAGATAACTTGGAAGTCATCAGCATGTACTCCTATTTTAAATGGGGATGTGCATAGAATTCCATACGGAGTAAGTGTGGTGAGAGAATGTAGATCACCACAGCTATAAGCATATGGATCAGTGGTGCCACTTCATTGCTTAATCTCAGGATGGGCAGTATTGCCAGTTCTTTTATTCTGGTAGTTGAAAATTGTGGTTCTGATTCAGTTTGACAATTTCAGCACTAGAGGGCAGGCTTGCTCCTAGATTAGGAAGAATTTTAAGTGAATATAACCAAACAGTATCTGTGTTCATTATCAGTTAAGGAATGCATATGTTTCTCAAGCGACATGTTTACCATGTACTGTTTTTCCTGTTGCCTGGAAAGCCTGAAATAAGGCTAATGGTTCATTTTATTATGTTTAGGGCTGGTAATTGATGTTAGCACATTTGCATATGAAGTCCAAGGAAAACCAAATGTAGCTTACTTTACCAGTCTGATGTAGTCGACCACACATCTATATAGAACATAAGAGATTTTGAGACAGAAGAAATGTTGAACATAGAACTTTTATTCAGGAACTGTACTCAGCTCTTAACTTTATGCTGGACATTGTGATAGAAGTCAAGGCTGCAAAGCTGAGTAATCCCCACTCTAGTCAAACTTGATACTTCATGCTGCATCAACTTAAAAGTCCTTTCCCTTCAGTAATATGAATCGGAACCCATTCTCTTGATTGCTTCCTAGTAGTCATCATTCTGCCTAACTTGAGGTTGGTTCAGGTAATGAAAAACATCAAGGGATTGGGGACCTTTGCAAAGCAATAGCAATGAAAAAGCCTCCAAGACCAAAATACCCGTTTTCATACTTTTACCTTTACAGAGACGCTTTCCTAGTAACCTGTCTAAAGGTTATGGAGATGGTTCTATCTTTTGTCTCCTCTCCCTCCTCTTTTGTCTGATAGTTACAAACAGAAATAAACTGTTGACAGCCCCTGTGAGTGGAAAGTCATCTAGCCTTTTCATAGTCACTTGGGAGAAGAGAAGATGAACAAGTTGAATGGCTTCTGTCAGCTGGAGAAGGCCGAGGTGAAGTGGAGCCTTCTAGAATGAGCAGACCCTCTTCTTTTTTCCACTGTTCACCCAGAAAGTTTTCTTCCACATTGGCTGTGTGTACCTCTGGCCTTTTACAGGATGCCTACTTCACTGTGCTCTTTCTTCTAATTTCCTTGCTAGCAAAATCAAAATAATAGTCCTTACCTAATAGGATTGTTTTCAACTCATGTTTTTCAAAAACATGAGTTGGAATCTATAGGCTGGAATTTTTTCAAAAATTTAGTTGTCACACAATAGAATCAAATAAGTGGGGACAAGTTGACCCACTAAAACAATTAGAAGCTCTTAGGAAGTGAATGTCTAATAGCAATGATATAAATAAATTTGTATTACTTGTTTGATTAACATGGGCAGGATAGTGAAATGATTTTCCAGAAGGATCTGAAATGTGACTGACTGAGATGATCAGTTTCGAATGTGTTGGTCCCAAGCAGTCCGGTAAAAGTGGATTGATTATTAGCTTCATAGGAAAGACTTCTAAAAGAAAAATAAAAATACAACTACAATACTGTATCTTACTACATTGTTTGTTTCTGTTATGCTGTTAATTTTTAGAAAATTAAGTAGCAAGGCCCTTTTCCAAAATAACTTTTGTCTAGAACCACAAAATTTAAAACAAGCTCAAGTGCTCTAATTCAGGTAGGAGGCTCTTTTTCTCCTTCCTTAACATCCCTGTTACCATTAGTGTATGAGAAAATTAGGAATATGCTAGCACTCTGATTAGTGTGTTTTGAACACCAGGACTTTTATATCTGTACTCTAATATGCCAAGCATATGAACAAAATAATAGAGAAAATGGAATTTCTGTTTTATAATTTCTATTTCATTCTCTGCCAAGAGGTAGCTAGGCTGTTGTGATCTGAAATAAGATGAGAAATATTTCAACACTATTGGGAACATTTGTACTAGAAAGGTAGTGTATGATGTTTATCTTACATTTATTATTTGGAGATCTAAAGAATGGAGGAGATTGGTACATGAAGTAGACACAGACTGAGTACCATGGACTCACACTTCACTGACCCCTTTGCACATAAGGTTAAAACAAGAATACAGTTGCTGCTTTATATATGAGAATTATCATGGAGGGAACAGGTCTGTGTTAGTCATAGGTTTCCTTTTATGTCCACCTCATAATAAGGCGTTTAGTGAATGAGTGAAATTTACATGTTTACCTTTCCTCTTAAACTATAAGTTACTTGAAATTGAAACTGTTTGATGTATCTCTTTTTGCCCAGGACCAGCAACTGGCCAGCATGTTGTTTGCTTAATTAAATAAATACATTGTTAAATTAATAAAATGAATTTGTTGAATTAATCAGATGAATGAACAAATACACAAAATTGTTTACATCCCTACACTTACGTTTGGCTAAGATTCTTGATGATAGAAATCATGCCTTCGACTCTTACCTAATCAGTAAGTTGTTAAAAATGTTTACACAGCTGAGTACAACTCAGGCTTTAGTAGTACCAGTCTTGTAAATAGACAGTAAAATGATTTCATGATCAAAGGTAAAGATCCTACTGAGCATTTTCTGAGTGCCAGTCAAATACCTTGAGCAGCAACCTGTAGGACCTCAGAGGAAGGTGAGCCCTGCCAAGTGAGACAGCCAAGGTGGCTTCTCGGCATGATGGGGGCAGCAGGGGTCTTTAAGCACATGAGGCAGCTGGAGAGGAGCTGGACTGGGAAGGCCCATGAGGAAGGTGTGGCAAGGAAGAGCTCTGAGGTGGGAATACGGAGGCCTACTCCATCCAGGCTGCTCAGTGACCATGTGACTGAGTTTCCCCAGCTCTTTTTGTCTTCTACAAGGTGTGGTTAAGACTTTAGCACATACTGATGGTAATGTACCTTGTCTATAATGCTACCTAAAACCCTGTACTATGCTTTGAATGCAGTAGATTGCAAATATTTGTTGAATAACAAAAAAATTGGTGTTTACCAATGAAAAGAATGGAGCCACTAGAATGTCAGCCACTACATCTGCCAGGAAACCTCTTAGTTCTTATGGGAAAAAAACAAATATGTGAAACCACAAAATACAATTAGAGGAAAGCCAAGTCCAAGGCTCTCAAGTTGTGTCAGATCTAACAAAGTCAGAGCTTCCCATGCTGACATTTTCCTAAAGTTGCTGCAATGTGGAAAGAGGCAAACCACAAAGTAAGCCATGCAGGAAACCTTAAAATCTTGAAGGATAAATGCTTCATTTGCTTTAACTTATTACTAATGAATCATTTTCTCCCCTTCACTGGTAATTTATTTTAAATTTGGTCATAAAGTGATTACATTTGACCAAAGTTGATGTGATAGAATAATTGAAAAACAAAGTTGAAAGGCCAATAGATAAATATGGGCAAATGTGATCCTTGCAGAAGGCATGAATTGGTTTAGTAAGCATAGTCTTTCACTTTCTGATGTAATGTTGGCTTTGTTGAAACTCCTCCCTCATGTCTAGATCTTCGTGTGTGGTGTCGCCTACCACCGGGGATTCCCTGCCCCCACTCTGGTCTGGTTACTTTTAGAGAAACGCCCTTTCCTTCCTGTCCATCTTTGAGCCACTACTAACCTTGTACATAATTTTATTTACTGTATCACAATAGCATACTTACCTGTCATCTTAACTAAACTGTGAGCTCCTTGGGAGCAGGAACTGTGTGTTTGCTTTATTTATTCTCCAATGCTTAGCACTGTCCAAAGTGCAGGAAAAGCACTGTAAACATGGAATGAATCAGAATGAAAAGATAAATAAATTATTTTGCTTGTGTAAGATGTCTAATATTCTTTTGTGTATTTTTTGTTCATTGTATGGCAGACACTCTGTTAAGTCCTATTTTAATGTTGCTATATTAAATGTAAATGAAAATTAGAAACACATATTAAAAGATTTTTGCCTCGGGTTGGCATAGATTTTAGAAGTGGTAATACTCATTGTTGATGGAACAAGGAAACAAGAATTTTTGTTTTGCTAAAGAGACTATGAACATCATAGTGTTTTCTGGAAGATATTTAGGAAGATATATTCAAAAGCCTTAATAAATTTCATATACTCTTATCCAGCCTATTCCTGGAAATTAAATAACGAGTCAACTAGTAACTTGTGACATTTTATCTTAGCAGTTTGGAGGGGGATAAAAGGAAGTGACTATATGCTTAAACAAGAAAATGCATTACATAATAATACCACACTGATGCCATGAAGTACCCTGCCACTTGACAAAAACGAAAGTCCAGTCTATACGAGAGACGGAAAACCTCATTTTTAAAGCAGGAGTCAATATGATGGTATATTTTAAAGCTGTGTATGTAGGGAAAAGAGTAAAAGACTACACCGATATAAGAAAGACAGTGTGGTGATAACATTACCAGAGGCTTTTATTGTACTTTGCACACTTTTCTGTCATACAGTATTTAACTACTTCTGTAGTTATAAAAATTAATGGTTATATAAGCACACATACTTTCTCCTTTGCTTTCCTCTCTAGAGTTGGAGGAAAATGAATCCCAAGGAGATCTGTCTAAGAAGGAACCAACTGCAAATGGCACATAGTAAAATTCAGAAATTCCCATGACAGTCTAATGCTGTTTTGATTAATAAGCTCTCGTTTTGTAGAACTCATCTGTACAATTATAAATTCCTAAATTTAGAAGAAATCTGGTAATTAGTATTCTTAATTTTACTTTATCACATTTGTAGTTAACCTTAGCTACATACTTACAATTTGTATGTGTATTACTATTAAATAGATTTCCCTCAAAGTATGCTGTTGCTTTATTTTTAACTGGAGTAAAATTGGGCAAAGCTACTTGTATCAGTCTGTTGCTCTTTTCTCCTTGAGAAGTCCCACTCACAGTCAGTAATCCACTTACGTAACATGATATTTATATGCATTGAATTTATTGTTAAGCTTTTGCCGAATGTAGAATGAAAAGAGTATGAAGACAGCACAGCACCATTCTGCTTCCAGTTTCCAAATGAGCTGTCCCTTGACACGCTACCCTCCACCTTGAAAGTCCTTATCTGGCTAGTTCTCACTCAGTCTTCAAAACTTCCTAATCCTAGCATTTACATTGCCTTTGTGTGTGTGTGCGTGTGTGTGTGTGTGTGTGTGTGTGTGTGTGTGAGAGAGAGAGAGAGAGAGAGAGAGTGTATGTAGAAAAAGGGTCTCACTGTGTAGCCCAGGTTGGCCTTGAACTCACAACCTTTCTGCCTCAGCCTCCCACGCACTGGGAAACGTACCACCATGCCCACCTATATGAGTTTCTACCAAGTATAACCACACCCACACTGCTTCCCCCAAATCCCTTTTTCCTCCTATAGCACCAGATATGTTGCATTGTACTGTGCTGAGCTCCTTGAAACTAGAGGCTGGCTGCTCGCCTTCCTGATGTGCTTAGTGTGAGGCCCATAGCAAGCACTTAAGTATTTCTTTGTTGATAGAATAAATGATGAAATAAGTAATTTCCTCACCATATTAAAAACAACCATTGGAATGAATTTTTCTTCCATGCTGGTTCTTTGTCACTTTATTATTCATTATTTTGGGCTGTATCCTCCCTCTTGGGTTGGTATTTTAAAAAATTACTGGGCTACAGTTTGGAGAAATCTTCTCTACTTTTGAAAAGTCAAGCAAACGTGACCATGTGTAGTTCTTCAGCAACTCAATGGCTTGTTCTCATTTTCCTACTAACCTTAAGCATCACCAGTGTGCTTTGATCATCACGTCTGTGTGTCCACTGAGAGTTGTGTGTTTACATAACTGGATTCGCTTCCCGGGGACAGTGTGATTGGTAACACGATCACAAGCCACCGTACCCGCGATGTCTAGTCTAGAGCCGCTGTTTTGTGAGCTGTCTGGTCACTATAATGCAATACAGATGCCCACAGCTTAAAGGAGGAAAGGTTCATTTTGGCTCATGTCTGTGGAGAGTTCAGTCCATAGTGGGCTGGCCTCAAGGCTGGCAGCATGGCAGAGGGGCATCACAGGAGACAGCTAACGGCATGGTCATCTTTTCTGCGTTTCAGTTTCTCAAGTATAAAATGAGTGTTGGATTCAATAATGCCCATGGTCTCTGTCTCCTGCAGAACTGTGTCAAATTTTATTGTGCTTAAAATAGTGTGGCCCATTCTTGGCTTTCAAAGAACCTAAAGAATTAGACTTTCGACTGTGTTTGGTGGCATATACCTGTAATCCCAGAACTTTGGGAGGCTGAAGCAGGAGGATCACAATTTCAAGTCCCAGGTGGGCAACTTCGAGCCTGCTTAACAAGTAAAGTAAGATGTAAAAATGGATTGAGAATATGGTTCAATAGTAGAGCACCCCTGGGCTTGATCTCCAGCACAAAAATAAAGTAAAATACTTTAAAGATCTCACCGCATTGTCAAAGTTGCCTGTGTAATCCCCTGACTTGTTGAGGCTCTACTTTTGATACTACTGCCACAAAAAGCACTCCTTTCTATTTGAAAAAACTCTGATTCTGTGGGTTTTTCTTGACACTGGCTCCAGATAACAATTTGCTATACTTTCATGGATTGACTTTTTGTTTTGTTTTGTTCATTTTTGCATTACTGAAGTAACGATGTCTCTAGCCTTTTTTATTTTTTATTTTGACACAGAATCTCACTGAGTTTCCCAGGTTGGCCTTGAATTTGGGATCCTCCTGCCTCAGCCTCATTAGAAACTGGGATTACAGGTTTGCATCACCATGCCCAGCAACTTGCAGATGTTTGAAGACAAAGTAACATCCTGGCCATAAGCCTTATTCTTCAGGTTAAAAAAACCTAGTTTCTATAACAGTTTCTCATATAATCGAAGTGGTATTTGCTCCTGCTGCAGCCTGTTTGTATTTTTGTGCCTTAGGGACATCCACTTGCCATTCTGCCTGCAAGATTCAAGCCCTTCTTCCAACTAAGAGTACTTTTTTTTTTTTTTTCCTCAGAACCAGGGATTGAACTCAGGCCCTTGTGCTTGCCAGGCAAATGCTTATTCTACTGAGCCATCACCCCGGCCCCTTGTTTGTTCTTTTTTTGTTGTTGATGTTGTTTTGGGTTTTTATGGTACCGGGGTTCAAACTCACAACCTTGGGCTTACCAGCCAGGTGCTTATGCCACCAAGCTTTGTCTGTGGCCTCTTCTTCCAGCTAAGTGAGTTTCTGTCCTCCATGTTTCAGAAATGGCTCACAGCATTCACCAAAGGGACTTGAGCGCTGCATGGTAACATTTTCACGTATCTGCTCAGCAACAGCAAGGACCTTGACGAACTGACTTGTTCATGGTGCTCAGAACGTGATAGGGCACACATGAAATGAATAAGCCAATCAGTAAATGAATCGATCTGTTTTCTAATGTTTAATATGGGGACTTTAATATGGTATGTGATAAATGCTTATTGAAGCATAAATGAATTCATGACTGAACAAAGGAAAATTATGTTGTGATATCTCAGAACTTTTCAAATCCTCTTAAAATACTGAACCTAAATTTGAACATCAAACTATAGATGTGATTTCAGAACAGTGAACAGAAGGTCTTATATATTCCTGAAATAAGCTTTTTAAAGTTCTGATTCATATTCATTAACAGAAAATGAAGCTGAAGTAGGGCCTGGGTAGTGGTTTCTTTTGTTTGTTTGTTTGTTTGTTTGTTTTTTTGTCTGTATTCAAAATGACACTTTTTTAAAAAACACTTTAAAAATTTTTTTTAATCTTTATTTGGTACATGGTCTCGATATGTGGCCTGCATTAGTAGTCATCCTCCTGTGTCAGCCTCCCTAGCGCTGGGATTGCAGGCATGCACCACCGTGCTCGGTTTCAGTGGCCAAGTGGGTGCTGGTCCAGTGCAGCATGCAGTACCAGGAATCGAACCCTGACCCTTGCACTTGCCAGGCAGGAGCTTAGACCCCTGAGCTATCTTCCCCAGCTCCCCAAAGTGGCGCTGCTCGCAGTAGCTCCGTGACCCCTCTGTACTCTGATCCTGAGCACAGCTGAGGTTCTCAGCATTTTGCACGTGTGGTAGTTTATTCCGAGCTGTCTCCTGGGCCACTGCCCTTCGCTCTCAGAGGCATGCTTGCGCTTGTCTTTCACTCTCAGTCTTCTGTTTGTATGCTTCTCTTTCCTCGTTGGTCTTTATATAGCACACTTACACAGTAACTATTTTAAGACTCTGCTAACACTCATGAAATATTTTTTCTTGACATGAAGGTAAGACTTGGGGAAAAGTATTACTTTGGAACAAATTATGTTTAAAATGATACAGGCTCCTTTAAAATAAAAGGTGTGATTCAGTGATTTACATACAATTGCACCAATACTATAGCCTTTGTCTAAAAACAACTTAGAGAATAGTTTCCTTCAAGTCACTGCAGTGCCCATGCTTCCCGACCTTTCGTATTTTCCTGTCTCTACGCAAGTACCTGCAGACACAGTGGGGATCACGGAAGGATCCAGAGTCCAGGTGAAACAAACATGGAGAAGGGTTTGCGTGTGGAAGTGACTGAGCAAGACAAAGGGCAGCGACACCACCTCTGGCTGCCCATGCTGCCCGTAGGACAGCTTGTTTGGAAAAAGTTATGGAAAGAAGCCAGCAGGATTAGGGGAAAACAAGAGGATCATTCGGACTGCTCATAGCTATATATAGGCAGAATGGAAAGCGACCAAACAGGAAGTCCTTCAGAAGCATAAACAGATACTTATTGTATTACTTTGCTGAGTAGTTGTATATTCTTCACAAGCCCACTGGAGAGTAATTAAGTGGAAAGAATGACAGGAAAAGGAAGCCACCGTGAGCTAGACTCACCACAACACAGCTTCATACTGCTTAATATGTGAATTTGGAAATTACTCAACTACTTGAAAAAACTCATAATACCTTCAGTGAGCACTCAGTAGAAGCAATATTTTAATCAGTTAACAATTTTTAAATACAAAACTATGCACTTTTAGAACAATGTCTTGTGTTTTTAAGGGAGATGAGACGTTTAACAGCAGAAATCATACATCCTTCCTGGCAAGCCCAGGGTCCTGAGTTCAATCCCTGGTACCACCAAAAAAAAAAAAAAATTGTATATCTTTGTGGGGTTGGTCTGACTCTTCCAGAGTCAAGCTGGAAAAGGCTAGCTCACTATAAGTTTAAAAATTTATATGTGCTTTATACTAACCCTTTCTTATTTTCAGAATGACCTCTGGTTTAAAAGCCGGATGGTTTTCGTGTATGACTTCCAGGCCTACTGTAAGTTTCTAATAAGATGAGGAAGGGGAAAACACTTCATGGAATCTAAAGGGCTATTAATTTCAAATGCTATTAACATTAACACCATCAATGATCAAGTGAAATACATATAATTATTAATTCATAGGATTGCATAATTAGAAATTAGTTCAATGAATACAGTATCTTAAAATTTTCAATGACTGATTAACACATCACCAACCATTCAATATTTAAAGCCAGGCAATAGTTTTTACCACCTATTTAGTCAATGAAGAGATAACTACCTTCTATACCTGGGAAAACCAATTTCCAGAAAGGTATGTCTGCTTATGTTAGATGGAAATTTGTAATGTAATTTGTACTTAGGTCATTAGGTGTAAGTGTTCATCAGTAAATTTGGAAGAAGACCAGAGTTGTTTGGAATTATAAATATTATCCAAAAGAGTCATCCTAAAAATCCTGTTGCAAAACCAAAATCTGCTGTATTTTTCTGAATTTCTGGGAAGTTGAGAGAATAAGAGCTGTGTTTCTTAAGCCCACATGACTTGTTGCTGATGGAACTGGACTATAGCAAGATCACAGAAGGTGCATTGTCCCTTTAGGTCGGTCGTTGGTCTGTGTGGGCTTGCCTGCCTGTGCGCTTAAGTGGCTCTCCTAGATCTTGGTCTGCATGCTTCCTTTGCTCCACAGGAATTGCACTTCTCATGCTCTTTGACTGAGATACAAGTTTATATAATTGGTCATCAGTACTAATATTTTAAAAATGTGTACAAGGTGAATATAATGTAAGGTTTTCATTGAACATCAAAAGGGAGTTACTGATTATAACTCTTCAAATTCATATGTCCTCTGATTGAATATTCATGCATGGAAAGTAAAGGCCATTTTCCAAAAACAGTCTTCTCAGGCCCAGTAAAAACAGGAAATACTGAAAAATGACTAGAGGGCACACTCACTTGTCAGTACATGTTTTTCTGTTTTTTTGTTTTTCTTGGTACCAGGGATTGAACTCAGGACCCTGTGCTTGCCAGGCTAGTGATTATTCTACTGAGCTATCTCTCTGGCTCACTTGTCAATAATAGTTATACTTTTCTAGTACCTGTGTCTTTTCCAGAGAGCTAGTTTTCAGTAGAATAAGTGCTTTCCTGGCAAGCTCAAGGGCCTGAGTCCCCGGTTCCACCAAAGCAAACAAACAAACAAA
>NW_004524588.1:20415032-20417016 GCF_000260255.1 Octodon degus
GGCATCCCAAGAGGGTGAAAGAGGGTGTCACCCACACTGTGCCTGGGCTGGGACCAGTAGGTCACGCCAGCACAGGGTAGCAGGAAGCTCTCCCACACACTCACCGGCCGGGGCTAGGACTGGGTCTGTAACAAGAGACATGAGAAGCTCAAGTCAAAGGGTCAGATCAGCCGTGGGCTGGAGACCACCGAGAGAGGCTGGAACGTCAGGGTCAGTCATGCTTGGGGTCACAGAGAGGAAGCGTCAGGCCATCATCCAGAGCAGTTATAAACAGGAGATTCTTGTGGAGGAGTAGCCCGCCCCGCAAATGCTTGCCCTCACTCCCAGTGGCAGGGTCCCAGAACAGCCCCCTGAGCAAACCTGAGAGGGTCATCGAGCCAGAAGCCTGCCCTCTCCGGGACCTTCTCGGGCCTGACGTGTACCGAGCTGAATAAGTAACTACTGCGTACACTTATGTTGAAAAGGCCACATAAATTAATCCTTTTTCACTTTAAGAAAATTGTATATTTTAAATTGATGAATAATAAATGCATATAGTTACAGGATGCAATACAATGCTCCAGTCTGTATCCACATTCCCCATAGATAACTTCAAACTTGTTCATCTCTGATTTAGAGGGTCATAAAGTTTCAGGATCTTGATGATACAGTGAAGGAGTCCCTCCTTCATAGCTCTGTTGGAAGATTAAAGGAAGTACTACGTAGAAGTATTTGGAGTAGTGTTCACTATTTGCTATTTTCTTCTGATTACTATTTTAAATAAACCCTGGAGTATTCTGAGGAAATACACTTCCTCCTTACATGTACCTGAGATTTTTTTTTTTAGGGAAGGCTGTACAGGGTGTTTATAGGGTCTCAGTACTAAATTGGACTGTAGTGATCTGCTTGTTTACAGCCTTCCAAGAGCTGGGATTACAGGCGCGTGCCACCACACCCAGTCTCAACTGCTGTCTCAGCGCACCCAGGGAGTGGTGGCAGGGCCGGCATGGCAGGCCCGGGGATCAAACCCGGACCCCTGCGTCTGCTTGCAGGCACTTTAATCCACTGAGCTATTTGGCCGGCCTTACCTGGCATTTTTCCCCCTTTCTTTTTTCCATTTTATTTACTTTCTTCACCATTATTTGTTTCATCTTGTTTGTGTTGAGGATTGAACCCAGGCCTTGTGCATTCTAGCGTGCTCTCTACAGCTGAGCTAGGCTCCCTGTCCTCATTTCCTAGCTTTTATTGTTGACAAGCTAAGGCTGTGGTTTGCTGACCCTAAAACAATTAAACCTGGAAGACAAAATAGTGAGCTATCCTTTTGGTAAGATTATTTTCTTTCTCCATCAAGTCAAAGTCCCCTTTTTCTTGTTTTTTGTTTTGTTTTTTTTAATTTCATTTTAAGAAAAGTATTTTAGTTTTCTCAAAGACTTGAGCAATCTTATCCATCCCCCAGGTCAGCGGAGGAAATTCCCCACAGAAATATTTAATGAGTCCAGTTAGCCTACCTTACTGAAATGCTTGCTTAACAGCATGGAGTTTACACCTAAACACGCTAGGAAAGCCTTCTCTTTTTTCTGCTGTACTAACTGATGGCCCTGAGTTCTAGTGACGCCCACCTTATGTTATGCTGCTGGCGCAAGGGGCCCAACATCTGGCATCTTCTGCCTCTGTGAAGTTCTCAAGGAAGGATGTGCGTGGCACAGGGTGGGTGAGGAGTACAGCAGTCGCTGTTGGGGACGGTGAATAAATCTATGTTATTTAACTGCTTCATGTGCATTAAGTATATAACTATCAACAAGGGGGAAACTAGCCTTAGGTTAGTCTTAGGTTTCTTTGCCATATTCTTCCCTTCTCAAAACATAATGGAAGATGAATATGAATAAAACAGTTGTGTATTAGGTAGGAATTTATAGTTTTTGTTCATGGTTGAGGTGAGAGTTGAACAAATATTTATTATTAAAACAAACCTTCATTCAGGCTTATTCCTGGAAGAGTGGCTCTG
>NW_004524588.1:20417551-20418716 GCF_000260255.1 Octodon degus
CACCCTCGGACCAGCTGAGGGATGTGAGTCTAGGATGAGTTCTCTTGCTCTCTGCTTTCTTTATATCCGGATCCTTTCTTAACGCTGTACTTGGTGTATGCAAACTGTCTCCTAGGAACTCCATGACACTCATACTTATTTTTTACTTTTTTATTTTCATTTATGTATTTGGTACAGGGTCATACTATGTAGATCAGACTCGTGGTGGTTCTTCTGTTTTCAGCCTCCCCAGTGTCGGGATTACAGGTGTGCACCACCATGCCCGGACACACATGCCCCAGGGGCAGGACCAGGAATCAAACCCTGATCCCCGCACTTGCCAAAGCAGGCACTTAGTCCGCTGAGCTGTCTTACTCTCCTGACACTTGTATTTAAAGGAGAGAAAGGAGCTAACTACCATTGTACTGCGAAAAAATATTGACTTGCACAACCCTTACAATTTTATAAGCTGCAGTTTACATATGGGAAAATTTAGACTCAACAAAACCCTTAATGAAGCGACCTGGTACTTAACACCAGGATTTCTGTATTCAGGATGGGTATTCCAGGACTTGGTACTGTTATTGGAATACTGGGTCATGGCCCGTGATGACAAGGAATGAAGCTGGGAACAGCATAGGATCGGGCTCAGAAAACTGGGATTTGTACCTCAGCGTTCTCACTTTGGGTGGTTTCCCACCTTTTGGCCCTTAGTGTCCCGGCACGGAAGATGACGGCCGTGGCAGTGCCCACCCTGCCCGACTCCAGGTCACTCTGAGGACCAAATGACTTCATCCACTAGATAGTTCTTTCTTATTTTAAGGACAGTAATAAAAACGATACAGAATTTAAAAACAAGATGATAGGAAATTAACAATGGGTATTTTATTGCGTATTTTTATCTTCAGAGTAGTTGCTCAGGTTGCCAGATGTAGGCATGCAAGACTGTCAAGCAATGTAACCATGAACTGTTCCTTTCAATGAACTAATTGAAATTAGTAGCACAGTTATCTTAGCCCTCTCGTGTACATGGTCCTTCCTTCTTTCCTACGTTTCTGCATCCCACTTATACTTTCCTTTTGAACCGTTTCTTCCCCTTTCACAATGTCTGTTGTACCTTTTGGGTCTTATTTACTCTTAAGTTTCTTACATGAGGGAAACATGAAGTTTACACATGTGGTTTGAT
>NW_004524588.1:20421886-20432560 GCF_000260255.1 Octodon degus
ACCTCTCTCTTCCTTCATTGCTGCCTTTTCTGGCCAATGCTTTAAAGTCATGCAGTTTGTAGATGCATTTTAGATAACATACTCCTCTTTCTCAGTTCTCCTATCATTCTTCCCCTTCTTTCACACCTCTTCTCTTCCCTCATGTAGACTACAGTTGAATAGAAATAATTTACAGTTTGTGCTCCAAGATCTTAGTTTACAAAAAGCTGAAACTTTTTCTTGTCTACCTAAGCAAAAAGTATGTCTAAGCAATAAAGTCGCATTTTATTTATTTACTTATTCATTTTATTTTTATGTATTTGGTACAGGGTCTCACTACACAGCTGCGACTCATAGTGATCCTCCTGTTTTCAGCCTCCCCAGTGCTGGGATTACAGGAGTGCCACCATGCCTGGACTCAGTTGCCAGCTCAGCCTTTCTGGGAGCGGGGCCAGCACAACATGTGGGACCAAGGATCAAACCCTGATCCCTGAGCTTGCCAAAGCAGGCATTTAGTCCGCTGAGCTATCTCACTGGCCCAAGTTGCGTTTGCTTTAAATTCCACTGACAAATGAGTGGATCAGTGGCCTGGCCAAAGGCAGATCCTTTGACTTGTAGAAAATTTATTGAGACTGGACGCTCTGTGAAGATCCGCATAGAAAACTTGTGCATAATTGTCATCTGTTATGTTCACATCCTGGCTCTATTTCCCCTGCAAGGCTTAGGGGATGGTGTGAGGACTTACTGTGAACTCCGTGCACCAACAGCATTTACTCTTGAGTCACCGTTTAGGCTTTGTCATAAGGCAGTGCAGGTGTGGCTTAAATTAGTTTTTTTTCTGGGAATGGGGTTAAATGAGGCCACTGATCAGTATTTATATTCAGCTCACAAAAATGTCATCCTCTTGTTTGCAGAAACCATATACACAATCCTCTGGTATTTCCTGTGTTTTATTCACTAGTAATATTTCTTGAGGTGGAAAACATGTGTCATTCTCTGAATGGCTGCTACCGACTGAATGATACCCTTGAAAATTTCGTATGTTAAAGCCCTGAACTGGCCTGTGACTGTATTGGAGGCTGGGTTTAAGATTGGCACCTTGAACCCACATAACTGATGCCTTTCAAGAAGAAGGAGGTGGTGGAGGAGGAGGAGGGAAGGAGAAAGAGGAGGAGGAAAAGAGGGAGAGGAAGATGACAAAGTTTGGAGTGCTCAAATTTCTCAAGTTCAAAATTTACTACAAAGCTACAGTAATTAAAATAGTACGGTGACAGTGTAAGGATAGACCAGTGAAAGGGAATCGAGAATCCAGAAATAAACACTTACATCAATTAACTTTTGACAAGGGTGCCAAATCTAGTCAATGGACAATGAGTCGTCTCTTCAGGAGAAGGTGCAGTGACAACTGAATTTGAAGATTTTTTTTTTTTTTTTTTTTTTTTTTGCCTTAATAGGGCTCCTAGAAATTGAGAATTGGTTTTTCCATTTTTGAAAAAAAAAAAAAAAAAAAGGATTGAAATTTTATGGATATTTTATTACATCTGCACATTTCCTTGCATAATATTTATACCTCAGCAATATTTATACTTTCACAATATTTATATCTTAACAATATTTACACAAACAAGAAAGGCCCTTCTATTTATTTAGGTCTTTTTTAGTTTCTTCCAGCTATATATTATAGTTTCTAGGTATAAGATCTTACCATCTTGGTTAATATCATTCTCAAGTATTTTGTGCTCTTGGCATTTATTGAAATGGAGTTTTTTTTCCCCTTAATTCCTCTTTAGATTGTGAATTACTGGCTTGCAAAAAGATAACTGATTTTTGTGTTTCTCTCTTACCATGAAAGTTGGCATATTCAGTAGATTTCTTGAGATTTTCTATCTATAGGATCACACTATCTATAAATATTGACAGTTTTATTTCAATATTTTACTTCCAGTTTTCGATGTCTTTTATTTTTCTCATATTTCTTATTATTTTTAAATTACTCTGGGTAGAATTCCCAGTAGAGTAGTGAATAGGGATAGTGAAAGTGTGTTGTTTTAAGTTTATTTTCTTAAGAGGGGGGAAATGGCTATGTAGATTTTTCCATACATGTTGAATATATTTTAAGTGAGAAAGGTGACAATGACCCAAAATATTATTCAGCAAATGACTAGAAGAAGTATGAGGAGCTGCAGGGTGGTGATGCAGCCTGCAATCACCACTGTTTGGGAACATGAGGCACAAGAGTCGCATGTTTGACCCCAGCTTCGGGACTTGGTAGGACTCTGTTCCAAAATTTTAAAAGGGCTGTGTATAACCCATGCACAAAGCCCTTGGTCCAGTGCCCAGCACCACCAAGAGAAAAAAAGGAAAGCCAAATGGATCAGTGGGGTTCCAGATTCAAGCCCAGCCTGGGTTCAATTCCCAGGACTATGGAAGGAAGAAAGGGAGGGAGGAAAGTGGAGAGGAAAGGGAACAGGGGAGGAAGGGAAGAAGGAAAGGAGGGAGGAAGGAGCTGGAGAGGAAGGAGGGAAGGGAGAGAAGGAAGGAAGAAAAGGAGGGAGGGAGGGAGGAACAAAGGAAGAAAGAATTACATGGATTCAAATCAGTATGCTAAATGTTCTCTGTAATAGAAGAGTTCGCCTGCTGTGTGTAGGATTATTTTCCTATAAATTTTCCCCTGAGAAAAGATCCTAGCTGGGGAAGCAGCTGTTAGGCATAGGCATCCTCAGATTACATACTGCTTTGGAATGAGCCCCAAGTCTTGACAGTGAATTTCAAGTTTGAAGATTTGCTGATTATTTTATATCTCAAAAGGATGCCTTATGCTCAAATATCATGAAAAGTACAGAACAGCGCATGCTGCGCCTGCACTGTCGACACGTTTGCTGGCAACTGGCTGCCTTCATCTGAATTCACCTCAGCAATCCAGCTGGTTCCATGACCACAGCTTTCTTAAATAGCAACCATGAAATATAAAGAAATCACTTATACTGATGCATATATTTGATATTTTTGACTGATACATTCCTTACATTTGGCTGCATAGTGAGTCCAGGGCCAGCTTGTACTATATAGTAGGACCCTGTTGAAAGAAAGAAAGAAAGAAAGAAAGAAAGAAAGAAAGAAAGAAAGAAAGAAAGAAAGAGGAGAAAAATCTTAACCCTGTATTCTGAAATGACTTCTTTTTAACGATGCTTTCTTTTCACTGAAGAATTTTTTTTTTTTAATATTACTAGCAATTTTCATTTCCCATTCATGGATGCAAGTGCATTCTTAGGGACTTTTAGACCCTGAATTTCCCAGGCTAGACTAAGACCTGTGATCTCCTGCCTCAGGCTGAGATGTTAGGCTTCTATTACTGTCCCTGGTTCTCACAGAATTCCTAATAGTGTATATCTTCAGCACTGCTATTCATGAGAAAAAGACTTCCAGGGAAAAAACACGGAAAAGAACCATTGAAGTCCTGCTAATGATAAAGGCTGTTACATGGTGACTGCAAATAGCAATTGTAGTTCACAGTTGAAAACACATCAGTTAAACAATAGTTTCCACTAGTTTGATCCACTAAAACTGATTACGTGCATCTGTTATTCAGCCTGAGTAATTGTTTTCTATAAATTTGTTCCAAAGATTGCCATGAGTCTGCCAAACAATAGGAGGATGAAAATACTCAAGTCCTGTCACTGATTCTCTTTCCTGCGGCTAATCCAGCTCTGGCAGTGTGCGAATGCGTGTTATGTAACAGTATGTTTAGGGCTCAGGTGACAAGGAATTCATGCGGCCCAGCAAAGGGCTCCAGGCTGAAGCACAAAGGCACTTCATCTGAAGGAATTAAAGCCACCCAGTGGCTATGCTTTGAAGGGGCAAGAAATAATGACACAGAAAACAAAAGAAATGACAAAATTCTTTCCTTGAAAAATGTGCTTTTTTCTCTGAAAAGCAGAAAGGGCAAAGTCAAAAGTTAAGCCAAAGTATTTTGAACAGAAAAATGGCATGGCTCCAAATGCTTTCAAAAGACATCAGGAGACAAAGCTCATTTTGATGGGTAAATTAGGTCATTTATGTTTTCAAAAAGATTTTTCCATCCTCACGCCCAGGGCATGACTCATTACGAGGATGTTTCAGTGCCTTAGTCTGCTCTGAGAGGATGCCGTTCTGGGAGGCTGCGTCCATCCACGCGGGTACCCGGAACGGAGCGCAGATGGGGAGCGGCAGTCTGCGCTGCGTGCGCTGCGCGATGTTCTGCTGCGGATCAGTTTGCCGTCAGCCCGGAAGCCTCACCCCTGCACCTCCTCGGGTCTGTAAGCTCTGCACAGGTCACTGCGTGGGGAGGAAAGATGCAAGTAGGAGTAACATCACTACGCACATAACTTGCCAACGTCAATAACAACACCTATGAAGCTGCAGGAAGTTAAAAGTCACCTTATTTGGAGCTGCAGAATAGCTGTGTCATAACTTAGGTTGGAAATAAAAACCACATACCATGTCCTAGCGATTTGATTTGAAACTGTCTCATTGCTATTTGTTTATCAATAAAATTATGAAAAAAAAAACCACATACCTTTCTATGGGTGATTGGACAGTACGGTGCTGGTTAATACAAAGGGGATATCAGAAGGCCAGGGAGATGGCTCAGTAGAATAATCACTTGACTGGCAAGCTCAAGGGCCTGAGTTCAATCCCCAGTTCCCCCCAAAACAAAACAAAAACAAACAAACAAACAAACAACAACAACAAAAAAAAACAAAAAAAGGGACATCAGGAAGTAAGGATCCACATCTAATTCCAAGTCACTTGAGTGTGTTTTACCAAAGACAATCCTAAAACCTGTCATCCATGAAAGTGCAAAATCAAAGGTTAATGCACGCCATAATCAGGGTGCTTGCAGCACTGGCCAAAAGCAACAAGTAGCTGGACCAGGCCGTGCAAGTACTGTCACTAGCGATAAAATACTGCTGTGCTGACGACAAATTTCAGTACATGACACGTGATAAAGATCAGCTACTTGTGTGATTTTTTTAAAAAAAGATGCTTTACAAAAGATATATAGCATGAAACTATGTTACACTGACCCTTAGCTCTATTAAGTGCAAATTTTATGGTGCCACATAGGAAGTCACTTGGCTTTTACTGTTAGAGCAGTGCATTGTGTTCCTTCAAAAAAAAAAAAAAGATTTTTTAAATAATTTAAGCCTCCTTTGAATCTGTACTTCCGATTTGATTTGAAACTGTCTCATTGCTGTTTATCAATAAAACTTTGGGAAAAAAATAATAATTTAAGCCTCTACAATATGCTTTTGAAAATCTGTGTTATGCTTTATTAAAGTTGGTGGGATGGAGAATTGGTTAGCACAGCTTCTGGAAAATCAAGGAAGGAGGGCTTCCTTTTCACTCTAAGTGGTCCCTCCCTTGTCACCGAGGCTACGTTCCAGACACCCCCACGATAAAGGAAAATCAGCGAAGTAGCAATGTTACATTTATTTTAGTATTTATGTATATTTAAAGGCTTTATCAACCCTTCCCACACCCTTAGAAACCCTTCCCACACTTTTAAGAACACTTCTAATGTTCTTCACCATTTTCTAAACTCATAAACCCAAGTAATTTTAACAATGTACATATACTGTACGGGACTGCAAAATCCCGTGGTATAGCGAAAAATCCATGATAAATGATTTAGACTAATATTTTTTGAAAACCCACGGAACAGTGAGTCTGTGAAAGTCAAACCACAAAATAGCAAGGGATTCCCTCTATCTGCCCTTTTGACACTACAGTTTTTCATCAAGTGATATACTACTTTTATTTATTTATTTTTTGTTCCTCGATTGCCTTCAGGGCACTTTTGGTCAGCGGGAGAGTTGTGAGATTTGAACTCCAGCAACCTGAGGCTGACAGCTTTGTGGAAGCAGCCACTTAAAGGACTGAGCTAGGGCCAGGCCCCCTGATATACTAGTTTTAAAAAATTAAATTAATGAAAAGAATTTGGAAGCATGAAAACACGGTCCAGTTTGAGGTCAGTGCCTTCCCTCTCGCTGGCGCTGTAGCCCTCTGCCTCTTCGACAGCACCTGTGGGAGTTAATTACATGAACATGAATATAAATACATGTAGATTCACCACAAGATACAAATGTGCTGGTCACAACTATGTAGAGAAAAAAGCTGGATATCTGTTTTCCCAGGTCAGCTCACAGTATTTGGACTGAAGTTTCTCTAAAATTCAAACAAGTACGCTAATATAATTGAGAAGCATACTTCTGCATTCTGAAACGGAAGATACAGGGCTCCAAGCCGAGGCCACCGGAGTAGGGGCTTTGGCCAGCCACAGAAGGGCCTCATGCCGATGACTCTCAATCCAGCACGGGGTGCCGGGGATGTCGTACCGGGGCACCCTTGCTCCCCAGCCCTGGGCAAAACACTTCAGACGGTGCACATTTTGCTGGGCTCAGGCACTGCCTCGAACCTGCGCTTGATAAACTGAGCTACAAGCTGAGCAAACTACTGATTACTGAGCACTCTGAGCCTGCAGCTGCCGGGAATCTTACAGCCTGGTGGGATGAAAGCCCCGCGGAGAACCGCAGCTCCTGCCCTGGGCAAACACAGTGCTGGCCCCGAGACCTTCCGACACAGCACACCTCTTCCAATGTGTGCTCTAGTGCTTCCAGTCATTGAGTTGTGATTATCACCTGACAACAACCCCATGCAGAATCTGCTTTTGTTATTTGAATGGTTTGTGCATCATTCACCGATGCAGTAGTAGATGATGCTGGCGAAGCTTCGCACCATGGCTAATTCATAGTAGCCAACTGAACGCCAGCATGTGGACTCTTCTAAGCAACCGGTTGAACCTCTGCTCCATACCCTGGATGTAATCTGAGGAATCCTACTATTGCTCGTGTCCAGAGGCTAGGAATTATCTTGACCCATGTGCTCACCAGGTGGCACATAGGCAGGAGGAGGCGACACTCTGGGAGTGGACAAGGACTTCCTGGCCTTCCTCGCTGGGGAGCTGGGGCTCTGCTGCTAGCAGGGGACAGGGTGGTTGCTGTTTGCAGATAAGGAAAGAGGAGCACTGGGCTGGCAGGAAGAATCTGGAAAGCAGGCCTTGTGTGGCACGTGAGGTTCACTGAGGCTCGGGGCCCTGAAGCGAGCCAGAAGCTGTGTTGCGGGTTGAACTCGTTGTGTCAGCCGCTAACATTGGAGGTGAGCAGGCATGCGCTCTCCGTGCGGTGGCTGTGCTTTCCCCACCAGGCTACTTTATTGATCCTTTTTTCTGGAGAAACTAGGTTTTCCACTTGGTGACCAGGACAGTAGGCATTCTGCCTCAGGCAGCTGTGCCTCTTGGATTCTTCCGTTAACTCCTCTTTATCTTGCTAACCACTAAACATTTCAGTACTGTTTTAATTCTCAAATTTTCCTAACCGCCCTTTCCTCCCTAGTGATCGCCTTCAGCTCTCTCCATTTAAATCATAGCTAAGGCTGGGGAGCCCTAAGTGTCTTTCCAGCACCGATGTCTCTTCTTGGGGCCCAGCATCTCCAGCCGCCTCCTCAGCATCTCAGCAGACGTCTCATAGGCCAGATTTAATAAACTGCGAATCTTCAGCTTCGAATCGCCTCTTCCTGCCAACTTTCCCATTGTAGTAAAGGCCAACCGTATCTGGTATTCCAGCTTTTTAGGCCAAAGAAAATTAAAGTCATCCTTGACTTCTCATCCCTGAATCTGCAACTAGAGTGTTAGCAAACCCTGATCAACTTCTAAACTAGACAGAATCCCACCATTCTGCTTCCACACCGTGGTCATCCCAAGCCGAGCTGCCTCTGTCCTGCTCTGTGGTGATGGCCTTTGAAATGTCAACTCCAGAGTGGTGCACCGGAGTGCTCCTTCCAAGAGCTATTCATTCCTTTCGTTAAAATTCTCCCGCCTCCTCCTGCCTCACCCCAAGTGAAAATGGAAGCCCAGCAAAGCTCTCTGTGGCAGTCCTCTGTTAGGCGCCCCACCTCACCCCACACGTGTCCTGCACAGCACCTATGGCTCCTGCCTCCAGGGAGCTCCCCGTTTGCCCTCCTGGAAGGCGCCCTTGCTGACAGCCGGGTTCCTTCTTCATATTCTCCTTCAGGTGTTTGCAGCCCTTACTCCACGCCCACCCGCGTCCTGGGTCCTCTGAGTTCCTACCCTGTCCCTTTTCTCTGTGGCCCTCATCACCATCTGACACGCAATATGTTATGTTTTATTCTTTTTTTTTATAATTAAGGTAAAATCCAGCAGGCAAGCCTAGTCACCTGCTCCTTTCTTTTTTCTTACTATTCTTTTGTCCATAACACCCAGAATTATGTCTGATGTAATAAATATTCATTTGAGTGAATAATAACTTCCCGATGGATGTACCTGCAATATACTTTACTGTCTATTATTGATCATGTCTATCCCCTGCTTTCCACCTCATTTATTAATCATTTATTCATTACTTAACTCAGGGCTGGGGAGATAGCTCAGTAGAATAAGTGTTTGCCTGGCAAGTGCAAGGTCCCGAGTTCAATTCCTGGATCCACAAAAAAAGAAAAGAAAGTTTCTTGACATTACTTAACTCAGTCATTTACTATGGCAGGCCCAGGGCTTATGAGGCCTCCTCGGGTTATGCACAGATGGCTGCAGAGCTGGAGGACTCCTGCTTACCTTTTGGTGGTCCCCAGATGCAGCTGTAACAGACAGCGAGGCAATGAGCAGCCACAGGTCTCTGACTTAAAGTCTAACTTCCAGCCTCAGGGATCAGAATTCTTTTGGTCTGATGACCCAGCCTCACTGCTCTGGCTCTGGTCTTCACCCTCCATCTTCTCTCCGTGGCAGAAGTGATCTATTTTTCTGGCCACAATGAATAGATCCATTTTGTGTTTCTTAACTGAGCACAAAACCACTTCATGCTCCACCATTCCCGGGAACATTTAGGCAGCACCAGGCAGGGCTGTTGAATCCTGGGTCACTTGAGCTCATGGGCAGCCAAGTTAGGAGGAAGCAAGGAGCTCGCTCCAGCCAACTTCCAGAACCACTGAGGAGCTGGAGCCTGGGGTGGGGCAAGCAGCAGGGCACCGGCAGCCTTCCCTTTGTGGGTGAAGTGGTCCCCACTTGCCCTGCGTCCTGTCAGCAGCCATCTTCACATTTTTCTTTCTTCTTAAGTAATGATTGAATCTCTTCTCCTAATGATTGAATCTCTTCTCCTACTGGAAATTTAATTTCTAATCTTCTGTTTCAGATGGTAATTTTTAGCTTAGAGAAACACTTTTTGTCTTCCCCGAGGTACTTACTACTAATTGTTACTGTGGTCAGATCTTACTTGGCCAGACGAACAGTTATCTTTGGGCTTCTGTGCCCTTCAGCTTGGCCTCGCATGTGCAAAGGTGCCTGCTGGTTTGGGCCTGTGTGCAGGGCAGTGAGTGAGTACCACGCCTAAGATGCTCACTAACAGAGACGCTGCACGGCTGGTTTAGCGACCCTAGGACTTGGTGCTGTGCAGCACTTAAGAGTTTGCAGAATGTACTAGTGCACAAATTATTTGATTTGCTTGGCAACTCTGCAGAATGGGCAGGGATACTATTACTGGCATCACAGAAATGGCGAAGGAAGCCAGATTCAGAATGTTGTGCAAGTTTCCAGGGTCACTTAAGTACAGAATGGAAAAACGAAGGCCAGACTCATACTTTAATTTCACTTCTATTTTTTTGCTCTAATATAGTAAAATTGTGATACATTGTGGACAGAATAATAGTCAGCTGTCACACCTGGTTAGATGGCTGCAGTCCCAGTTGTGCCTTGTTGGTAGGGATCTTCACTTAGCCAAATCCATTATGCTTTTAGTAGAGGCCGAGCATTTTGCTGGGGGCTGGAGATCTCAGTCCTACGGATACCCCACTACTACTATGGACTACTGAACTATATCGGATTATTTTGCTGAATCCACACACCTACAATATTTAATTGGCAAGAGAATACCCTTCTCTGACAAAACTACACAAAAAAAAGGGATACAAATTAAGGACCATTCTGTATCTGTATATACAAAGTAGTTAGGATAGATATACAGCTACTTTCTCTTAATTCAATGAGAAGACAGATTTGTACTAATAGTGTTTGGATTGGATATCATGTCTGCATCTTATACTATGAATAACCACTATGAAGACAACAATATGCCATGTATTAATTATTGAAACTGTCCTACTGACCTGTTTTGAAACTTTCTCATTGTTATTTGTTTCTCAATAAAAAAAAAGAAAAAAAGAAATATGGTGCAATTGTTGCCTTGCTAGCATTATTAGACAAGACAGGTATACCAACAAATAAAAACAACTGTAGGACAACTTGATAAATACCATAGCAAAGAAATTATGGTCGGGCAACACAAACTTAAAAATTATGTTTATAAATGAAATTAAAGACAAGTTGTAAATGGAGATGAAAAGGTATAATCCAAATAGCAGTAGATGCGCATATAAAGCAAAGAGGCAAGTAAGGCGTAGCATTGTAGCTAAATTATGTATAAGGGGTGGACAAGAAGGGGAGGTAGAGGCTAGGTTATGACAAAGTTACCTGAGGGGTACGCTGCTGAGGGAGTTGGAACAAAAGAAGACAAAATAACTTGAACCAGGTTGGAACTTTTGTTGGGGGGGAGTTAAGATATCTTGGTGTCCTTTTTTTTTTTTTTTTTT
>NW_004524588.1:20432660-20447084 GCF_000260255.1 Octodon degus
ATTCGTAGTGATCTGCTTGTTTTCAGCCTCCCAAGACCTGGGATTACAGGTATGCGCCACCACACCCAGTCTTTGGTGGCCTCTTGTTGCCTTATTTTTTCATGTTTTTCTCTCTGTATGTGTCTTTCTCTTTTTGTGTTGAGGGTTAAGGCTCATTTACAGTAGTAAAACTCTGTTGCTAGTTCACAGATCTTTTTAGTTAGAGCATGCTCCCCCAGGGTGTCATGTTGGCTTGGGCTATGTTTTGCCAATTTGCACAACTCTTCAACCTGTTCAGTAGGATCAGTTGCAGTTCCTGCATTGTAAGGAGAGAAGGAGAGAACCACTATTGGTTATATCAGCTTCTACAAAGCCAACCACAGAGCAGTCACATAACTTAAAACTTACTTGAACACAAGTTTAGGAGGGAGCACCCTGCCAAAGGGCCAGACGCTCTCTAGAATTTCTCTGCTAACAATTCACACTTAGAATCCCAAAGCCCATGGTGGGAAATCCAGATCCACGTGGAGAAGTCAGGCCTTGCACAGCTGTGTCCCATTGGGGCCCTTAAGAATAAAGGGCTGAGCAAATGTGCTTTGGTCAGGGGCCTGCCCCTTAGCTCAGTTCTTTAAGTGGCTGCTTCAAACAAAGCAGTCAGGCTCAGGTTGCTGTGGTTCGATGCCCACAACTTGAAGCCAGCCAATCATGCCTTGAAGGCATTCAGAGCCAAAAAAAAACCAAAACACTTCTGTCCTTTTATCCTCAGAAGAAGCTGCGAGGCCACAACTTCCAGGAGAATTCTTCTTCCAGGAGAATTTTTATTGAAAAAGGATGAGAATTTTTCGCATCCTTTTTCAATAAACTAGAATGACTGCAGGTACTATTTTTTTTTTTTTTTTTTTTTTTTTTGGGAACCGGGGATTGAACTCAGATCCTTGCGTTTGCCAGTCAAGCGCTTATCCTACTGAGCCATCTCCCCGGCCCCTGCAGGTACTATTGATGAGTAGGCTGGGATTGTGAAAATGAAAGGAGGAAGAAAATGGGGAAAAAGAAGGGAGTAGATCATAAAAAAGTAAAGGAGAAAAGAGAGATAACTTCACACAAACTTCATTGATATTATTTTCATAATGTAGAGAAAGCTGGTGGAGAGGAGATTTGAGGGCAGAAGGGACACGGAGAGACAGGAAAGTAAAACTGGAGATGGAGGGAGATGTGAGAAAGGTGGAACCAGTTCGGATCCTACTAGAAAGCTTGTGTTTGGGAGCTCCACACTTGAGTTTTGGTTCAGGTTATGCTGACCTGCCCATGAAGACTACTATTTGGACTAGGACACTAAGTTTTAGTGGAACACGGAGTAAGGAGTAAGGAAAACCTGCACAATTATGGAAATGCCTAAGTCCTGCCAATACCTTCATCTACACTGAAGCAGTGTCCTGCCCTGTGTGTTTACAAGTGAAGTTTTGCCTTGCTGAGGGAGGAGACCCTGGACCAGTTGCTGTGCCCTTCTGGTATTTTCTGCTCCGTTTCTGCTGTGCTCCTACAGAGGTGGCTGACTGGAGGGTGGTCCCTCAGCCCATCCCGTGACCGATCCCTTCAGTTGAGTCAGAGGTGGGCTCAGTATGGTTGGTCCAGTGCCTCATGTTCTGCCACTTTCTAGTCTTCCAGATCGTCACCTGTTTTTCCATGACAATCTCTGTAGCTGTTTGTGGCTACTTTTCCCATGCAGCACCTTCTAGTCTGTCCCTCCCCTTCAGGTCACAGCTGACACTCCTGCACTCCAGTGTCCCTGGGCCATAAAGTGCCTTTGTCCTCCTCCATAGCAGACCTCTTCTTGCCCCTGCACTGACTGAGCTGGCTCCTGCCTATGATCTGCTTGCTCAGCTGCCAGCGAGCAAAGCCCCCGCCCCCAGGGCCCAGAGGGGCCTCCGAGCCCCTTCCCTTCCCTCTGCAGGCTGTTGCTCTGTTTAGCAGTGGCTTCCCTCCTGCAGGCAGGCTAACTGAGGCTTGCCCAGTCTTAAGAACCAATAATTTCCATTGATGGGGCATGGGGGACAGAGCCGTACAGTTAGTCTTCTCTCCTTCTCCATTTCTGCTTCCTTCCCTCTCTAGAATCCCAGAGGCCCCTTCTGCATTCTCTCTGTAGGAGGCTCCAGATGCCTGCACTGTGCCACACCCTCTGGCTAGGCCACTGCTCTCTGGCTTTCACCCAGTCTGCGTCTCCACACTCCACACAGCATTACCATACAGTCCACAAATGCTGTGATGTCCAGGGCTTGTAGACGTTAGCAGCTTTGGGCCAGGGATCTTGGAGAATCCATGCAGGCACCAAACGGTAGGCACTGGGCAAGATATCCTGTGGGCACAGAACACCCTGCTGCTTGCAGGAATGGTGGAAGAGGGCCTGTTTTGGTGCTCCCTGAACTACTTTCTCCCCAAGGTCTTGTGGGTTGCAATGGCTGCCCACACCCACAACTCTCTGAACCCTAACTCTCACAGAGTCTGGTTCCTAGTTCCCAAGGTAGGGACAGGGGTCCGTAGACAAGAAAATAAAATAGGGGCCTCCTTCGGGGTTCCAGCTAATTTCGATTAGGAGTTAAAAACAAACTCTGCTAGAGAGATTCCCACAGGAAGCAAGTCCAAGACCACCGCAAAAAAGAAAGAACCAGAGAAAGAAAGGCACCAGATGGAGAGCCCAGAGAAAGGCTTGGCAGACAAGACACAGAGGGAAAGCCACGTCCAGGAATGATAAGTTGTTGCCCCACCTCTTAGGCGGAGTAATGGGGAGCCGACTATAAGGCAGTACGCACTCACACCTATGCACTAATACGTACATGTACTTACATGTATAGTCACTCTAGAGTCACTGGATTATTCACTCGAAGGTCACGAGAGAGGACAACAGATGTCCACACACCCTCTTACTAACTCTAAGGTAATAAGGAAAAGCCACCCCCTTGTTGACTGTCTGCTACCAAAAGATAAAGCCTAAAAGGTAGGTCAAGGACACAGAGAAGGAACTTCACATAGACCAGAGGAAATGACATCAGCAAAGGGGCCTGGAAGCCAGTCTAGTCGTGGCAAGTCTGGGTGGAAGGGAAAGAGTCATTAAGATCAAAGGCCCACGGGTAGTCCATCTCTCCAGGGCCGCTTCCGCCATTCTTTCTTATCGGGTTGGTATCTATCTTGTCCTTTCTTCCCCTTCCTTTTTCTCTCTTTTTTTAAAAATTAATTTTATTGAGAAATAAATAGCAATGAGACCATTTCGAAGCAGTTTACTAGGACAGTTGCAATAGTTAATATATTGCATATTGTTGCCTTCGTAGTAGTTATTCAGAGTACAAGATGCAGACACGATATCTTGTCCAAACACTATTAGTATAAACCTTTCTTCTCATTCCTTTTCCTCTTTACAAACAAAATGCCTGCCTTTCGTCAAACTTTGTCCCTCTAATGCGTTGTTGGGGCTGAGTTACGATCCCGGCGGGCTGCTCCGAAATCGAAGCGGCAGAGCTGTGCCCTGCAGCGCCCGCCCATCAGAACCACACCCTTGCTTTTAGCTTTCCCAGGGATCTGCCAGTGCCAGTGCTCCCTCTGCCCGCCACATCCCTCTCTGGGCTTCAGTCTCTCCAGTGCCCTGCAAGCGCCTGACTGGCAGAGCTGCCTCTCCCGGGAGGAAGGTGAACGAACCGGGAGCCGAGGGACCCAGCCGCCACTGCGGTCTGACATCTTCAGTCTGAGCTCAGATCCTCTCCTGAGATGGCCTGTGCCCCGACCCTGGTGTAAGGGTTCTCTGATCCAGGGAGGCCAGCATCTCCTCGGAAGCCTCCTGCTACTGGGCTTGATGTCATGGGTTTCTGTTTCCGGTTGCCTCGTGTGCTAGGCTTTGCTTGAGCCTCCCATCTCAGCACCCGTGCTTCCTGACGCGCTTGTGTGCTCCAGGCCTAGCTGCCTACCGCTACCACTAGGCGGACCCGACAGGCTCGCAACCATACCAAACACATATTGTGTTGATTTGTCAGATTTGTTTATTCTGATGTTTCTCCTCAGAGGGTGAAGGAAACCAGCCACAGCTACAACTGAAAGACTGAGTGAGGTTCTTTCATTTAAGAGCAGAAATGTATTTCCTCATTTAAAGACCCTGAAATCTCTTCATTTCCTGTAGTTATCTTGATGTTGGCTTATTTAGAGCAAACCATACTTGGCTTCTCACTAGCTGGAGAAAGTAATCATTGGCCGTGATTCCAAAGTGAAAAACAAGACAAAATTAAAACAAAGCTTTAGTTTATTTAAGGTTTACTTTATTCGGGTAAAGAAAGTACTGTCTATATAGTTCCCTTGTCTTCCGCGTTCCACTTAATGGTTGTAAGGGCAAAGCACTTTGGGGGACAGCAGGGTCGTGTGCTGCTTCCCTTCTGATGCGGGAGATGCGTGAGTTCTTCCTTACGCAAAGATGAGCTGGGACTCGGTGTATCTTTGAATCTGTTCTCAAATTGCACACTTCTCCCTTGGCAGGGAGAGCACACATCCCCCACAAAAGCGTGAATTCTGAGGCCAGGAACTCCTGTCAGGAACCACCTTAGCGTTTGACACATGGCAGAAGTCACTAAACGATGAATGGAAAAATGCTTTATTTTTAAATTTTTGGGATACGATTTGCTATGTCCTAAATGAAAGCCAGAAGACAGGTAGTGCTGAGTTTATCTGAAGATTTAGGATGACTGGATAAGATCGCAGATTTTTTTAATGCTCCAAAAGCTTCTGGAGACCACTGGAAAGTGGGGCTATGTCAAGTGTCATGATGCGATTTATCCAGAGAAAAACAAAAACAGGAAGAGAGCAACCAGCTGCCCCTGTGCGTGTTGCAACTACAGAATTCAGACAGCAGTTGGAAAAACAGCTGGCTCCAAATACTCTTCTGACGAGGCAAAAGTGGAAGTCGGGGAAGCTTCTAAAAACATTTCATGTTGGGACCTTTCCCAGCTTTCCCAACCTTAGACGTTTTAAGGGGAACCTTTTGAGAGGTTTTCTGTGGCCTTTGGCCTCTGTTTCCAAAGTGTGGTAGCCAACAGCTGAGCAGAAGGTTGTATTTCGGGGTGTGTGGTAAGTGAGCCGTGGCCTGGCTTCTGTGCTCCTCAAAATACAAAAATTAAACTGGTCACAAAACCATTCTTGTAATCGCAGGTCAATAACGACCTGTTCCTTGGTATTCTCTTCATCCTTCTTCTTATTTCTAGGTAACAAATGGACTCTTTCCAAAGCCACACATGATATACCTTCTTAAAAATATGAACCCAAAGGACTTTCTCTTGGCCTTTTATTTTCTGTGAGTGTGTATGACCACCTGAACCTTCTCGAGCTCTCTATTCTGAGTTCTAAGATATCATGTTATTTCTCTGCCTTTGTTTAATGGTCCCTCCCTCCACTTCTTTATAACTGTTCTTTTCCCTCTTGACTGATACTCTACACATATCCTCAGGCTCAGTTTTGATCTTTTGGTCCCTTATCTTTATGGCCTTACCAACCGAGCAGGTGGCCTCACCCCCTCTGCTCCTTCCTCTGCGGTGTGGATGTTTCTAAATCTGTTCTGCACAAGGCCAGTGCCTTCATAGGCTGTTTCCATCAGGAAGTGGTCCCTCACAGGGATGGTACAGGGCTTCACTCTGTAGCTCAGACCCAGGACTGGTATAGCTTGCGGTGCCAGGACTGAACCCAGTTCTTGTGCTTGCCAGGCCAGCGCTTAGACTGCTGAGCTTTCTGTGCTCCCCCCACCCCCCACAGGGATGGAACCAAGCACTTCCTCACTTGTTCTGAACCAGTCTGAAGCAGAATTCACCATCTTAGCCCCCCAAACAAGATCTTTCCCACTTGGCCTTTTCACAGAGAACCGTTCTCCTTCAGCTGGTTCCTTCCTTTATTCTTCCTGGTCAGCTGAATTCCAAAGTATCTTCCTGTGACTCTCTCTCCTGTGTCTTCCAGTGCCTTCCATGTGCACAATCACCACACAAGACACACCCAGTTATAGCACTAACTTCCTGGTGCTCCACACAGGACTCATCCGATTAGTCAATATATCTGGTTTCCTTCGTCTTTCTGGTATAATTACATCATGATATGCTCCTGGTCGAATATCTCTACTAAGTCTGTTAGCTTTCATTGGAAAGCTAAATCTTCTGTGTATCTAGTGGTAAATTCCAGGCACTGAAAGTAGTTTTCTTAGTAAGATTAGAAACAGGAAAAGGAAGGAGTGTAGGTGAGAGATAAGGTGAGGGAAGTCCTAAAGGCCACAAGGGATGTAATAAAGATTCTAGGTTTTTATCCTAAGCAATATAGGGAGGGTTTGATATCTTCTAAGAAGTAAAAGGGGTATGTTTAAGGTCAATTTGTATTATGCAATACTGTAATTCCAGAAGGAGAGATGAAGTCAGGAATTCATTGCAGCAGTGGTGGGGGGAGGTGATGATGGCTTGCGTGGGGGTGCACTGAGGGGTACAGAACGAACTTGATGCAGACAGAAGTGAAATAAGAAATACAGTATGAAGGCACTTGCCATGTAGAAAAACATGCTGATTCAAAAAGTAGCAACATGGTGAGAAGGAGTACATACACATCCCAACAATGAACAAAGCAAAGAGTCATGAACGATAGCTCAGGTAACCCAGGGAAGATCTCACAGAGGAGGGGGCACTTGAATAAGGTCTTCCGGGTGACTAGGCATTAGAACAGGGAGGTAAAGCATATGCTACCCGGAGACACGGAGGAGGACTTGCAGAGATATGGAGGTGTGCAATGTGTGGTGTGTTCAGGGGACTGAATTTAAATTTGGCTGATGTGTGGAGTGCAAGGTTGGTAGGGGTGAAAAAAGCAGCTGGATTAGGATTAGCACACATTCAGAATGACTTTATTCTCTAAGGTTGAAGAGTCACTAAAGGTTTGGGAGAGTGAAGTCTTAAAATAATATGAAAGGAGTTTCTGTCTGAATTTTAAAGCATTTGAAGACAGTATCAAAGAGTGCAAGAGACCTAGCCACATACTAGGGACCCAAAGAGCCCAGCTGAGGGCCTGGATCCCAGGGCAAGGTCCTCAGTGAGTCCAGCTGGAGGCTTGCAATCCACGGCGATGTGCCATGCAAGCCTGGATCAAGGGTCTGTGCTGGGAAGGCCCAAAGGCCCATGGCAGAAGCTAGACAGTCTGCGCCAGTGGGGTGAAGGATGTGCGCCGCCAGGCCGGCGGGCGGCGTGTGCCCTGGCGCCAGGAAGCAACCCTCAAGGTGAGGCCAGAGCTCCCCTGAAGGACGCGGCAACCATCCTCCGTGGCAGGGGGACCCGAGCTCCTCCAACCACGAGAAGAGCTCGGTTCACATCAGGAAAACCAGCGCGACGACTTCTCCACGAGAACCAGCAGTGTGCCTTTCCCTCCAGTTCTCCTCCCTGCTGTGGGCGGCAGTTCTCAGTCGGCCCTCCACGCTCAGCCCCGCAGCGAGTCAGCGCGGCAGGCTCCAGGAGGCCCAGGAGCGAAGCCAGCGCGGGCGCGAGCAGGCGCGCAAGGCGCCCACGCACCCACTTCGGAGCCCTTTGCCTTTCCTCGGCGGAGCTAGAGTTAAGTGTAACTCCGATCATTTCTATAGTTATAGAAAATGCATATCAGAACAAGGACGGGAAACAAGGAAAAATATTTCAGTCTGAGGATAAGATCTATCTTATGTAGCTTATTGTCAAAACTAAGGGATTGTAGTATATTCTATGAAAATATCCTTTCTCTTTTCTAGAAAGGCAGAAGTGGAGCTATAGTTAAAAGAATTTCTTAAGAGTTTTATTAAATATATTTCTTTGGATAAATATTTTTTCTGAATACTAAGTTTTAACACAAGTGAAACAAAGTTTAAGGGACTTTTGGTAACACTGTGAAAGTTAGGTTAGGTTATCTTACATTCTGGGAATAAATTAAGAAAATGTGCTTTTTCTCTTTTTCTCTAAGAAAATGCATATCAGAAAAAGATATGCATTTTCTCTAAGAAAAAGAGAAAAAGCAACCATGTAAGAAGCAGGCCTCAGGTTTCCTGCTTACACTGATACACACCGCATTTCAACCTCTCCTTCCCTCCCGAGACCCATGCTCCTAAGCAAGCTCTGAGAAGTCTAACTCCTGTGTCTCAGAACATTTTATTCGGCACAGGTAGTTTTTAGAGCATCACGCTGGAAGAACTTCTTTGTTACTTTTCCTTTCCAGAAGGTTCTGTCAGGAAACATGTTCTTATTATACTCAGACAACAAATGATTGCTTGAAAAGTTACTGCGGTCATTTTGTCTTCAGAAATTAAGACAGCCTGTCAGCTAGAGGGTTTGCTGCAGTTACTAGTTTTTAGCTGCCTGTACTTTGCCTTTAAGATTGTTCACCACATAGTTTATCTTAGCAATCGTGTCCATTGCCCACTGCAGCTGGGAGAACCTGCTAGCATGGGGCCCACCACTTCCTTTTGCCATCTCCTGACCATATGCTGGCTTGAAATCTTCCCAGTGTTTCTTCTTCAGGCTATTTCTTTTCTTATTTCCAAAGCACTATTTAGAAGCAACTATGTCGAAGACAGCAATGTGTGATATAAAAGGCATGCTTAAATACTTCATCTTGGTCTTCTAAATGTGTGCCGTTGCTAATGTCTTATCAATCATTATTATAGTCTCTTTAAAATAAATTTTTTACAAAGCAAAAATGGACAAGAAAAAATTGAGGTTTCTTGAAAACAAGCAGTAATATTCAATTATTTGTCCAGTCTTACATAAATGTATGTTAGTCTGAGCAACAGATTTAATAATAAAAATAGATATTATAACAACTGTTGTTAATTAGCTGTTCTTGTTTTGAAAATCTGTAATATATGTGTTGTTGCATGTTACCCTGTTTAAGTCTTTGTCTCTGCTATTTGTTTTTACTCTTCAAAATAAAATAAAATTAAATAAAAAAGTTCATGTGACCTTCCTGACTTGGCCCTCATAATTCCAATAGCCTCTTAGACTATATATATTTAAGAAAAAAAAATGTATCCGTCTATTTTGCAAGTGATGTCACTCAGCCTTTTGTCATATCAGGAAATAGGTGATGTTTCCAGCACAGAATTCAGCCTGGATTATGTTTTCAAGATTGTCCAGTATAGTCTCTTCATTCTTCTGATGAAGAAGACTAAGGTTTCACAAAGGTAGGAAAGAGCTCTGCCCTTGCTCAGGATCAGAACTTCATTCTCCTGACTCCTAGTTCGCTGTTCTTTCTCTCCAGCATCTATTTTCTAGTTAGCTCCTTTCCTCAGTCCCACTGTGTTCATTTCGCACAATCCAACCAGCCGTGCAGTAATATTAGAGTTTACAGCTCCCATCACTTGGCACTTAATATGTGGGAGTGGTTTGACTTATGTTTCAGTTTGTTCAGTTGTGAGACGGGTAGAGGAAGAGTAGTCCCCTTGTGGTGTCATTGTGCGGCTTAACTGAGACCATCAGTGGATGTGGCATGTGGCAGCGGATGTTAATGGTGACATTAAGGTGATAAATACAGGGTTGAGCACAAAACAGCATTTGCACTACACTGATTGAGTTTGGTCTTCACGTCGTCTCCTGGTTCTTCTCTACCTTCCTTAGACACACACTCTTCCTTCTGAGGCTCTCACATGCATAGTTTGCATTCTTCCTTTCACTTACTGCATGGAAGCCTGAACAAAGGAAGCCCTCAATACACAGATTGGGCACAGATGCAGGCATAGGTGTGGATCACATGGCCCGGATGATGTGAGCAAAGGAGCGAGACTTGATTCTTGCCTTCAAGCAATGCAGCTGGCAAGTCACACCTAACGCCCAGGGAGGAAGTATGGTTAAGTACCCAACCTTTCAGCAACTTGCAGTGCAGCATCTACTTAGAGAAGCAAGAGCTAAGTCGGACTTCACTGATCAGAGGACACTCCTGTGGACAAGCAACTGGAGCCTCCCATGGCACAGAGGGGGAAGGACACAATTCAGGGAGAGGACACCTGGCGCGGTATCCTGGGAATACAGTAAGAAGCAGTGTGCCCAGAAGCACAGTGTCACTGCTCACTGTGCATTAGCTGGAATGCAAAGCTTTGACTCCTTTTCAGGCAAGGCTTTCTCTCTTCTCTGGGACAGATTTATGCAATCTGCTGCTAATTTCTACCCTTCAAAGGTTTTTCTCCTGTTTTGCCCACTGCTATTCCCTGCATTCAGGCCTTGCTCCAGTCTCTTCCAGTCAGCACATTTCTAGTTTCTCTGGGCTTCTGTCTACTCTGGCACCATTATCAGCCGTATCTTTCGAACATACAATACTGATGATAATGAACAGCTACTTTCTATAGAAACCCAGAGGTAACACTATTCATCCTATTTGTAAAACAAGATTTAGACCGAGAGAAGTGAAACAACATAGCTGAAGATTGCCCAACTAGTAGGCGTTGGCCCAGGACTGAATGAGACCTTGTTCTGCCTCCAACATTCATGCTTTGCCCCAAATCATATGGCTTTTATTCCATCAGGTAACTGAATGCTGTGAATTTATGGCTGGTCACATCCTCTCCACTTTTCTTTTGCTTCGCATCACTGAGCGAAGACTCCTGCCCCGGATTATAGCCCACCCCACGTCCACATGTTACAAACACACCAACCCTGTTACGAGTTTAGTAGGATTGAATACTGGCCATTGCACATAAGTACCAGCTCCTGGCTTCCCTCTTGTCTTTTTTATTTCAAATTTAAGTGCTTATCCACCCTAATCTTGTTTCTGGGACCAGTACGACAATTTCTCCTGCGCTGGTACAAGGCAGTCGTCCCCCCACCAGGCCACAGAGCGGCTCATGCTTCAACCCCGAGAATTTGGGTGACTAGCATTTTCTTCCTGTCCCTGTGTCAGGAAGGATAAACCACTCTACAACCCGGAGGCTAGAGGTTACTGTTTAGTAGAAAGATTTACAAGTAGAAAAGCATCAGGCTTTGGTTTAAGATATAACCACTTCCCATCTGTAAAAGCCTCATCTTTGGATTAGAATTTTTGAAAACTTTAACAGGCCACATGCTAGATGATATGAAATGAGGTGAGTTTCCATTCTGCCCTCAAACTGCTTAGTCTTGCCGGGGGAGCAAGGCCTACCAACTCCCAACAGCAATAAGGGATGGTGCGTTCTTCATGATGCTTGTGCCCAAAGCGGGCACACTTACACTAGAGGGACCAGAATTCTTGGAGCAAGAGGCATCCATGTTGAGCTTGAAAAATATCGAGAATTTTTTCAGACCCAGGAGGACAGGAAAGTACACTCAGGGCAGAAGAAGCAGCATAAGCAAGGAAAAGAAAGGATAAAGAACATGCAGTGTGTTGACAAGGAGCGGTGTGCTGCGTAGAACAGAAAGACAGATGAGAGTCTGAAAAGGGTTGGCCTAGGAAGGGCCCTGTTTTCCCACCTAATGTACTTGCCAGTGTCCTAGGGACAAAAGAAAGTCCAAAGAAGTCTAAGCCAGGTGGTGGAATGCTCAGTTTTGTAATTTGGGTAGCTCAGGCTCAGCGAGCGAGACCGAGCTGGAGGGCAGGTAAAATTGGCGCCTCTTCCTGTAGGTAACTGGGTGGGGGCTGGGGCAGCAGGACAAGGTCAGGACGACTTAGGGTCAGTGCGTGCTGGAGTCTGCCACGAGCCAGGGAGCACAGGGCTCCCCGATCTCCATCCTGAAGGACTGAGATGAGTACAGTTTTGAGCATGCTGAGCCTCAGATGCCCCTCAACATTCAAGCTGAGAATAGTAGCTGTTCCCTCTCTTGACTCCTTCAGGCCTTCACTAGACTAGCAGCGTTCCAGCAAGGCCTGCGCTGCGCACCTCTCCACACTGCCTTCCACATGAGTTTGCTCCCTAATCCTTGTAACCATCTACCATCCTGGTTGTGTTTTCAGTTACCTATTTTTTTTAGTGATATCCTTTCACTAAAATGTAATCTCATCTAGGATAAGATTTGCTTTATTTATTGTTTCCTGCTCTATCCCCATTAGCTAGAAAAATGCCTGGTTTACTGCAGATGTTCCATAAATATTTGAGAAAGGAATGAGAGAATGAAGGGAGAAATGTCGAAGAACGTAAGAAGCTGACTTTAGGGGCTGAGAGCGAGCCAGCGGTCCACCGACTGCCTGTGGCCGCGGCTCACTCCCTCATTCCGCCTGCCTCCACCTTTCTATCGCTCTTCTCAGCAGGAGGGCTTCCTTTGGATTTCCTGCCCCTAGTTTCACAATTTCACAGTGGCTGTGGTTCTGATTCCTGGCAAAATAAGAACCTCTGGGAACGTAACCTATAGTTCTCTGGTTTACAAATAGACACCCTGGTCAATTCTTGGTTACTTTATTTTTTTATAGCTGGGCACATTGGAGTCAAGTAAACAGAAAAGTATGCCGTTCGTTTGCAGTTTTAAGACTTGCCCCCAAGAACCAATGGAAGAGAGGAATTTATTGAATGAAGAGGGGAAAACAAATTTTAAAACCCGCAAATCCGAAAGGTGCTATTATTTGCAACTTACTTAAGCTTGTTTCTTTCACCTGTTTCAGAAGTGGAGCTATTTTGGTTTTTGGTTTTTTTGTTTTTTTTTTTTTACCATGAATGCTTCTACGCGTGCACACACCTTCCCACCCCACGTGGCCACTGTGGAGTCCTCTCCGACCTTTGTCTTCGTCCGGCTGCTGCGAGAGCTCTCTGAGGCAGTCACTTTCCTTCCGGCTGTGCCCCTACTCCAGCCAGACGCACTGGCTGACACACAGGGCTCGGGAATTCCGCGTCCTCCGTTTCCTTGTGCGAAAATTGCCTGTATATGTGATCCTTAGGAGGTGAGCTCCGAGGTTAGTCATTGCCTTCACTACAAGGTTTTATGGCAATGGATACATCAATGACTAAAATGACGCTTGTCACATGACTATCCAAACATTCTGGTTTCTCATTTTGTAGGGAGTGCATACAAATTCATTTAAATGTTCTAATCCCAGTCCAACTGCTTCCCCAACCCCAAATCACCATCTCCGGCTTAGTGCCCCCATTACTGTCTGATATATAAACAGGGCAGTCTGACCAAATCTATTTCGGCTGGCCATGGATGGCTATGTCAGAGTCTCAGTCACTATTACGTTAATCACAGTAAAACCGGGAGTCACTTATCCCTGCCCATGCTTGGCTTCCATAACCTTAACTGAGCTTCATCCTATTTTAACCCTGATGAATCATAAATGCATTGTGCCTGATACTTTAAAAAGTTGAAAGGTGTTTGCCTTTTAGGCCAAAGCAAAAACCCTACGAATCCAATGGGCCACATACAGTCACCTGTCCATACTGCTCCACACCTGCTGTGCCCGGAGGTGACTATGAGCTTATTCTGTACCTTAAGTCACATTTGCCACTTTGCCTGGCATTCCACGCACCTTGCTGTTCCACTTCAGTTAGACCTGTCCACTTCCTGCGCATCTCACTAGCATAGCTAAATCACTGCCTCTTCTGTGCACACCTTACTGGCCTCTCCGAGTAGCGTCTTTTCCTCCTTCATATCTCTGAAAGTCATCATTTACACCCAGCTTGGGCCACCTCACAGTCAGACTCAGGGAAAGAGAGTGGTGTGCATGCTTTCCTCTGGGTTTGGGGTGGTGGGACTCTTTTGCAGAATGAAGGCTTTCCCCAGAATACTCCTGACCTCTTGCTCTTTGGCTTACTTTCCCTTTAGACCAGTGACCTGCTTGGTGAATAACAGCTTTTAGTTCATGTTTCTTCCCTAAAAGGTGTTCATGCATCTTTGGTTCTGAGGTTGTTTTTTTTTTCTTTTTTGTCCTGTTCCACTTTGGCCAGGGTATAGGGAAAGCCCCAGGCAAGAGAATTTACTTTGAAGACTGCAACTGTCCCTCTGACCATTCCAAAGTCCAGACCTGGGCTTGATTTTCATCCAATGATCCATTATTAATGAAGTTGATAAATAGCTTGTCTATTTCAGTTTTTAAATCTCATTTCTCATCTTTTTCAAAATTTTGATTGGGGGGAAATCTGCTAAATTATTGGATGCCTACAATACAACTTATCTTCTCTAGATTACTTATCTTTTAGTGCTGAAACTATGTCAAATCCCCCATGTATCCTTTGCTTTGCCTACCTCAGAGACTAACAGATGGTAGATATTCAACACATATTTCTTGGGTGGAATTAAGATGAATAAATGATAGCAAAACGATGGGATTTCCTACTGAATACAATAGGTGCCAGCATTAGTTTGTGTAATCTGTGGTCCATATGTTTCTTTTTTTTTTTTTATTGACATCAGTTATTTTTATTTTAAAGAAAGAAAAAAAAATAAAAACAGTGGTACAAAATCTCAAAACAAGATTTTAGGAGAGTAACAATGGTTAGTACATTGTGTGTTGTTATTGCCAAAGTAGTTTCTCATATTACAAGAC
>NW_004524588.1:20449034-20452574 GCF_000260255.1 Octodon degus
GCGGCCTGGGTCGTCTCACTCCTGTGGTCCATATGTTTCTGATGATAACTAACATGATGAGTTGGGTTTATGCTGAACACTGTCTGAGTGGTACAAGGAGAACTCTCTCTCTAGGCTGACAGCTGAATGTGGAGTTCTCTGGACTGGGAAAGTGTAGACACCACACAGCCTTGGAGGGTCCAGAATTTACCAACTTGTGAGAGTCTAAGAGGCCACATTCCATTAACGTTCTTAATATGTGAATCTCACCAGCGCCAGGTCCCCACCCGCTCACTCAGCTCCTGGCTTCCTCGGGTTAGTGTGCATATTCTCTGACCGACTACACATCACATGACTTAGGGATAAGTACTCTTTTTTTTTTTTAACGTATTTGGTAGTCTCTCTATGCAGCTTGGACTCACAGTGATCCTCTTGTTTGCAGCCTCCCCAGCACTGAGATTACAGGCCCATACCACCACTCCTGGTCTGGGTGGCCGGCTCAGTGTGCCCATGGGTGGGGCCGGCACCACATGTGGTGCTGGTGGTGGAACCCTCGGTCCCTGCGCTTGCCTAAGCAGGTGCTTGGTCCGCCAAGCTATCTCCATAAGTACTCTTCGTGACCTTTTCATAGAGCCATTTCAAAGGCCCCTGAGGCACTTTCGCTGCGCCCTTGTCCTACCTGGAGACACCTGTACTGTTGTGGAGGACACTGATGCTGCTGCTCTCAGACTGGATATTCCTTAAATTCCCAGAGCAGTGCAGGAGAGTTGAAGCCAGGTGGCTTTTTGGACCTTGGAGGATAATTAGACTTCATGAAAAAGAGGAGGCAGCAGGGGAAGATGACCAACGTGGGAAAGCAAACTTGGAACTTTTCAGAGTTGGTTCAGCGGAAAGGCTTTAACATGTTTCAAACTACTCTCTCCACCCCAGAAACTCGTTTTTGAGGATGTCCTTAGCCTCACCAATATCTGTGCACATAGGTTTCTTATTCCAACATTATTTATGTGAATGACTTCCAAAGTGCAGTTTCAGTTGCGTGGTCAAAGCAAAGTCAGACCGCAGTGATGGGTGAGCAGAGAGCACACGGAGGCAGCGAAGCTGAGGACACGGATGCGGCAGAACCCCAGGGGAGCAGCTGAGAGCCCCCGTCAGCAGGGACGCTGGCGCGGCTTGACAGAAGAGAGGTGGGTGGGCAGAAATGGGAGGGGGCGAAGCTCGGGCTGTAACCTGCAGGATGAAAATTCTGAATGAAGATTCTGAAATAACTGAAGAGATTTTAGCTATGAAGTGAAATGACCTGCCTGCCTGTTGAAAAGCACTTGCTGAGGCTAGTGTTAGCAGGATAAATTTTAATAAAAACATATAGTCAGTAGGGACAGGGTATCTATCAAGTTATTATAAAAGATTGAACATTCAACAGTCTGCTTGAATTTTACTACAGTTGTATTTTTTCCAATTGCATTAATACTGCAATACACAATCCTATACATTTTCACTTTTCAAGTTATTACCCAAAAAGAGAAAGACAGGATGCAGCTCAGTGGTAGCACACTCACTTGTTTCAGAGAACATTCCTGAACTAAAATGACTCAATAGAAGATACGATCCTTTCTTTCAAAAGTGCTCTGTGATGGCTTTGCAGTAGCCCCCAAACGGAGACAACTTAGATATCAGTGGGTGAGTAAGCTGTGGTAGAGGAGAAGGTAATTGGCCGTAAAAAGGAATGACGTACTAGTGCTGGCCACAAGATGATGAGCCTCCAAAACATTGTGCCAATGTTTAGAAAAGCCAGGCACAGAAGGTGGCATGTAGAGGCATTTTGCTCGTACAAGACAGCCAGCATATGCATGTCCACAGAGACAGGTTAGTGCTTTCTGGGCGCAGGTGAGATGACCCTTTCCTGGGTCCTGGGTTTTCTTTTGGGAAGTCAAAAATACTGTACCTAGAAACTCAAATAGTAGTTGCATGACATTGTAAATACATGAAATACCACAGAATTGCATGCTTTAAAATGGTACATTTTATATGAATTTCACCTCAGAACAAGTGCTTAAAATGGTCTGTACCTTCCTTGATTATGAGAGGTCACATTTGTACTGATTTCAGTGTTGCTTTTTCCAAAAAAAGCAGTCATGCTGTATGAGAGCACATTAAGGTTCCGGTTTCACTATATATCAACAGCTGCGTCTTTGCAAACAGCTCTCCAGGTAAAACCTCTTAGCTATGTTCTGCTACAACTCATTTCCTCATCTAAATTTTTTTTTGTTTTCCTTATCAATCAAGTTATTACATTTCTATTATCATTTGTGTTTGTCATGTAAAATAAACATAGGATTCCTTGTCTGTTCTGTTTACATATTTGTATATTTTCCTCTATGTACCTTTCAAATAATTCTATAATCTTTTTACATTTTAATATCATCCTTCCTATTCGTCCTTTCGGTGGATGCTTCCTTTGTATCTCAAGATTAAGGGCTTCATCTTTTCAAGTGGCCTCACTGATGCTCAGTTTTTCCTTTTTATAGTTTGATCCATCAAACTTCTTTATGTTTTCCTGCTGAAACCAAGAAGTTTTAATCTTATTCTTAACAGGATAATTTTGTGGAGCAATGTGCAGATCACTTGAAAAAAAAAATCTTGGATTTTCATGATGAAAGATTACTTTTATTACATGCATTCCTCTTACAGATTAGATTATATCTGCCTCAAATTCATACGCTGACATCCCAATTCGCAGGAACTTCAAATCGGATCTTCTTTAGATGAGTGGTCATAGATAAGCTCATCCAATATTTCCCTGATCTCGGTCCTTCAGGGGACATTTGGACATAAGACCAAGAGTAAGAAGAATGTCATCTGAATAATGGCGTTGTGCTGCCACAAACCTGTGAACTGCTTGGAGACAGACCCCAGAACAGACCCCTGCCTAGCTCCTCACTGAGGTGTGTCCTGCCAGAACTTTGTTCTTCGACTTCTAGCCACCAGCACTGAGACAGGAAGTCTCTGTTCTCTAAGTGATGTAGTGTACCATATTTTGTTCTGGGTGCCCTAGCAAATTAACACTGTTACACACACATATAATTACTCAGCATACAATCCCTTACTATAGTTGTACATTCCATCAATCCATAGCTCTTTCATAATATCCAAGTAAAGTACATTCACAAAATACGTAAACTAAAGTTTCTAAACCCAAAAATTCAAATCAAACTATGTTAACTTAACAGCATACTCAGTGCAGTTCTGCTGCATCTGGGCCATGGTTCCCAGTATGGACATGTCCTCACCTATTCTTATTAATGTGTGGGTGTAATGGAATTCTCCCACTCTTTCTGTACTGTGGAACCTTTTGCATGCAATGCTCATGACATTAATTAGTGTTTTCTTGGCATACTTAATTTTTTCTCTATTTTAAAAATAATTTTCATAATTTTTAAACAACTATAAATATTGACCATGTAATCACACCACCATTACTAGCTATGAGATAGTCGTCCAAATAATCCAGGATACAAATACGTTGATTGCTTTTAGATGATCATTAAAGTAAAAACATAAAAA
>NW_004524588.1:20452759-20454262 GCF_000260255.1 Octodon degus
TAATCCAATATAGTCCAGTAGTCCATAATAGTAGTGGGTTATCAGCAGAAATGGCAATGTCAGAAGTTGTTAATTGAGTCTTTTACAGCTCAGCATATTAATATGGCTTTACTTTTTATACTTCGTGGTTATACTGTTCTGCTGGATGGTTAAGACATATCTGTATAGAACAAAATAGTTAAGATAGATATACAGCTACTGTCTCTTAATTAAATGAGAAAAAACACTTGTATTAATAGTGTTTAGGCAAGATATCATGTCTGCGTCTTGTCCTCTGAATAACTACTGCAAAGACAACAATATGAACGTATTACTTATTGTAAGTGTCCTACTAACCTGTTTTGAAACTGTCTCATTGGGATTTCTTTCTCATGAAAATTAATTTTAAAAAGTGGAAAAAAAAAAAAGAACCTATGTTACAAACTACCAAGCATTCAGAAAACTCAGTTGGGCAAAGCGCAATCCTGAGGGGCCCTTCCTGTCTGAGAGGTTTCCCCTAAGAGTGGATCTCCCACTTCTGCTTCTTCAGATAATGCACACAATCTCCAGGATGGGGAGATGTTCCAGATGTGCTCTCTGGGAGATGTTCCAGATGTGCTCTTTGGTTTACTTTTCTGTGCTACGGTTGACTTCTTCAGATGCCATTTCCCACCTGGAGGGTGCTGATTGCTTAGCCAAAGCTTTCTTGTCACCCTTGGGAACTGAAAATATTAAGCTGTGAAAAAGGTCTAATGCAACTTTCTCATGACCTAGTATAAAAGCTTATTTTTTCTTTTAATAATTCCAGCTCAGCCAAGGATGTAAGGTACAAACAAACTAGTCACAAACCAACAGGAAGAAATGAATTTAAGTTTTTACTCAAAGAAAAATTCCAACAATGTAAATCTAGACCTCTGTGGTCTTATTTCCCAAAACGTCCAGAGTAGGAACCGGAAAGCCAGCAAACCACTTCTCACGGTCTATAATTTGGCAGAAGAAAGAACTAGATTTCACAGTGTTTGGACACCTTTGCTCAGCTACATTATAAGCACTTTTTCCCTCTAAAATTTCTGGGAAAACTAACATTCCTCAAAAATAAATGCAAGATTTTTCCCAAATCTGAACTACCTCCAAAAGGTGATAATAATTAATTTAAGGCTTATTGCAGAAATAACTGTCAAAAAAAAAACCCTGGAACATTCTAGGTTACTTCTACTGACACTAGTGGGATAGCGGATATGGTTCGTGCTGACTTGTTCTCGTGTGCAGGACCACATCCGGAGGCAGGATGACAGAAGTGACATCTGCAAGCTCGGGTGCTTAGCTGATTGCTTCCCAAAGTGATTCTGAAGCCCAGACGACCCAGCCTATCAAGTAATCTCAATCAGGGGAGCTTGGCTACAGTAGCAAGCACAGGGAAAGAAAGTCAATTGGAGTCTTTTTTTAAAATTTATTTTTATTTTTTAATTTTTTTTTAGGAGAGTAACAATGGTTAGTACATTGTATATTGTTACTGCCAAAGTA
>NW_004524588.1:20455827-20461326 GCF_000260255.1 Octodon degus
TCCTCAGTGCTAGTGTCTTGTGCATTTGTACTGGGTGTACTTGGGGCCTGAGACTGCATTTTGTTCCTTCTCTTTATCATTTTGTATACCACTATCTTCTGACCTTTGGTGTAGAGCTTAGATAGAGTTATTACCCTAGCACGAGGTCCGGATCTACGAAGTTCAGATTCCTCCAGGTGGGTGTTGCTTGGATCTGGCTGCTGATTGAACCCTTTGTGTCTCTCTGGCAAGATGTTCTGCTCCTGAATCAGCTGGGTGGGTCTTGCCTTTAGCCTCTTTGCAGGGAATTCTGCTGAAGGGTTCCATGCTGGGCCTGCGCTCTGGGTCTATTCAGGATCCCACGGCCCTCAGTTGTCTAACTCACTCACTGGGCCTGCGCTCTGAGTCTATTCAGGATCCCACCAGGCCCTGGGTCTTCTCCGTCAATTGGAATCTTGAGACAAATCTGAGACAGATAAGTTATATATAATATTTTCATCACGCTGGCTCTTATATATGTAACCAGAAACTGACCTGCTCTCTAGGCTATTGTGAGCAGTAATGGAAGTGCAATATGCAGTGTGTTTCTGCCTGAGTTATACATATGCACATACAAACACTCCATGTAATACTTGTATATACGCACAAGTAATAAGATGAACTACTTGAAATTGTCAAAACTGATCATTTTGATGTTCAAAAGTAGTAATTTCATGTGACCTAACATGTCTATAAAGAATTATAGGAAGCAGCAAAAGTAAGGACATCACTTCATGGGGCTAAAGAGAAACACGTGAAGCTTACAGTGTAAAGCATGTGTTCTGTACGATGCAATAGAAGGTTCTGGAAGACCTACGGGTAGTGCTGGGTGGCAGGATTTAAAAGGATAGAGCCCTTTGCATGTGTGTTTGACCTGGTGCATGTGTACGAGAGGATACAGCAACACTACGGCATACGGTCTACTTTGACACACATGTGCTACCCTAACAGCGACTCTTCAAAAAGGCATTTGTGAACAGAAAAGAAGAACAGGTGCAATTTTTTTCCAAGGCAAGCTAAAAATATATCTGGATGTTGTCTGGAGATTTTCAGTTGACTCTGAGATGTTATCAAATGTTGATGCGTGTTGGTGCTGGGATGTAAAATGTGAATCATAGTATTTTTCTCATTAGACTTTTTTTTTCTATTATGGTAGAATAGACTAGCCCTGAGGCACATAGACTTTTGATGAGCAATGGTCTATCAATTTTCCACCCCCATAATCTGTATTCTGGAAATAACTTCCCACCCCTGGGTTTTGATCTCTTGCTTAAAAGTTCAAAGCTTGAATTTCCAACTAGGTGACTTTCCTGCTGGTGGCTGGCTGGATCCTTTTGATTTTATCCGGGAGGACACAAGGTGATCACTAATAGGAACTGGGTCAAAACAGTAAACACTCAGGTGAGGAGCAGTTTATTTATGACAGCAGACCAAGTTAAAAGGGGCCAGATTAGTGCTAGAAGGCTGCATTGGATTCTTACCACTTAGGTTCAAAAAAAGGCCAAAACATGTAGCTGTTTAGGGACTGGAACTGGGTGGGGGAAAGTTGTCAGGGAGGAGAGTCCAGGTTGGTTTACATCCTTATTTCTACGAAATGCAAGACTTCTTCTGGAATTGAATCCAAGGAAACCTTTCAGTGGTTTAACAAATACAGAAACTCCATCAGATTTCCTACAAACAAGCACAGCCCCAGTGCGTTGCTCAACATCTCCAAGGTAAAATGATATGCTGCGGTAGGAAAAGAGGAAGGCATTTCGCCCTGGCTAGAGCGGTGCCAGCCTCAGCTGGTAGCACCACTGTGGTTTCCAGAAACCTAAAGAAAAATATTATCTTAAACCGTTTCCCCAATGTGACATATTTTCTTCAAAACAGAAACAGTGAAATATTTGACTCAGTACTGATATTTTTATATCAGACCTTATAATGGCATCCATGAATTTTAAATTAGTTTTACTTTTAAAAAATCTCCTGCTTGCTCTTGGTTATCTCATTATAGATTGTTTTATAGAGACTGTGGTGCAGGTAGCAAGCTTTCTTTTGTTTGACCCGCAATTTTTTCCCGTTTGAGGTTGGAGAAACCTTTCCCCAGAGTCGTGTGGAAATGACACATTAGACTACAATCAATGTCCACTGTGGGATGTTAATTTTGATCTGGGCAAATTTGGCTATTCCACAAGATGAGACTTACACACAATATGCCATTTTAACATGAAGATTGTTTTGATCTGATAGCAGCTAAGAAATAGAAACAAGAAAAATTCTGCCCTCCCCTTATCTGCCCAAAGGTGGGTGTGAGCTCCTCAGGGTGTCCCCTTTTCTCTCTACCAGGGAGGACGATGCTAATTCTGAGACAACTCCCAGTTTTAGTAGCCCAGCAAAGGCACTAGAGGAATCAATGAAACAAACCTTACCCTTTGTCCTGTCTTCTCGGTATATTTGTTGTTCTTTTGTTAAGTTGAAATTGTCCTCTGAGTTCCTCAGCTCTAAGAGTTGCCAGAGGCCTTCAGCTATCTATCTATCTTTTCTTTCTTTCTTTCTTTCTTTCTTTCTTTCTTTCTTTCTTTCTTTCTTTCTTTCTTTCTTTCTTTCTTTCTATTAGCAGAGAGTAGTTTGGTTGATTTTTGTCCCCAGTTAGATTAGTGGCATTCATCAAGTGCTAATGAAGATCTTCTTGATCTTTAAATGTTGAATAATTAACTCATGATATTTTTCTTCTTTTGAGTGCTTTCTTCACCCAAATTCTTGTTCTTTATTTTTTTTTAAGTGGAGAAACACACTAGAGTAGTGGGTGAACCTGGAGATTTTGGTGTCAGAACAAGAGCATGGCAAAAATCCCAAATCCATCATTTATTGACTGTGCGTATTTCTTTGTCTGTAAGAAGGGAACAATAACAAAATATAATTAATTCTAGTTAACTAAGTAAGGACATTATTTAACGGAGTTGCCAAATGGACACTGGTGTTACTGTTAGCATTCTACTTAGGTTCTGTGTCAGAGTATATGGTGCAGACAGGTACAAAGAACAAAACCCAACAATAAAATTATTTAGTATGAAAGTGATTGATTTAATAAGTTTTTTTTATTTTAATTTATTATCACATGTGTGTAATGTATGATGTTTATATTCCTTTTAAGAAGTTGAAGTAAGGCATAACGTATCTTAATTTCTTTTTACATCTTTGTTGCCTTCCCTCCATCCCCCTTCACTCCTTCCTTTTCTCTTCATAGATGTTTGCAGTATATAATATTTACATTTAAAAATATCCATTTGGAAACTGTTAACTAACTTCCCAGTTTCTTCTCTTCGCCCATCCCCCTCTGCTAGGAGACCCCGCCGGCCCCAGTGAGCACAGTGAAGCAGCTGCAGGAGAAGGAAGGGCTTGCGCACCACACGCCCCGCCCCCTCAGCCCCATTTCTGGGCGGGGCTTCTCGTGTGCTGTCTACTGTACTTCATATTGACCCTCTAACGTCTGATTGAATGAGAACCATGAAGTCAAAGGTTGCTATGGGCAAGCTTGCCAGGAAATTTTATGCAGGGAGGAGGAGTTCTATATTGAATGGTGTTTACATAAACTAGATTTTTTTTCAGAGTGTCTCTCTCTCTCTCTCTCTTTCTCTCTCTCTCTCTCTCTCTCTCTCTCTCTCTCTCTCTCTCTCTCTCATTACATCTGTTTCTGGTGTATCTTCTAAAACTGTAAGTACTCTTGATATTCTATATTTTGTTCAATTTAAGCCACAAATATTGTCTACATTTAAAGATGGGGAACATGACACTGTAGAGTGACCCTTTGTACCTTAAAAGCTTATCCAAGTAAAAGAGGTTATCATCAGCTTGTAAAACTGTGTAAATTCAGGTTAATAATACTATTTAAATCATTGATACATCAACTGTGTAGAGCTTCTTGCAATTTCAACTGGATTTGGGTCTAGGTAATTTCTCCATTTCATCTGTCCATCAACTAAGAATTTTTGAGCACTGGCTCCATAAATTTGAGTGAAGAAATAATATCAAATAGCATATAGTATATATACTATTATATAGTATATATTATATTATTTATAATAGTACATATAATATGTTTTTCTGTTTTTCCCAGAAAAACAACCATGAATTCCAAGATTAGGCTCACAGAGCACTGTCTCTGGACAACTGAAAAACAAAAACAAAACAAAACAAACAAAAAACCCACCTTCCAGAGCCTCCTCCGAAGTCACCATATTCTGAATGAAGAATTGATTGTACTTGTTTCTCTGAAACTCAAACATGAGTACCAGGAAGACAAACTCACTTACATTGCAGAGCAAAGTGCAGGGAAAGTCACTTGATCCAGGCCATGTGTGTCTGTCTGGCCCGGGGCGGGAGGATTTTCCAAAGCTCAACCGGGCCACTGTCGCTTCATATCTCTTCTGCTGTAAACACCTTCACAGAGCTCCTCACAGGAAACTTGCAAGTCCAGGCCCTAATGTGAATTTGAGGGGAGTAACACAGAAACATGCTTATTAGGAAACTATGTACAATAATTTGTATATTCTGGGAGAATTACATATTCTTGAGAGACAAGTATATGTAAAATACAACTGAGAGTAGAAGTTTCTTTGCTTTATCTGGAGACAGCAAAAGGCTCCTGGTGATTTTGAAGGGCAGCCTTGGTCTGTCTTCTCCTCCCAGGAGCTCACACCTTTTAGCCTGCGCACTCAAGCTCTGCCACAGACAGGCCTGTCTGCGTGCGACCCTTAGGCTTGTTGAAACAATGTATGAGGAAGAAAAGCCTGAGATGCACAGCAAATTCAGGGGCAGCCAAGGATCGGTCTCAGAAACATCGAGAGAGAGAGAGACAGACAGAGAGACAGAGAAACAGAGAGACAGAGACAGAGAGAGACAGAGAGAGGGGGGGAGAGAAGAAAATACATATAAAACACTATAAAAATGAGGAGAAAAAGAAGGTTCACTATCACTTGAAAGATTTCAATAAATGAACAAAATGGTAATATTGACATGCTGATATTTATTTCATAAAATTCATGTGTTTAGTACTTGCCCACTTACTTTTTTCTATAATTTTATTGAGAAACAAATAGCAATGAGACAGTTTCAAATCAAATCGGTAGGACAGTTTCAATAATTAACACATTGCATACATTCTTCCTAGTGGTTAATTGCTGTACAAGATGCAGACTTGATATCCAATTTACAAACACCATTAGAACAAATCCCTCTACTCATTAAGAGAATGTAACTATATATCTATCCTAACCACTTTGAATCCACAGGTACAAAATGGACATTCATCTGTATCCCCTTTTTTGTATAGTTCCATTATTTGGATATTATAGGGGTGTTAACTCAGCAAAATATTCTAAAAGAGTTCAGTGGTCCATAATAGTATTGGGTCTTCTGCTTCACTGGCAATGTCAGAAATTGTTGACCTGAGTCCCCCACAGCTCAACATAACAGCATGGCTTTACTTCTTCTACTTCA
>NW_004524588.1:20469136-20470936 GCF_000260255.1 Octodon degus
AGCAGTGGAGAAGGGTTCCTTTTTCCCCATAGCCTCTCCAACATTTGTTGTTGGGTGATTTCTTTATGATAGCCATTCTTTCTGGAGTGAGATGATATCTCAATGTTGTTTTAATTTGCATTTCGTGGATGGCTAGTGATGTGGAGCATTTTTTAATATATTTATTCACTTCTTTAATTTCTTCCTCTGAGAAGTGTGTGTTCAACTCAGATGCCCATTTCTGTATTGGGTCTTTAAATTTTGGGGCCCTAGTGTTTTTTAGTTCTTTATAGATTCTAGAGAGTAGACCTTTGTCTGAGTACTTATTTGTCATAGACTATGGTATTTAAAGTAGTGGTAGCACACACCTGTAATCCCAGCATCCGAAGAGCCTGAAGTAGGAATTTCACAAGTTCAAGACACCTGGACAAACTCGAAAGCAAGATCTTTCTCAAAAAAAAAAAAAAAAAAAAAAGAAGAAAGAAAGAAAGAAAGAGTGAGTTGGGGGTATATATAGGGGTGTAGCTCAAGGTGAAGGTCTTATGTCCAATACCCAGCATTGTAATTTTATTTTATTTTATTTTTGTGATACTGGGGATTGAATGCAGGACCTTGTGTTTGCCAGGCAAGTGCTTATCCTACTGAGCTATCTTCCCGGCTGTAATTTTAAATAACAACTACAGACTTCTATTGTGATTTTGGGATGGTCATCTCCAAGTGACATGATCTAATTACTCTACCTTGATTTTTAAAAATGAAGAATGGAATCATAGCTGGAAATTGTCACACCATTACTGAGATGAAGGGCATGGTTTCTTGGGCTGAAGTTGCTAAGTTTTCTATTAGTTGGCGTTCGTCAATAGTGTTCTCCACTTTTTCTTTCTGATCATGCCTCATATGAAGAATTCATGAAAGCCCTGTATTCCTGTGCAGAGGAGAATACTCTCTGTTACTTCAGAAGAGCAGCTCCTCTTCCAGTACTTCCAGGTCTCTCCACCTTGGTCAGTGTGTGCTGTGACTTCTGGTCTAGTCTCCACAGCCGTCAGTGCCAGCTCCCCTCTCCTCTGTTGTTAGGGCACCTCTGATCAAAGCTGCATCATTCAGCTTTCCATGCTTTGGCCCTGGAACGCTCGTTGTTCCTTTAATGATTCGATACATTCTACAGAAGAACAAGGACCCCCTTGGGGTTTACACAATGATGGGTACTTTAGGGAGCTTATGACAGCTACACAAGGCTCAGGTTCTGCTGTGGAGGGCAAGGAGATGGTGCTTATGGGGAGATGAATCACCAATGCATGGGACGGAGCCGTGAAGCCTAAGAGAAAGATGGAGGATGAGAATACGAATACTGCGAGTCCAATCTACATAGTGAGACCCTGTACACCCTGTAGACCCTGCACCAAATACGTAAAAATAAATAAATAATAAAAGTTGAGAGCCTTGCTAAGCCACATGGGGGTAGATGGCCATCCAACAGAGGAGAGTGAGCTCCAGTTCCCAGGCACCACCTAAGGGACAGATGCTGCTGTCCACAGCCCTATTACAAGGATGAGCACTGATTTTGCTGTGGACAAGGACTGAAGGCATGAAATCATCTGAGCAGACAGACTGAGGAAGACGTCTCTGTAGGCAGTTCATGAATTTCTGGTTATAATTCTCTTCTCTTTTCTCTTCTCTTCTCTTCTCCTCTCTTCTCCTCTCTTCTCCTCTCTTCTCCTCTCTTCTCCTCTCTTCTCTCTTCTCCTCTCTTCTCCTCCTTTCTTCTCCTCTCTTCTCTCTTCTCCTCTCTTCTCCTCTCTTCTCCTCCTCCCTTCTCCTCTC
>NW_004524588.1:20471084-20471625 GCF_000260255.1 Octodon degus
TGTTGGGAATCAAATTCAGGAGCTTTCACTTGCCAGGCAGGCATTTGTGCCACTGAGCTATATCCCCGGACCTGGTTATAATTTTCTGAAATTAACTAACTACAGCATACTCACAGAAAATTTAGATAGCAATAGGTTTAATATATAGCATTGTTAAGATATACTTTGTAAGCATTTTGAGCTCATAAGTTTATGAGAGGTTTGGTGAAGAAAAGCAAGCTATGGAAGATGACTCTTGCCAATCCATTACTGGTGCTTCTTCTGGAATAAAAAATAAAGCAGATAAAACAAACCAGGGCCAGGGAGATGGCTCAGTGGAATAAGCGCTTCCCTGGCAAGCACAAGGGTCTGAGTTCAATCCCCGGTTCCGCAGAAAAAAACAATAACATGACAAATTTTTAGTCCTAGCAAATACAGTTTTAAAAGCCATTAACATCAATTACAGAGCTGGAGAGATGGCTCAGTGGTCTAAAGCACCTACTTGAAACAAGCTTAGCAAAGCACAGGGACCGCGGTTCAATCCCCCAGCACCACATGCCAG
>NW_004524588.1:20472149-20478542 GCF_000260255.1 Octodon degus
GACCAAGGTAAAGCAGGACCTGTGCAACAAAAGTTGTAGCTTTTGGATCTGATAAGGTCAGTCAAGTCCCCTCAAGATTTATCCTGAGATCCTGTACCTCAGATTGTAGATACTTTTGCTTGATTATTTTTAAAAATGTTCAGAATTTCTAATATTTTTAAAAAGCATTGAAATTAAGTAGCTAGTGCATTTCAAGTAAGTGTACATTTATAACAGGTCAAATTTATAAACATCTGTCAAATATAGTATCTAAATAATCAAAGTGAATTATTTAGAAAGATATTAAAATAAGGAACAATAGTCTATAAAGTGAAAAAAATGTAATCAACCATATAAAAGTAGAATATTACTATTAGGTCTGGTTTCTATGCTTTGCTTTTGGCTTTGCAGTGTTAGAGGTTGAACCCAGGATACTGTACGTAACAGACAAGCATTTTACCACTGATTTGTATCCACAGTCCTTGCCAGATCATTTTAAAAGGCATTAGCTTATAAAACAAAATGTTCTAAAGTATTATTATTTTTATTTATTTATTTATTTATTGGTGATAAGGGGATTGAACTCAGGACCCTGCACTTTCCAGGCAGGCACTTATTCTACTGAGCTATCTGCCCAGCATCAAAGTATTATTCTTGAGTCATGAGAACTGATAAATTTTCCAGGACTCCTAAAGCTTTCTGATCCCACATTGGTTTGGGAATAGTTAAGGATCTATAACTAATTTGTAGCTCTGAACTAACTCAAAATACTTGCCTCTCAGTTCTTCATCTTAAACAATGTCAAAATTTATTTTGTAAGTTAGAAGATATTTTTAAAGTATCACCCCAAACTGCAGCTATCCATAATCTTTTACTATAGTATCTGTTTAGAGAGAACTTTGTGTTCATCTCCAGTTTTTAGGTCATGCGTGAGCAATTATTTCATACACTGAATTTCTAAGTGTTTTTTCCATATTGTCATATTTATATCCCACATATTTTTTGGGGGGAAAGGTCTAGTTTTATATGAAAATCCAATCACAATCCATAGATTGTGTGGAGTCAATCACAAAGAATCATAATAAAATATCAAATTTTTAAAATGATTTATGCATGACAATTGTTTATTTCAGAGTCTAGGTTACTGGTTATGATGACACCATTCTCACTGCTTGTCGGTGCACTGTCTTGAACTGGGAGGAGGGGTGGAATTATGGCTGATTCCATAATGTGGTTCAGGGACAAGGTCATGACTGTTATCTGTCACCTGGGACAGCAAAAATAGGTTGAGCAAGGACAAGCTCACCTACATTTATTCAGAAAACCAGTTTCGGCCTCCACGTGCTCCTGGGAAGCACTTGGCCACTGAGCACCTAAGTGTGAGTCTTTGTCGTAGTTCCTGGCTTTGGGACACACTCCTCATCCCCATCAACTGACTTGATGCTCTAATAGCAAAATGAGTAATGGTGGAGTGAACTGGTCCTGAATACCCTGGGGCAAGTGAAGCATTAGGGTGAATGTCTCAATTTTTACCGATTTTGCAATGTCATTAAATCACTCTGAAGTCAGCCAGAAACTGACAGGTGTAGAACTTTCCAAAATGTGCAAAGCATTGATGACTGGAGGAAGAGCAGATCAAAGTCAGAGCTTGCTCGAGCAGTTGCATCAGTCCGCATACTTGTACAAGAAACGGTCTAATCCGCCTGATCGTCTGTGCTTGCCAATATTTGGAAAGCTGGGAAACAATTTGGTTTTGGAAAAAATTAACACATCCTCAGTGGTACTTTACCAGGCAAATGGCTCATTTCCTATATATGAGGTTTATTATTCTATTTAGGATTCAGCTCATCATTAAAGCGATCCTGGCAGCAAGGTGAATAGAGGCCCTGATGCAAGTAGTGAGGGTCCCTGGGTCATACTTTGCTCAAAAAATTCCTGCTGACCTGTAACACTGCTTAATTCACCCAGTCCTGGACTGGACTCAGGTTCTCAACCACTCCCATAATAAAAAGCCAAAACATGAGGACTGTGTTCTTTGTTTCTAAATAAATCCTGCTTCCCTTCCAACCTCCCTCCCTCTTATGCTTTCTTCTTTCCTTCTTTTTTATGCTCTCCCCTTTACTCCCTCCTTCCCTTCCCTCTTCCCTCCCATCTTCCAACAGAACACAAATTACTGCAAGCTTCCTGGCTCTCAGTTGATTTTAGAGATAAAATCCTCAGAAAATACAAACTTGCATTTTATATTGAAGATCACGCACGAAGGGATGGATGAAACCTTTCTTTAATCCATGAGGTTTTTTTTTTTTTTTTGGTGGTACCAGGAATAAAACTCAGGACCTTATGCTTGCCAGGCAAGCATTTATTCCACTGAGCTATCTCCCCAACCCAATCCATGAACTTTTACTTTGGACCAAAGGATCTGCTATCCTTGCTCTGTCCTTGAGCAGAAAGTAGTGCAGACAAAGGAGGGAATAGAAATGAATGGTACAGCAATGCTTTGAGGAGCTCTACACTTTCTAGAAGTAGGTATCAGCATATACAAGCTTCTTAGCACATGGCTAATTGGATGTTAAAACCTTAAAGCTGGTGGAGCTGTCAAAATAGGTCCTTGACACAGAGGGCTACAGTTCTTTCCTTATGAAAAGGAAGCGGTTAATTGATAACTTGACCTGCAAGCAAATGTTGTTTGGTAATTACACAGTGGGCAGTGCTGCAACAGCTGGCAGGATCAGGTTGTGTAAACCATGCACTTCCATTCGGGGCAACGCACAGCGCCCTGGGCTACCCTGGTCAGGAGTCGGCTGTCACACTTAGCGTCAACTTGATCTGTGTATTTTGGAGCATGTTGGTCAATGTCTCTGAGTCTGTTTTTCATAGTAACATGAAGGTGTTAAGAGTTGATTTCTGGAGGCTCTTTTGGGAGCTCTGTCTGCACTGTCCCCAAATCTCTTTCTTGTGTATACCACAGTAGGCATGACTTCTTGTCACTTAAATCCCAACTTAGTAAATCTCTTCCAGATGGCTCGACATATCAGGAAAGTAAAATTTTAAAATTAAAAACATGATAGGTACATTAATCATCTTTCTTTCTTTGGTGGGGAAGACACTGGGACAAAACACTCAACACTACAATTTAAAGGAAGACAGAGGGGTTTTTTATTGTTTAATGTCATGGTCTCCAGTGGATTCAATGCATGATTAGTAGGCTCCAAGATAAAATGGCATGGTGGAAGGGGCTGGCAGGGAAGGCTGAACATGCCACAGCCAGGAAACAGAGAGGGAAAGAAAGGAGGAGCCGAGGACAAGAGCACACCCACCACGGGTGGCCGCCTCTCCTAGCCAGCTCCCAGCTCCTAGTAGCTGATTCAGCTCCTGCACTCACTGAGCAGTTGATCTCCACATGAGTATAGTGCCCTCAATCACCTTCCAAACAACAAGACTCTGGGGGATACTCTAGATCCAAACCATAGCAACCAACAGCTAATGGTTTCATTGTGTCTTGTGTAATAATTTTCAATATGAATTGAATCTTTTAGTAGGTTGGTATTATAATGGTTATTAAAATAATGCTATGGCTTAATAGAAACAGCAAAGAACTGAAGAATTAAAATGCAGGTGATGTAAAATCCCAACCAAAACCCAGTAGTATCTAATGTGCTCACTCATTAGCTAACTAAAAGCCCGAAGACAAGACACCCAGTATAATAAAGTACTGCAAAACAACTGGCAATTTGCAGTTATCAAAATCATGAATTTTGCATTTTATATCCTTTTCTCAATCAAGAAAAAAATTATTTTTGAATGTTATATAACATTCATATAAAACAAGATTGAAAAATACAGTATAAACTTGTAACAATAGACAAAAATACATGCCAACCATGTGATAACACAGCAGCGGCACTCTCATCTACCCACACTGGAAAAATTACATAATACTGTCAGAAAAAAAGTCTTGAAAACTACAGACTTTAATAAGAAATAAGTTCAACAAAGAATGATAACACTGAGAACCAAGGCCTTCAGAGATTTCAGAAGTTGTGCTTTTTTTCAGTTGATCCAAAAAATTGTCAACTAAGTTTTCAAAAGTTTGTTCTGAGCCACATCACTTATAAATGCCGCACATTTATCATTCTTACTTTTACTTTCTTCCCATAAAAGACCTTTGATAAACACCTAAAACGTCCAGGTATAGCACAGCTGAGATGAAACTGGATCAAATACTGGTATTGTTTTAACTATCATCTCAAGAGTGTTGCAAATTTCTTCAACCAACCAAGCACAATAAAAATCAAAATGGCTCAGCATCTATTGTAAGCAGATCAAAGACAGTTGCATGTGCACCTGAAAGACAAATCAGTGGCAAAGTAAACCAAAAGTAGCTGAGTACAAACAAATGACTGTCCATTGTGTAGTAAACTTAAAACGGTTGCAAGTGGGACAAAATGGTGACATCACCAGGAAGGCACAGACAGGGCTTCCTGCAGGCCTTTGCTGTGAAACTGAATTTCAAAGCAAAGATAGAATCAGTTGTCTCTTAGCCACAGTAGCATGTACTATAAATCATTTTTCTGCAAATTGGAAAGTTCAGAAACAGCAAATATGGAACACGCATCATTGAAGGAAGCTGACTGTTGTTCAAGTGAGATTCTAGATAATCACCTTGCACTTGCCCTTCATTTGTGTCCATTCACTGATTCATTTGTGATGGCAGCAGAGGTGTACTCTCTAGGGATACACAAATGAAGTGTATCCCTAGGTCTGGGCTTCGAATCTGTGGACCACACCACTCCATCAAAGTTCGGAATAGCAAAGTTCACTTTTAGAATTTTTTGGAACACTTCCTAGATCACTGTCGTCTTTGGAAGTAGAGGTGCTAAAGAAAAAAATACTGGCCTTCCTGGAGACTTCTCATTTTGAATTCTGCCCCCTTCCTTTAGTGATAGGCTTTGTTATTGTCTTGGCAGTTTCCTCATAATTATTTTCTGAGTTGTTTCTGGTTTACGGTGTGGCAACTTCTCTCCATTTGATGGGCCCTTTCAACTAGTAGTTGATGCCTTTCCTCTTGTAAATATCAGGGAGGCAAGACAAGTCTAGACACACGGTTCCCCAGGTAAAGGTAAAACTCTTCAAGATTGGTGAAGCAAGAAACATGTAGAGTAGTCAAAGTTACAAAAATCTTCTATTTGGGAGAAAATTGCTTTATGTACACAAGAGGTCAAAGCATTGGGCTTTCTATCTCATATCCCCAAACTAAGGAAACAAAACACAATGTGGCAAAATGCTTTTTGAGGTCTAGAAGAGTGAGGCCAACACCACAGGGACCGTGTGGTGATGCTATAAATAGGGCTCGACCTGACCCAGTTTTTCTCCCCAGTGGTTCAACATTTAAACCACAGTGCAGTGAATATATTTGCAGTGATTCACAAACAAATATATAGTCATATATTTAGGTATATGATGCTTGGTCTCCTGCTTCATTTTATATTCCTGCTCTTCATTGGTATTTTGACCAAAAATTGTACTAAGAGGTACGTGACATGGGCATTAAATAGTTATGTACAATCTCTCTTCATCTTGTTAGAAACAGAATATGCCATAGAGTCATGCACATAGAGAACACATTCCTGACTCCGTGAGCATTTGAAAATCTTGCTGGACAAAAGTAGAATTAGGAGAGTATATTCCTGTGTATAGCAACATGTTTCCCAAGTAGTTTCTGACAAAGACTTGGCTGAATCAGTAAGAGTTATTGCAACTGCTATGTTGATCACTCTCAGGCACAGCTTTTAAGCACATCAAGCCATCTAAAGCCCAGATTTGAGTTTCTCTCTGGATGTGTTGTTGCCAGAGGCTCATCCATCGCTTTCATAGCACCATAGTAATAGCGCCCCGGCCTCCACGCCTGGCCCTCTTCTTCCAGCTGGGCTTTTCTGTTCTCCTGCCCTCTCCCCTGCCCTACCTTTACAAGGTATTTTTGCTGTAATTATTTCTCTCACCTCACTCGAGTGTTAGTATCATGAAGACCAGGATTTTGGCATGTTTCTACATTATCATTTGTCACCAACAACTGCAGTGCTTCTGGGCACACAGTTAGCTCTGGCACTGAATGAATGAGTGAACCGAACTCATACAGCCTCTTCGGGGATGGAGCCTGAGACTGTACCCAGGCCCACTGAATAAAGGCAGCTGTATCCATTCACTGTGTTATAAAGTGCTCCATAGATACTCAGATGTGGTGCTGTTGGTGTCCGGGGGGAGGGGTCTCCCTGTTAATGACGTAGACATTTTTCTGGTTTCTTCGATGCCAAATTCAACAGAGTATGGTATTTTTTCCCCATAATTTTATTGATAAACAAATACCAATGAGACAGTTTCAAATCAAATTGGTAGGACAGTTTCAATAATTCACAC
>NW_004524588.1:20483303-20499656 GCF_000260255.1 Octodon degus
CACACACACAATAAATAAATGTAATAAATAAAAAAATAAAAAAATAATTTAAAAAAAAATAGTTGAAAAAAAAGATCAATTACAGACTATAACACAACTTTTAGAATTATGCTACTATTTGTGTGGGGAGGTTATCTAAAAAAGCTTAAAGTAATGCAGTAATTTATTTTCTTCTGACCGTCTGTTTTCCAAGAATTGTGTAATAACATTGTATATTTTGTGCCATTTGTAAATCAGAAAATGTGTTGTTTAAAAAATACATAGCAACATCTACATTATTGAATTAAGTGAAAAAGTGAGAAAAAGCTATTTTAAAAATAGAACTGTGCTTCATTATTTAAATATCAGAGAGTTCAGGGCCAGAAAGATAACTCGGTGGCATAAACGCGCCTGACTGGCATGCGCAGTCCTGAGTTCGATCTCCAGTACCTCAAAATAAATAAATAAATAAATAAATAAATAAATAAATAAATAAATTTTTAAAATTAGACATTTTAAAATATACTGAAATTACTTGTTAAAACCACAAAGACATTTCTCCGTTTTCCTAACTTATTTTCATTTTTATTTTTCACCAGCAAGCCATCTAGATTTTACCATTTTGGGAAAGAAATTTGGACAAAGTTGGACCAGCATGGACAGTCTATCCCTAGTTGTTTTCTGTGAAGTGTCTGATTGACTCTCTTAGAAGTAGACAGTTGGTAAAATTTTGGGGGGTGGTGGCGGTATTGGGGATCTCTGCACTGAAGTTCGCCCCCAACCCTTTTCTATTCTATGCCATGATCTTTCTAAGTGACTCAGTTACCTAGGCTGGGCTCAAATGTATAATCTTTCTGCACCAGCTTCTCAGAGTGCTGGGATTACAGTTAAGTGCTTCCATGCCTGGCTAGTAAATATCTGTTATGGTTTGTGTCTAGTTGTCCCCCCTAAAGCCTCATGTAGGTCGCGGGGCAGATGCTGCTGGAGGAGCAGCCAGTGGCTTGAGGGGCGGGGCCAGAGGACCAGGGCGGGGCCTGATGGGCGGGGCCAGGATGGAGCAAACCGTTAAACTGACAGCATGTGCCTCCTCCCCACCCCCCAGCCCCCAGGCGTGGGAGCCTCTCTTGGAAGTATGGAGGGAATGATCCTGCGCATGGCGGCACCCCAGCCTCTCTTCCAGACCCTGTAGCACAGGGCGGCAGCGTCTTGAGGTCTTGCTATATAATTCAGGCTGCTTTAAACTATGAAATCTCCAGTAACTATGAGCTAAATAAACTTTTCCTTCCTTAAGCTTGAGTGTCTGGTATTTGTCCCAGCAATGAGAGAAGAGTAACAAAGACAAAATTCTTTTAATGAAACTGTACAAATTAAAGTGTATTAGGACAGGAGCCCAGTAAAATAAGTCTTGATATTCAGATGTTATAATCAAGCAGAAACTAAGAGGAATCTCCTTTGTTTCTTATAAATTCTATTCATTTCCTTTGTGAATTAACCCAGTATGAAAATAATAGCATCTCTTAAGGACATGAGATTTAAATGGCAAAAATAAATGACCTCCTAAATTGCTGGCCTGCTTTGTAGCTACAAGATCTGGTAAAAGTCTTGATATTTTTGTTGCAGACTGGATTATGACATAGCAGACCAGGCGTAAGTTAGCTACTCTCTTATCTTACATCTCAATCTAGGGTGCAAATTTGATTACATGCTTAAATTCAAATTTGGTTCTCTCATTAAAGAAAATGTGAACTCACTCCATGTGGTTATAGATAAAAAAAAAAAAAATCAGAAATTTAAACAAACTCATTGTTTACAAAAAGCCCTGTGAAGCTGCAGAGTCAAATCACTTACCTTTCAGGAAAACGAAGGCTCCCTGGAGTTCTCAACGTAGATGATATGAATTTGTGCTTCTCTAAACTGAAGCTAAAATCTTGACCTTAAGGATTTCTTTTTTTCTTTTTTTTTTTTTTTTTTTTTTTTGTGGAACTGGCGATTGAACTCAGGCCCTTGCTCTTGCCAAGCAAGCGCTTATTCTACTGAGCCATCTCCCCAGCCCCAGTATTTCTTGACTTACAGAATTCTCAAAATTTTAATTCGACCCCAGTGACAAACTGACTGATTATTTCTAATCTAGACCACCCTGGGTTTTGCTGAATGTTTGTTCACAGACATTTGTTTCTCTCGTGGTTAATGTTTTGAACTTAGAAACTGGTGATGACATATGTTTTAAAAGTCCCATATTGCTTGTATCTGAATCAGCAGCAGATGAATATTCCTAATTTAAACAGTTTTGATTGCTCATTCTGTAAATTTTCAAATTTCCCAGTGATGCAATAAGCCAGTACCAGTCCCCAGGTGTTAAGGGTGGCCCTCGAAACCACAAGCTAACTCACACTGATAACCAGACGGCCTCCTTTTCATCTTAACAGTTAACAACCTGAGATAAAGATTCATGTTGACAAGCAGCTTTCAAATGGATTATGAATGCGATGACACATTCTGTTGGCTGTGTAAAAATCACATCCCGTGAACAATAGCCTCCAGACATAGAGTTTGATCCCTCTCTTAAAGAACCAGTGTCTATTTTGATTTTTGTATGAATTTTTCTTTGGCTCTGCTAAATGACAGAATATGTGATAGTGCGTTCTCATTTATCTTTCCGTGTTCTTTCTTTTGTAATAAGTAGGTTCTTAAATAGGATAAGAAATTAAGAGCTAGCAAAGCTGCTCAATGATTGACATTATTTGTAAAGTTGAGAAACAAAGATGCCTTTATTTTGGTTTCCCATTGCGCTGGTTCTTTTCGTGGGAGATAATGTTACGATGATTATAAAAGAGGCTCTTCTTTTACCCTCGTCTCTACACTGACCCGTGTGGTTAATACTCAACTAATGCCTGTTGATTTGGTAACTAAAAAGGCTTCTTTCTTAGTTCAAATTGTAAACTGTCATTTTTTATTGCTGTTTGAGCCCAAATATAATCTTAAACTCATTGATTGGAAACAATTTATCCTAAAGGTATATTTGGCTATATTTTGCATAAAACCACCATACATTTCCCTCAATTGATTGCTTGTATGTCATAGGTTTTTATGTTGTTTTTTTTTAAAAATACCAGGTTCACTACATCACAATATTTTTGTTCACATGCTGCAATGGCGCATTCCTGCCCATTTGAAAACTGTATTCATACTTCTCTTTGTCTTAATGTGTTGTTGACTTGAGCTTCATTTCTTTCTGATTCTTTTTCTTTCTTTCTTTTTTTTTTTTTTTGCGAAACCAGGGATTGAACTCAGGCTCTTGCGCTTGCCAGGCAAGTGCTTGTTCTACTGTGCTATCTCCCCAGCCCTGCCTTCTGATTCTTAATCACTTATGTTGACTTGCATATACTATATTTAAATAAAATGAGTCTGGCGATCATGGACTGTGTTGCCCCACCTGCTTATCAGGCATCAGAGGTGCCACTTTGATTTCATGGCACTGATGTCTGACACTTTGAAAAGAATAATAATCCTCTAAGAGGACTCTAAAATTATTTTTATGATTTGTGTTTGGCTAGTGCTACTTTCATAGTTCAAACTTAAAACTTGAGAAGCTTGTCATTGGCCATGTGCTTATCTAAGGCTCTTATTCTGGGGGATTCTCCCAGCGGCATGGAAATCAGACATTTCAGCTTTTAAGAAAATGTCTGGGAACGGATGGGGTGAGAGTGAGGTTTCAGTAGAAGTCATTCTGATCAGTGATTAATAAAATGCAGACTTGAGTCAAATGGCCTGTGTATAAATCTTAGTAGAACTATTTAATAACTTTATGGCCTTAAAGAAGTAACTCTTCTACATCTTAGAGTATCCATACGTAAGATGGAAGACAGTCTTCCCATAGTATCTCCTTTGGCTTTTGTAATGATTAAATGAGATAATACCTTTTAAATCCAGCATGGAATAATTTTTTAATATGTATCCCTAACCATTAGATTTGTTATATTTCAATATAAGTATCTTACCTCTATGTACTTGTAGGAGATTCATGTACTACTTGCTATTTATGGAAAGCTTGTACCAATGTGTTTAAATTACAACCATGGGACTCAATCTTTTATAAATCTCCAAGCTTCCGAGCACAGTTCCATAGCCCTCAAGTAAACAGTGGTTTCCCCTATAAATAGAGGGAATTTAGTTTAGAATAAAACTCACCCAGCTACCAACACTCTGGATGGAAGCAGAACGAGATTTCTCCTTAGGGAAGCAAACGTACCGTCTTAGTACTCTTTTTAATCGAAGAACTCAAAGCATTTACTTTATTAAAGAACAACAAAAAACATTTTTTGCCAAGTGAAGTGCAGCATTTACTACTGTCTGCTTCTTCCCACACTATCCATAAATACGCAGAGGCTGTTTATTTTGCCAGATGGGATTTGAGACCCTGCTGAAACAAGAGATGCCCTCACTTTTGTGTTTCCGTCAAATTCTACCACAAACCACAGTTGGGAGAGAGAGAGAAAAGTTGCCCTGTAAGCATGTTTACCTCCAACTAACAAGGAAGTTGAAACATCCATAAGTGATGATTCATCGTTTCAGTCCTATAAAAGCAACAATGCTCGCTAGAGGCAAGGCAGCCACCGGGCACAGTCGTTCAAGATGCGCCCACTCGTCCTGGCCACTGTCCTCTTCGTGAGCTGGGCGCATGGTCGGTCCTTGCCCCTGCCCAGTGGGGACGACGAGGAGGATTTGTCTGAGGAAGACTTGCAGTTTGCAGAGGTAGATTCTCTTGCCCTTCTCGACGGCGTGGTTCATCCCTTACATTTATTCTCCTTTTAAAAGTAGATCCTTTTGGTTTCTTTCCTAGCGCTACCTGAAATCATTCTACCATCCTGTGAATCTCGCGGGCATCCTCAAGAAGAGTGCAGCAAGTTCCATGGTTGACCGACTCCGAGAAATGCAATCTTTCTTTGGCTTGGAGGTGACCGGCAAGCTTGATGACAATACCTTAGATATCATGAAAAAACCAAGATGTGGGGTCCCTGATGTCGGTGAATACAATGTTTTCCCTCGAACTCTCAAATGGTCCAAAACGAATTTAACTTACAGGTAAACCATAGCCTAGTTTTCCTTAATATTTGTCAGTCTTTTCTTCTATCATTAAATCTCACGTATTCAGAGTAGGCCTTGGCTACTTAATTGGAATTTAAGTCTAGGAATAGCTTTAATGCTGTTGCTGAGAATACACCGTTAACATCTGTTATGATAACACTAACCCAGCATAGATTTTCAGTAAAAATCTCGAGGTGTTTCTTTTAAAACTAATATCAAATAGAAGTAACATTCAATTTAAAGAAAATTTGCAAGTGTAGTAATCAATTGCATTTTACAATAGTGCTGGCAGAGTTCTGAGCTGTCTAGGAATTTTATGGAGCTATTTAATGCCTATTCATTTATGAGGGCATGTATGCGTATATTTAGAGATGCTCAAATATTGGATCGAACTTTTTGCTTTTTATGCTTGTGTGGCATCACAGTTGATACATTCTACCTCCAGTAGACCTTTCATAGAAGCCTTTGTGTTTTGAATTGTCAAGCAATCTTCGAAGAAAATATATTTAAAAATAGCGAAGTATATTCTCAAATTCTCTGACCTTCCAATATTTAATTGAAACCTCCTCTGTTGAATAGAATTGTGAATTATACACCTGATATGACCCATTCTGAAGTGGAAAAAGCATTCAGAAAAGCTTTCAAAGTCTGGTCCAGTGTGACACCCTTGAATTTTACCAGACTTCATGAGGGCACTGCAGACATCATGATCTCTTTTGGAACTAAAGGTACATATGCGGAGTTATGCCTCAGACATTTGAGATTCCAGCCACTGAATCAGTTCCCTCAGTCATTCATTACATTTACAGTGTTTGATGAAAATTCACCCAGCCCCCATGCTGAGTACTCCTGGGCAGAACGAGATCCTTACTCTTGCTTTTCTGTGCAGAGCACGGTGACTTCTACCCATTTGATGGGCCCTCCGGTCTACTGGCCCATGCTTTTCCTCCTGGACCAAATTATGGAGGAGACGCACATTTTGATGATGATGAATTCTGGACAGACAGTTCCAAGGGTAAGATTTCTTATAAATATATAATTTTTGGCTTACTCAATTAGGGTAGAAGGCAAAGTCGATTATACAAAGTTAAGGTTAAAATAATATTTAGTATATGATTATATTTTATTAAAAATTCAGTTTAGCTTATACTTATTATTGCTTCCATGAGTGACATTTCTACAAACCAATGTTAAACTTTAAAAATGAATAAAGTTTACTGAATTTATCATTGTGGCTTAAAGGATACCAACTCTGAAGTAAGGCCAGAATGTCTTTCTATCTTTGCTGTCAGTTTAGGTACTATTACGGTAAATTATCTGTTGGTGTGTTGAATTATCTTTTGGCATATATGGGAGAGAGAGGGAGGGAGGGAAGGAGGAAGGGAGGGAAGGAGAGAGAGAGAGAGAGAGAGAGAGAGAGAGAGAGAGAGAGAGAGAGAGAATGGCAGAAATGCAGTCTAATTTCTGTGCCTCATTACATGTGTTACTTGTCTAAATTTCACCTGTAGCACTCATGTTATAAATACCACTTTAGGAAATCAAGATAATGTCTTACTCCAAATAGCATATGACAGATAAGGTGAAGACTGTATTTATAAGAGTAAAACAAAACTGAATGTTGAATGAATTAATTTAGTAGTTGCATTGTCAGGGCTCAAATTAATTCATTGTTAATTTAGAAAGAAAATCTGTAGATAATCGCAATTAGGGTGTAACTTTGGAGCTGGATAGAGCTTTATGAGGACCAGAGGCAACTTCACAGACAGATAATTTTTTTATTATTCACTGAAATACTAATCATTATTCTCCCCAAGAGTAAATCTGGGTCAAAAAAGAATAATGTCTGAGTTCAAAAGCCTTCAAACCATATTTGGAGGGGAAATAGGTGAGAATTTACATATTCATGTTATGAGTACTTTATAGGTAAGGATAATTTTAGGAAGAAAGAGTAATATCTGTAATAGTTAAGGTAGAATTACAGTAATCCTCAGGTTTAGGTTACTGTACAAATATTGGGCTTGAATTATTCAATTGAAATAAATAAAAACATGCACAGACAAATCTAACTGAAAATTTCAGCTGAAAGCCAAGAATGGTTTCCATTACTAGTCCTTCCAATAAAGAATTATGTCTCACTCACACCACATGATCCTGATTGCCTTATGACATGCAAGATTTGCTAAATTAGTTCATTTTCTTCATGCACAAGCTATGACAACAAAATGTTTTTAAGGTCAAATTAAGACTACTGGCTCCAGCTCTTCTGTGGTCTAAGTAGAAGGAATCTATTATTTTATGTGTCTTATTTTTGAAGGTTTTATTATTCTTTCTTACAATTTAAAAGAGCAGTAAATTGGTCGAAAGCATGACTGAAGGAAACAGTCAGTATAGCAGTGTAGTTCTATTCTAGACAAGGGGAAAGGGGGCCAACCATAGTCAGAGTCTCTGTTCTCTAAACTCTGGCATCAGAAAATCTCTGGAAAGAGTAAGTTGGCTGGAATTTGTCCCAAGGTGCGAGAGTCCCCAAAGACTCTCGGTGGGTATCCCACGCTTGTTGTTGTCTCTGGGAACGCTGTCTCCTGGCGCGATCTAGGCCGCGTCCTTCTATGCACAGCCCCATGTGACTCCCCCACTGCTGGCGCCAGGTCAGCTCTGTCTACTTTCTACACCTGACCTAAAGGTACAAAGATCAAATTAGGACTTCTGCTGTCTTTGCATCAAATCCTTATTGGTAGCGAGTTATATGACTGCAGTCTGTGGATGTCATGGGAGGTGTTTGACTAATTATTTAGGCAGCTATAATAAAAGCGAAAAAGAATAATAAGCAGTAAGCTAATACTTGAAGCTTCACACAAGTAGATAGGATGAAAGAAAAAAGAATTAAGGAGAAAATAATATTTCTTTTCATTAGAAAAGGTGGTCCTGGAACCTCACGTAGAAGCCTGTTGTCAGTGCGTCTTTGTTTCCCTACAGGCTACAATTTGTTTCTTGTTGCTGCCCACGAGTTGGGTCACTCCTTAGGCCTGGACCACTCTAAGGACCCTGGCGCGCTCATGTTTCCCATCTACACATACACCGGCAGGAGCCATTTCGTGCTTCCTGATGATGACGTGCAAGGCATCCAGTCGCTCTACGGTAACTCTTCATTTATCAGCTATAAGAACAGAACACAATCGGCTGTACAACTAACTAGCTGTATAAGCAGAAGAAGCGCATACATTTGCTTTCTCAATGACTACTGCATTTGCTGCTGCCAGTACTGATGCTCTTATTTTGTTATGAACACTTGAGGGGGGACACAGCCATTTTTTGGTCTTTCTAAGTCAAAACCAATCCAGTTTGTCAGGGTAGAAACCGCTCAAGTAGCCTTTGGTACTTTTAACCAATGTCCTCAGTGACAGTGTAAGGAATTGTTTTCCCTCCAAGTTTTCAATAACATTTACAAAATAATTAAACCTCAACCCAAGCATTTATTTATAGATTCCCTGCTGTAAATAGAATTAAAGTAACTATGCACAGTCATCAGTGTAAACATTCCTGGAGCAAAGAACTCAAAAATCCTTCATGTTGCCTTCGCCCATCATTTTCTCAACTGGATTTAAATCTGTTGTTACAGCTGACTGAAGCGAAGGCATAAACTTGAAGGTGTCACAGGAAATTTTCCAGTTTATTTTTTAATTCTTCTTTGTACTATGTTATGATTCAGGGGTGGGTGCTGAAACAGTGAAGGGTCATTACACACCCCATGTCCATACATGTGAGCTGATGTGAATCTTAGAAACATGGCATGAGGCACAATAGAGCTGCTGGCCTGTCACTGAGAGGCAGCTGCTCTGTGGCAGAAAGGTGAAGCAACAACGGCTGATGTTGACAGTTGGTAAAAGAGATGCACAAAAAAGCCAAGAAAAGGGCTCCCTTGGCCCCCAGGTGCCACCAGAAATGGCTTTAACAGAGAAGTGTTTCTCCCCAACCACCTGACAATGAGTTGGACAAGGTGTGAGTGGTTTTCTCTGTTAAGGGCTTTTTCCCATTTCTAAGATGGGCCTCAAGAGATCGAAGTTTATAGGTCAGGAAAATCTGAAGGAGTCTGGAAAGGTTTCTTTGGGAAGACCTTGGAAATACTGGAGGAAGGAAGTAGGATTTTTGCCTCTGCTGTGCATAGAAGCCCTGGGACTTCCGCCCTCCCCAGAGGGAACCTGCTCCTCGCTCTCTTAGTAGGCTTAGCCTTGCTATCTGCGCCTCATCAGGAAGGTCAGCCTCAGTGACTTCTCATATTACTTTCCTGACCACAGGTCCAGGAGATGAAGACCCCAACCCCAAACACCCCAAAACACCAGACAAGTGTGATCCTGCCTTATCCCTTGATGCCATTACCAGTCTCCGAGGAGAAATGATGATCTTCAAAGACAGGTATTCAAGGTTCTTTCATGAATTCTGCACGTGCCAATAATTTGCAAAGTCAAGCACCAAAATACCCGTAAAATGTTTAAGGTTAACTGTGAAAATAATAGAGTTGTGCCAATGTATTTATATATTTCAAGTCAAATAAATGATGGGTAAAATCTTATTTTTTAGTCAATAATCTAAACATAAGGCACCTTCCTTTAAAGATACCAAAGTAAAATAGAATTACAATTTATTTGAAAGACAGATATTAAAAGGAAGTAATTAGTAAACAGTTACTCATAAGTTATTTCACATGATTGTCTTTTGGGCATGGAAGGACTTTGATTTGGGATACAACTGGTGGAATTTAAGAGACAAACACCTTTCAAACTTAAATCTGTAGATAATGAAAAAATACATTAATTTTCACTTTTGGATTTCTGAGTTATACTCATAGATTCACCCATCCTTCCATCCACTCACTACTTCCTCGTGTGTGGTCCATACCATCCACTACTCCTTCAGTGGCTGTCCCTGCACTGTGCACCAGGCATTTTCTTGCATGACTTTTTCCCGAGGCCGTGAGATTGCTGAAAATAGAATCCATGAAATCCATACTTTATTTCTAAAGCCCAACACAATGCTTGGCGCCTTTGCTTCTTACAAGGCATACAAAATTGAAAACCTGGCCTCTGCCCAAAGAGGACTGAAAGCCTTTACAAAGGCTTCGTGACATTTCCAGCCTGTATGTCCTCAGCAGGCATTGGGATCATCACAAGTTATAACCAGAACTTAACGGATATGGATTTTGCCCCTTTCACAAGTGCTGCGGCGTAGTAGTGTAATCTGTAATAATGTGCAGAGAAGTGGATAGCAGGACTGAAAAAGATAAAAATGTGATGGAAGACTTCTGTGTTTCCCCTTGAATCAGGTTCTTCTGGCGTCTGCACCCTCAGCAGGTTGATGCTGAGCTGTTTCTAACAAAGTCATTTTGGCCAGAACTTCCAAACCGTATTGATGCTGCCTATGAACATCCTTCTCAGGACCGTATCTTCATCTTTAGAGGTCAGTTGTTCTCATGGGAGGATAGAGGTTAACTTCCTGTTCCTTCAGATTACATGAAAGGAAATACACCCCATTAGGAACCTAGTATAACAAACACCCAACAGCCCCTGAAATTATTTCACCAATACCTTGAATTTCATATATAAATGTCTCTTATCGTATCCAGTTGTTGTTTATACCAGTCGTTTCAGATTTTTTCTTTCTCTTAAAAATTGTTTACTGAAAAAATATAACAGTGTATACTTTGGAAAAGTAAAAGGTTATTACCTGTGATTCTCTGTAAAGAAGTTAATGTCAGCTTCTCTATTTTCTAGTTTTTTGCCAGGTTGAATGCATATTTTTACTTACTTAATTTCAAAATGTAGATACTTTTTTATATTCTATTTGTTTGATTGACATAGAATCATGGAAAATTTTCCAAGTGGTTGCTATGTTTTCATAATCATAATTTGATATCGTGTACATGTAACACGATGGCAACATTTCCATTATTCACCTATTACAGTGTTACAGTAGAGTTAATTTCGCTCCTCCCTGGTGCTGGGGAATAAGCTTACTACCTTCTCAATGGGCTGCATCCCCAGCCCTTGTCATCTTGAGGCCGGGTCTCACTGAGTTGCTAAGTTGTCTTGCCCACGAGGTTGAACTTGGAATCTTCCGCCTTCAGCTCAGAGTCCTGCGATTACACACGTGTGCCATCGTGCCCTGGTAGAGTAAAGTTACCTTTTCAGAGATGGAAAAAAATTATTAACTGATTCCAATTCCATTTACTGTTCCAATAAAGCCGTTTATTTAATAGACATTTTTAATGCATTTTCTACTCAGCTCCAACAGTATTTGGTTATAAATTGCCCAACTAAATGTGCTGTCTCAGTGACTGTATCCATAACTAAGCAATTAAGAAATGAAATTCCACTTTTTTGAGAAATGTTCACCTTCTGAAGTATCATGAACATCAGTATTATATTTCTTACAATTTTCCATTGAGTAAACATCTATGTATATATATGAGTCCTAACAGATTTTCTTGGATACATTTTTCTTTTATTTATCCTAGGAAGAAAATTTTGGGCCCTTAGTGGCTATGACATTGTGGAAGGCTATCCCAAAAAAATATCGGAACTGGGATTTCCCAAAGAGATTAAGAAGCTGAGTGCTGCTGTTCACTTTGAAGACACAGGCAAGACTCTCTTCTTCTCAGGAAACCAGGTGTGGAGGTACGGCTGCAGAGCGCTGCCCCACTGGTGTGGCGGGGCGGGGTGGGCCCCCGCGCCTGGTTCCACTCCAGACAGGCTCCTCACATGGCCCTTTCAGTGTTATGCCCAGCATGTATTTCTTTCCTATGTCAGCTTTTTCAGAAGTTCCTCAAATACATATTTAAAAGTCCCACGCCTTCTGAAACACACACTCAACACATACTCGCCTGTTTCAACCATTCTGTTCTTTCTCAGCTCTTTATTGTACCTCAGTCACAGCAAAATCATGCTTTGTTTTCTTCCCCCCTTTTTTGTGTTTTTGAGACAGGGTCTCGCTATGCAGCTCAGGCTGGCCCTGTGCTCGCTTTGCAGCCCAGGCTGGTTTAGAATTTGCGAGGATCCTCCTGCCTCAGCCTCCCAAGTGCTGGGATCGCAGGTGTACCACAGTGCCTGGCAACGCCATGCCTTTTTAACTTTGGCGCCTTAGTATTGGCAGGCCGCTCTACTGCTGCATCTGCTGCTTGCCGCTCTCCTCATTGCATGCGGTTTTGTTTTCCGAGGTTAGAGTGGGTATCAGAATGGGTATGAATAAAGATTGGTTGAGAAAAGCCTCCGTGTTTGCAGAATTGGCTGATCCACTAGACAGGTGACCAGGAAGGTGACAGGCCCATGGTGTGTAAAGTCAAGTTTTCTGAAGCCCAAATAGCGGACCGTGTGTAGAGAGTCAGCAGCTTAGAAGCCCAGATCCATCCTACACTAGGAAGTGACAACGTACAGCACTTGAAATCTTTAGTATGGCAGCTTTACTACACACACACACACACACACACACCTCTGTATACATCACTTTTTTTTTTTTTTTTGTGGCACTGGGGATTGAACTCAGGCCTTGTGATTGCCAGGGAAGCGCTTGTGCTACTGAGCCATCACCCTGGCCCCACCATTGTTTTTTGAATTCTTTATTTCTGACAATGACATTCATACCCCTCTCAAAGCTACTGGCAGCTTCTTCCTAGTATTACACACACACACACACACACACACACACACACACACACACACACACCATATGCTGCACAGGAGGTCTGTGGCTCAGTCAGGATAAGTTGCCTACTACATCTCAAATACATTGTGTTTTCTATGCTTCTCCACTTCCCTTATGAAATTTTCTTTGCTGTGCGGTCTTTTGCCACATCTCTCCTTTTAAAAGTCTACCTATTTGAAAGATTATTTTGCTTACAAACTTTTTTTGATCACCCCATCCTGAGGATATCTCTACTCCTGTACTCTGGTACCATTTTGTGTTTATGGGCTCACAACACCTAACTTTGATTGCCTAGTGTTGTAGTTCTGTGTATCCATAGCTAAACTTTCTTATGACCTTTACTGTCTGTCACAAGACACTTCAAGGTCACCAGGAGTGACCTCAGCAGTGGTGCTACTTTCCAGGAGCCTGTTCTTGGGCCGTTTCAGAACATGTTTGCTGGCCTGAGTGTGATACAAGCGGGGAAGAAGCGCAAACATGCAGCTGTGGAAGGGGACAGTTGTGCGCCTCTTCTTACCTTGAACACAGCCAAATGCTCCCATAACTTTTTAGTACAGAAATTAACCTCAAGTATTCTTTAATTCAATGTTGAACTTAGAAGCTGTTTGACATGTAGTGGGAGATCAGTGGATAATTGGCCGATGCATACACATATATTTCTTTTAAGAGTACTTTCTGGGTGACAGTTTTATAGCAGATCATAACTTGTGAAATGGGAGTGAGGGTGTGGCTGACCTTACAAAGATGTCCTTGAAACACATCAGATGCAAATGATCACCAGACGCCCACTGTGCTCGCTGTAGGGTAAATCCCACAAGCTATTTCAAGGTGACTTAAAATTTTAAAGCTTCTGCTAATTTTAGGGGATGTGGTTATATCCATTGGGTCATTTCTTAAGCTTTTCTTCTCTTGAGATTGTGCCTTCATTGCTGAGGCTGGCAGCTCTCCTGCAGCTGGGACTAAAGACATATGCCATGCGGCCTTGCTTAAATTAATATTTTAAAAATATATAGCTTGAGTTTATTTTTCTTTTTAAATAGATATGATGACACTAATCATGTTATGGATGAAGACTATCCCAGGCTGATAGAAGAGGTCTTCCCAGGAATTGGTGATAATGTGGATGCTGTCTACGAGAAAAATGGTAACTAGTCATTCAGCGCTGATTTTTAAGAAGGGCTTTTTCTTTTTTTTCCATAATTTTATTGACAGACAAATAGCAATGAGAAAGTTTCAAATCAAATTGGTAGGACAGTTTCAATCATTAACACATTGCATACTCTCCTCCTAGTGGTTATTTGCTTTCCAAGATGCAGGCAAGATATCCTATTTATGAACTCTATTACAACAAATCCTTCTACTCATTAAGAGAATGTAACTACATATCTATCCAAACCATTTTGAATACACAGATACAAAATGGACATTCATGTAAGGAAGGGCTTTTTCTGTAGCCCCCCACAATTCTTTCCCGTAGTAAGGATTTTAACGCAGTACTTAGTGTACTGATGAATGGATAGCAGTTCAAGCTTAAGTCATTTCTGTGTGCCTACTTACACAGATAGCAGACACAAAAATAATCTGTTTAGAATAAATGAGAATTTTACACAAATATTGCTAATTATATGAGATGCCAAGTCTTCACTATCAGCTTAATTTGTAAATAAAGATGCCAAGGGCACAGGGTACTGTGAGAACTCACTCTGGAAGTGGAACGGGGAATACTTTCTTCATAAAGACTTGTAACTGTTATAACCATAGAAGGATTTTTTTGCTTTATTTATGAGGGCATCTCCTTAACTTATGAGTGGTAGCAGAAATATTTCTAGTATCAAAATTGAAACTCATGGAAAATAATTAGCACCAGGTAATAATCAAGGAAGTGTGTCTTGGAACATTTATCCTTTCTTAAACTATAAGTAATATGTATCTTTTTACTTTTACTAGTACATGTTTGCCTTACATGACGGTTACGTACCCTGCAGGGCACGGGTACATGCCCATAATACATTTCAATTCTTTTGTTTCTTCTTCTGTCCACTCCTCCTTTTGTTTTTCCAGCATCAGTTTCATTTATATATCTTGTAAATCCTTATAGAGTTAATTGTCATACACAGATTGAAAACCAAACTAATAGGACAAAGAACACATAGAGCATGTAAGGCGATTGTCCTGCTAAGATGTATTTTTAGATACATTGTCTGTGCTGAACTACAATACCTTTTTTTCTCTCCCTCTTTTCCTGTTATTGGTCTTTCATTTCATACTTTATATATACTGAGTTTTTTTATATAAGAACTATAAATAATATACTAAGTCATTCGCAGAATTTTAAAAGAGAAAGTTTAGAAGTTAAAAGTAAATGAAATGTAGCAGATCAGATCTTTATTGTTAGCTTTATTAAAACTTCATTATTCTCAGAGTCTGAAATTTTTTCTTATGGTCTTTCTCTTGTAGGCTACATCTATTTTTTCAACGGACCTGTACAGTTTGAATACAGCATCTGGAGTAACCGTATTGTTCGAGTCATGTCAACAAATTCTCTGCTGTGGTGTTGAATGTCTTTAGAAATTGTTATTTAAGTCCTGGAAAGCACTGGGGGTAACACTTGCAGATGCTCGGGGCAGGGCGGGCAGAGCTCAGTTCTGTGAACGGGCTTCAGTAAGTTATCTCTGCATGTGCACTATCTATGTGACTCTGCGTGGCTGGAACCACATCGAAGAGTTTTACAGTAAAGAAATCGAGTGCCTCTAAGAAACATCAGATTCTCGTGTGCTGAAAAAAAGCAGTAGCTGACACCATATCCCATGCCAAAATGGAATAGATGGTCAATCAGTGAGAATGTGGTTTTTAAACATATTTATAAGGAAACTTAAAAAGGCATAAAAGTAAATTACAATAATATAATTATCAATCATCGTTAAACATGTGAACTAGTTTAAACGGAAGCTTGAGGAGGTACATGGTGGCCACACACGAGCATAGGTAAAGGGAAATGTCTGTGATAAACCTGTAGACAACTTTTTGAAAGATCATTTAGGTTTTTGCACTGAGAAGATTCAGTTGTACATGCCTCCCTTCACACAAACGCTGAGAAAATAACAGAAGTAACTAAAGAGAGGAGACAAAGGCCAACACAGGGGTGGTACATGTACTTTGGATTCTATTTAAGTTTTACTTCTGTTAAGGGCTCAAGGGCAGCTTTCAAATAAGACAGATGTTCTTTTGCATATCACTGCACAATGAAGAAAGGTGCTCTCTCTTTTTATTAAAATATTTCAGGTCTTGAAAAGTTATGCAGTAAACATTCAAGTTGTTAACAAAATAACTTAGATGATAGCATCACTTTTTCATAGTTGTTTGATTATTTAACACTAAACTTATTGTTTTCACCCTAATAATTTTCATTATCCAGTTTACCTTGGATAAATAGGCTATCTTCTAAAAACGTGGATAGGAGACAAAGTACATCTTAGGAATTACAAGTATATATTTTAAAACAGAGACTTTCAAAATAAGAAAGTCCATTAGATTGTGGTCCTCTTGAAATACAGAACCATTTCCTTCCTTCCTTCCTTCCTTCCTTCCTTCCTTCCT
>NW_004524588.1:20499756-20501941 GCF_000260255.1 Octodon degus
TCTTTTCCCTTTCTTCCTTCTTTCCTTCTTCTTTCTCTTTGAAATTCCTCATCACATTTCACGCATTTCACCTGGACCCTTGGAGGGTACTTGCCACTCACTGACTATGTGGATGGCACCAAGGAAAGAATTATTGGACTTAGAGACCTTGTTCATAAAGACTCAGGCAAAGAACATGGAGTATATATTTACATAATGTATTCGAGTGTATCTGTGCTGTGTTGTTTCTAATAAAAAGATATTTTCAACAGTGGTATAATTTCAATTGCTCAAAAATTAGCACATTATTTACTGAATGCACTCTTCTTCCCTCACTCCCTGCTTTTCTCTCTCTCCCTTGCTCTTCCTCTGTTCTTTCTTCTTTTCCTCCCTTCACCCCTTTCTTAACTAAATTCAGGATAAAGAATTAATTGTACCAGACTACATTAGCAACGTTCTGTTCAGCCTAGCTCTGAGGAGACCCTTCTTTCTCCCCCAGCTCCCCCAGGGGAAAACCACACGTTCCTCGGTGGAACCAGCGTTCCATCTAGAGTCCAGAACATTGCGGTACTAGTTCCCTCTCCTCTGAGCCTGTCATTTCAGCTTGGTGGGTCTCACTTCCTCTATCTGTAAAAGAGTAGGATTGGCAGCTCTGGTGAACTGGGAAAGTACGGCAGCACCAAGAGACTCCATGGGAAAGTCTCAATTCCCCTGGGCTTAAGCTGAGGGCCCTTCTGTTTTCCTAAACTTTGTACTTCCCCAAGCATTTGCTAGGTGTCTGTTAAAGACATTTAATAGTAAACTGACAGACAATCTTAGTCTCAACCCTCGAGAAAGTTGGTGTGGTATTATGTGATGAAACTGCAATACGAGGAAGTTTGGACAGCTAAGTGCGCTTTTAGGGGAGAAACAATCTTATTCTACAGGAAAAAAGAGGACTGCTGGCTTTTTTCCAGTGTACCACCAATAAAATCTGCACAATTTTCATCTTCCTCAGCAATATAGCAGGATCCTGACACCCAAGGTTGGCAGGCAGGGACAAGGACACAGTCAGCCTTCGGCCACCCCTCCGGACTGCTCCCCTCCCGACGGTGTCCGGCTCTGGGCTCAGCAATGGTCAAGCCATGATGAGCACAGCAGCTCACGGCTGCACCTTCCAGAAGCTTAGAGGGAACGTTTTAGGTCCACTCCATAACCAGGTCACAGGAATTTCTGTGCTAGCAAGCCCATTAGGCCTCACGAGTCCCTCAGAAAATATAAGAAAGCAGCTACAGAAGTACTCCTCGCTTGTTTCTGAGAGAGGTGACATAGCCGATTCCAGGGACAGTGCCTCCTGCTGGGACTGTGGGAAGTTTCTGGGCTCCGCTTCTTCCAGCCACGTCCACTGCATGTTCACACGTCCCAGGCTGCATAGTCCCATGGGGAGAAACTATCTTTGCAGAGTGGATTTCTCAGACCTTGCTTGAACATGGAGAGCACCATTTATGTTTTGTATCAGTCAATTCTCCAGATGAAAAGAACAGAGTATTATAAGAGGGGGTTTATTAGACCGACACACAGGATCAGAGGCTGAAAAAGCCCACAAGAGCCATCTGTAAGGTGCCAGCTGAGTTGGGGAAACCAGTAACTGCTCAGTCCAAGAAGCTGGAAACCTGAGATCAAGAAGAACAGTGCAGGCTTGAAGGCCTCCTGCAGAGTCGCTGGGAAATTCTCTATCTAGAGGCTAAAGTATCTGGTGTCTGATGTCCACAGTCAATGGCAGTGGCCAAAACATACCTGCTCAAGAAGTCCAGCACGAGGGCTGGGCACATAGCTCAGCTGCATGAGCACCAGCTGCCTGGCAAGTGCAAGGTCCCAAGTTCAAGCCCTGGGAGCACACAAAAAAAGAAATCCAGCACGTGCATACATGCAGTTCCTCTTCTTGACCTCTAATCCTTCTGAACCCCAAAACTGATGGCAGTGCCTCCCACTGGAGGCTAAGTTTTCCCCACTTTGTTCTGAACCACACACTTAATGCCTAATAGCCTTCTCTGAAATGCACCTACCAATTTTATAGGTGTCTCTTAATCCAGCCAAACTGACACCCAGGTTAACTGTCATACTTTCTTTTTCTCTCATTTTAGAACATGTTTAGTTTTATTTCAGAAGCATTCTTGCCATATGATTTATCATTTGATTCTCTCTCTCTCTCTCTCTCTCTCTCTCT
>NW_004524588.1:20502041-20504642 GCF_000260255.1 Octodon degus
CTCTCTCTCCCTCTTTCTCCCCCCTCTCTCTTTCTCTTTGACATAGATATAGACACCTATAAAGGTAAATATTACCAGATCCAAATTTCCAACAGGATTGGATCAAGACCCTTTCCCTGTGGTCAAAGAATCAGATTGAACTATGCCAAATGGTTATTTGGAACCCACCACTGGGATTTGGGGATTTACAAGCTGAGCAGATGATTCTATACAGCCTTTTATGAAATTGCAGGTAAAATAGGGATAGCTTGTCTCCAGAGATATTCCTGAATGGTATCAGGAGACCACATGGATTTATTTTTTATAGGAAGTAGTGCTATATCCCAGAGAAAATGTACTAGGCACTCAAATTGACTTCCAGCTTGGCATGCCCTCTACAGCAACTGAGAGTTAAAGGTCTGAAAGCCCCCACAAAGTTCACCAACAGCACGAATGTATTTGAAACAGAAGAAACTGACAAGATCTTCTACTGGTGTAGGAAATTTTATACTGTGAGAACTTTCATGTTAAATTAAAAACACTGTCCTGAGCCAGGTGTGGTGGTGCATGCCTGTAACCCCAGCATTCAGGAGGCTGAGGTAGGAGGATGATTGTAAGTTTGAGGCCAGCCTGGTCTATAAAGTAAGTTCAAGGTTAGCCTGAACTGCATAATGAAACCCTGTCTCAAAAAAATAAAACAAAACATACTGTCCTGGGTCCCCTTATATTCATTCCAGATAAAGAACATGAAAACATATACAGAAGGCCTTGTAGAAATAGGCACCACACCAAACTACCAAATTTAAGCCCTAAGCATGCAAAGCCCATACCTTGATTTTAATGACTTGTCATGAGACTGTCATTTATGATGGTTCCACTAGGTGCCAGCAGCTATGCTTTTTTTAAGATAGTGAAATGTCCTGTTAATTTGAATAAATCTCAAAACAAATGCTGTGTTTGTTGATGTGAGGATGAAGACAGTGGCTAAACCACCGACTGTGTAACTCTTCTCTTTATGTAATTGACTTCAGTAAGGTTTATTTGCAGGCCTTTGACAAAGCCCAACACACACTCATGGTCAAAGCCTTACAGACAATTGGGATAGATGACTTCTAACTCAATCTGATAAAAGCCATCTATGACAATCCAACTGCAAACATAATTCTAAATAGGGAAAAACTGAAATCTTTTACTCTCAGATTGGGTACAAGACATGGATATCTTCTATCACCATTCCTATTCAATTTATTTTTGGAATCATTAGCTAAAGCCACTAGACAAGAGAGAGAAATAAAAGGAATAAGAATAGGTAAAGAAGAAGTTAAACTATCATTATTTTCAGATGGCATGATACTTTACTTGGAATACCCCAAAAATTCTGCCAAGAAGCTACTAGAATTAATATACAAATTCAGTAGCATAGCAGGATACAAAGTCAATACCCAAAAGTCAATAACATTCCTCTACACAGATAACACACTGAGAAATCAGAGAAACAATATCCTTTATAATAACACCACAAAAATTAAATACTTGGAAATTAATCTAACTAAAGAAGTAAAAGATTTATTCAGTGAAAATTACAGTACTCTGAAAAAAGAGATCAAAGAGGATTTCAGAAAATGGAAAGATATTCCTTGCTCCTGAATAGGAAGAACCAACATCGTGAAAATGGCCATACTCCCAAAATTGTTGCACAGATTTAATGAAATTCCTATCAATATACAACCAACTTACCTCACAGAGCTAGAGAAATCATTCCTAAAATTTACTTGGAACCAGAAAAGACCTAGAAAGCAAAGGCAATTCTGGGCAACAAAGACAAGGCAGTAGGCATTACAATTCCAGACTTGAAATTATACTACAAAACTGTGATAAAATCATCATGATATTGGCAAAAAATAGACCTGAGGATCAATGGAATAGATTAGAAGATGCAGATCAACTACAAACACACTCAGTTATCTTATCTTTGACAAAAGGGCCAAACATGCTCATTGGAAGAAAGCTAGCCTCTTTAATAAATGGTGCTGGAAAAATTGGCTCTCTACATGCCAAAAACTAAAACTAGACCTGGGTCTGTCACCATGCACTAAACTAAAGTCAAATGGATTAAAGATATAAACATTAAAACAGAAACACTAAATCTCCTTGGAAATCTTGAAGATATAGGGGTAGGCAAACAGTTCATGAACAAAAATCAAACTACACAGGAAATACTGGAAAGAATAAACAACTGGGATCTCCTCTTATTGAGAAGTTTCTGCACATCAAAAGAAATTACCAACAGAGAGAAAAGACAACCCACAAATTTGGAAAAAATCTTAACTAACAATCACTCAAACAAAGGTCTTCTATCTAGAACATATAAACAACTAAAAAACATTAGGGCCCCAAAATTTAAGGACCCAATCCAAAAATGGGCATCTGAGATGAATACACACTTCGCAGAGGAAGAAATAGAAGAGGCAAATAAATACAGGAAAAAATGTTCCACATCATTGGCCATTCAAGAAATGCAAATTCAAACAACACTGAGATACCATCTCACCCCAGAAAGAATGGCTATCATAAAGAAGTCAGCCAACAACAAATGTTGGAAAGACTGTGGGGAAAAAGGAA
>NW_004524588.1:20505290-20519806 GCF_000260255.1 Octodon degus
TGGGTAGAATTCTCACCCTGACTAACTCTCTATGTTCATACCTGTGAACTAAGCAACTACATTGAAAGCAGCACTATGTAATACTAAAACCATGCTTGAAATACCGTCATCTTGGTCTTCTAGATGTGTGCTGTTTCTAATGTCATATCAATTATTACTATACTCTCTTTAAAGTAATTTTTAAAAAGGTAATAAAAGAAAATGAGAGACAAGAACAAAAAATTAGGATTTCTTGAAAGCATGTGGTAATATTCAATCACATGTCCCATCTTGCATAACTATATCTGTTAGTCTGAGCAACAGATTTGACGATAAGGATAGATAACGTATCAAACACTGTTAATCAGATATTCTTGTTTTGAAAATCTGTAACATATGTATTGTCATATGTTATCTTGTTTCTGTCTTTGCCTTTGTTTTTCTTGCTCTTGTTTTTACTCTTCAAAATAAAAGAAAATATTTTAAAAAGTAAGGTCTAGTTGCTTTGAATTCATTAATAGTTTGCTCCAGTTTTCTTAGTCACATATGCTTTCCTGTCACATACCTCACAGAAGCAAGAGACCTTGTTCTGCCCGCATGACATGTGGCAGATAGACCTGGGAGCTGTGACTTGTGGGTCATCACAGGCCTCCTGGTGACAGACTCTGACATAAATCACAGAACATACAAAGTGTTTGCGTGTTGTGACATGAATCACAAAACATACAAACAGAAAGCAAAGAGAAAACAAATTAACTGCCATTGTGAAAGTTGGTTTCTTTATATATTTTGTTAACTCTGTAAACAAGTATGTTCTTAACTTTAAAAAAAGAAAGAAAGAACGAAAACAAATTAGCTCTCTTACAGCAGCAAGAGAGAAGGAAATTCAATTTACCAGGCCTGATAAATCTTATTTTCCAAACCAAAAAAAAAAAAAAGAGTAATTATTCACCACCTTAGACAATGTCAAGTTTAGAGATAGATAATATTTAAAGTTTCTCTGTCACATGGCTTGGTTTTTCTAGTTTTTGACTTTATAACTGATATCCTAAGTGATAGTCTACTAGGACTTCCTGATATCATGAAGTCTGTGAAATGTGGATGAAGGAGTCATTTTTTTTTTTTTTTTTTTTTTCAGAACCAGGGATTGAACTCAGGCCCTTGTGCTTGCCAGGCAAGCGCTTATTTTACTGAGCCATCTCCCCGGCCCCCAGGAGTCACTGATTTGGTTATGAGGCCTCCCTGCTCACAAAGTGCCCAAATTGAGCTGCTGCTAACAGTGACCTCTGGAAAAATCAAAGTGTGCTGAATTTATAGTAAAGCCATGGCTATTTGACAGCAGGAAAAAATTCAAAAGAAAACAACATGGCAAGCAGTCAAATTCCAGAGGGCCATCCCTGGTGCACCTCTTACTGATAAAATGGCAAAGAGGAATCAGAAATCAGAAGCCAGAGAGGCTAGGAGAGAGCAAGGGCTCAGGGCTACCCAGGAAGAGAAATGCTCAGCAAGTGCCTCAACAGCCCACAGTGGCTGCTGCTGAGGTGCCCACCGAGGCAGCCCCTACATGGAAGATGGTGAAGCCTGTGAGAGTTTGATCAGTTTTTTTTTAATTTTAGAAAGAATAAAAACAATGATTCAGAATTTCAAAACAAGTTAAAACAATGACTAATACGTTGTACATTGTTATCTTCAAAGCAGTTGCTCAGATTACAAGATATAGACATGTAAGATGGATCAAATAATATAAGCACAAACCATTCTCTTCAATGAACTAAAAGAAATTAGTACTATAACCACCTTAGCTATCTTGGGTGTATATGTATATTCTTTTCCCTTTCTTCTTTTCTCCTCATATTTTTATTTTCATTATTTTATTTTATTTTTCTATATTTAGGACAGGATGTACAGGGTGTACAGGGGGTTCAGGGTTTTACTACGTAGATTGGACTCATAGTGATCCTCCTGTTTACAGCCTCCCAAGTGCTGGGATTACAGGCATGCGCCACCATGCCCAGTCTCAACTGCCATCTCAGCATGCCCCAGGGGTGGGGCCAGCATGACAGGCCTGGGGATCAAACTCCTTGCCCCTGCGTCTGCCTAGAGAGTGCTTTAATCTACTAAACTATTTGGCCAGCCCTTCTCCTCATATTTTTAAATAAAGATCTGTAATTCTAAAAAAAGAAACACTTTTTATACAAGTTTATCATGTGTTTTACCTATGTAATATCTCGGGGAAGTGAAATTTCTCTTTCATATATGAATGTAAACAATTTCTCTTTCCTATATGAATTCCATACATATCCAGAATTTATTATAAGCCATCTAGAATTAATAATTTAATAGCATCAACATATATCAACAGAGCCACTATAAGCACTCACCATCCAGAGACTCCCCAGTCTTATAAGTCTTGGATGTAATGGAACAACCAGGACTTAAGAGCAAAATCTACCTGTTATTTTACAGTTCTTTACAGGCGAGGAGATCATTACTTCCATGCCGTAGCTTTGTGTAACATGAAAAGACATTAATAAAACATCCTTGGCCGTGTCTCTGTCTTTTGCACCACAACCACCTAAAGCTCGCAGCTAGGCGTCTTCTTTTGGAGCGTTTGTGTCTTAGGGAGTGCTTGTGCTATTAGCTTTCCTTTCCTTTGTCCCATCTTTCTGTTAGCAGAAGGGGACCTAAAAGACAGCACGAGATTGCTGGACTATATTGGATTGTTTTGCTGAATTCATGCACCTACAATATTTAAATGACAATGGAAAAAAACAGGATACAAATAAAGGACCATTTTGTATCTGTATATACAAAATAGGCTAGATATACAGCTACTTTCTCTTAATTCAATAAGAAAGATTTGTACTAATAGTGTTTGGACAGGATATCATGTCTACATCTTATACTATGAATAACTACCATGAAGACAACACTATGCAATATATTAGTTATTGTAACTGTCCTATCAATTGGTTTTGAAACTGTCTTACTGCAATTTTTTCTCAATAAAATTAATCTAAAAAATAAAATAAAAGGTAACATGGCACAGGGAAAGAGCACGGCAGTTTATTTGATCCTTCCAGCTCTATCTGAAATGGAATCTTGCTTGCTGTGATTAGCAGCCTGGCCTGTATGAGCTTGGGCCTTGTTGCTTTGCTTCTTTGCTTGCAAAACAAAGCAAGGAAAAAAGGGACAAATGACGTTCTGTGGGTCGTATGTACCTCCATGTACTGCACAGAGTTTAAGCCAGCTGGCTCTTTCTTTGAAAAACTCTGGTTTGAATCATTTTGAGGTGCCTAGCGGGCCGAGCTATGACAGCAGTTCTACTGCCAGAGAAACCCACTTTTCTGAATCCACTTAGCACTTCTGTCCCATAATATAAGGGTCTTTCTTAAGTTGTCATGGTCTCTGTTTCATTGGAAACAACTAAATTGCTTTGTAGTTTAAATAACAAAGAGATAAAGGAACCAGGAACCAGGGTAAAGAATAAGTGAAATAATAGTAAATATTTTACAGTAGTGGCAATGAAGGTAGAGTATTTGGTAACAAAAATCACCTAAAAATTATGTGAGATTAACCAGAATGTCAATTAAGAACTCCAATTGCATTATATGCTTTGGTTGGTATTTACACTTAAGTTAAAATCACTTCTCAAAAATTTTTGATTGCAGCAGGTCTGGGAGCTAGTAAAACATGCCAATTTAGTATATCTTACATAAAATAAAGAAATAGAGCAAGAGATTAGATCACTTGCTCTCAACTCCTTTATTTTACAAATAAGAAACATACTAGAAGAGAGGAAATGATCTCAAGATTAGTCAGCAGTGTTAGACACTGAGCCATAAAATTCACCCACTTTCCTCTTCCCAGCTTCCTAATTTTCCTGCTGCTTTCCACAGGAGGGAACATGGCTCAGGACATTCACTGCGCATTGCAGGGCACAGAACACAGTCTCTTCTCCTTATCCCCAGGCACCACTACGGTGACCGCGCCTGCGACCCCAAGTCAGGGGAACTATCTGTGTGTCCATGTCACCTTGTGTTGAGGCCAAGCCCCAGCAGGTCCTCCATCTCTGCTGATTGTTCTCTCCCCACTGAGAAGGCTCCTGACCCTGAGAATCTGGAGAGACTGAGAGATTGAGGGACCTCTGGCTCAGCTGTGATTCAGTGAAGATTCTTCTTGGCCAAGACAACTTGGACCTTGCATTCAGTTTTGCTATTGTAGTTTCGGCATTTCCCCCAAGATGAGTCCCCCTTTTGCTCCAGCATGCCAAACTAGCTTCCTCCTTTACCTCGAATACACTGTGGACACCCCTTTTGGGCCTCACCCTCTGGCTCTTGCCTTGGCAGAGGCCGCGTCCCGCTGTAACAAGGAGCTGTCTTCTGCTTTCAGAAAAGATGTAAATATCAAAATACAACAAAACTATCTCAGCAGTTGCTTTGTCCATTCCAAAAATCTTCTACTTTCCTGGCCTTTCTTGCTCTCAACTGTCCAGAAGACAGAATTCTACCTTACTTCTCAGGAAGAATAGCTGTCAGCTGCGCTCCTGCCTCTGCCCCACGGAAGAGCCGCCACACAGCCCCACTCTGGGTATTATCGGCCTGAAAGCCACGAGCAACCCTGGTCATTCCAGCATCCTTGTCATCTTTTAAAACTATGTATGTCCTGTGATCTCCTCAAGACCCCTTTTTCTCAAACCCAGGCCTGTCCCTGAGCCACCCGGAAGCCCCTCTTTTGAGCTGGTTTCCTTCCCTTCCTGTTGCTGCCCTTGTTCTGCCCAGCAGGAACTCTCAGACATGCGGTAGGGACACCTCGCTCTGTGGGTTCATCCACACCGGGATGGGAGCAACCGCAGCATGGAGCAGCGGCCCACCCAGGCCTTGGCAGCTGGGAATCTGGGGACGCAGTCTACAACGGTCTTGCCAGTTGAAGTCTAATGTGCATCAGAAATATGTAATTTACCACTTTTAGTAGCCTCATTTAAAAAGTAAAAAGGGACAGATAAAATGAATTTTAATATTCTACTTTATTTAATGACATAGACGTAAAAGAACATTGTTCCAAACATAATAAGTATTTTAAATTATCATGAAGATAGCTCACATTCTGCTTTTCATATAAAGTCTTCAAAATCTGATTCATATTTTATATTTATAGCACTCCTCATTGCCGACTTCCCACATGGCCTGGGCTCAGTCTCCGCCAGGTACCCAGGGGATGTCCCTGCCCCTGTGGAGAACTGGGACCGGAAAGCAGCAGGGAATCTTCAGTGTGACACTATCCGGCTTCCAGCTTCTGTTGGTTTCCCTTTGTTTAGACTCTCACTGAGACCTCTTGACAACAGCCCTGGCTCCTTTGTCCTCATCACCCTTGAGCAGCTAGTTTGAAAGTGTCCCCTAAATCTCAGGTTACAAATTTGCTCCCCCAAGTTATATGGTAATGACATTCAAGAGGCAAGGCCTCTGGGAGCTGCTTTGCCCTCCAGAATGGATAAATCCATTCACTGATTACTGAGTTATCCTGGGAAAGTCTTTGTGGTGAAGGTGAGCTGTGCCTGACTCTCTCGCTGCCCCTCAACGTGATGTCCTTGGCTGCATCTTGATCTAACAAGAAGGCTCTTGTCAGAAGCTGAGATGTCGCCACCATGCTCTGAGACTCCCCAGTCTCCAGAACTGTAAGCCAAATAGCTCGCACCTTTGTAAATGATCTGGTCCAAAATATTTTGTTATAGCAGCAGAAAGTGAAACAACTTTTCTACTTTTTCATCAGCTTTTATATATTTTTTAGTCAAGACATAGAATGTAGAGACTAGGCATGGTGGCGCACGTTTGTAATCCCAGTTCTTGGGAGGCTGTAAACAGGCAGATCACTACGAGTCTGATCTAGTAGTGAGACCCTGAACACACAGTAGACCCTTCACAGGCCAAAAAAAAGATAGAATGTAGAGGAGCCATCAGGGATGACAATGAAGAAATTGGAATCTATGTTATGGTAGGAGCAAGGATTCATGAAGAGACTTTCCTAGATCCCACACAAGTATGTGGACGAACTGAAATTTGAGCCCAGTCATCCTGTGTCTAGTGCTATTGCTCTAAGCTGATAGAGAGGGTCAACAGTCCTTAGCAGAGGTCCTAGCACATAGGAAGTGTTTAGCAGATAATAGTTACCGCCTCGTAGCCCTGAGGCCTGTGCTCACAGTGAGTCACAGGAGGTGGAAGTAAGACAATATTTCTAAGTAACTCGGAGACACAGCGCTCCTCCACGAACTCTTGCAGAATGCACGCTTCCAGGCTTTCAGCAGAAAGTGCTTCCTCTGCTCTTTTACCTACAGTCCACTTATCCTCAGTTTATTTGAAAATTCTAAGAGGAAGTTCCCCAGAATGAAGAATAAAAACATGAATCATCTATGTCTTTACAACAATTAAGTCTTTGGTCTGTTCCTGGTAAACAGGGTTTTTTCATGTGAGTGGTGGTCTCAAAAGACCCCTGCTCTTGTGAAGACCAACTGGTAAACTACTGAGCTATCCCTTTGAACAATGAATAATGATTAATGGTAGCTTAGAAAACGGACATGAAGGGCCGGGGACATGACTCAGCAATCTAAGCATTTCCTGGCAAGCCCAAGAACCCAGGTTCTGTTACTGGTACCACATGCAACGCTGGCCCAGCACCAAGCCAGGCACCAAGACCAGGCATGGTGGCACACACCCACAATCCCAGAGCTGGGAAGGCTGAGACAGGAGGATCACTATGAGTCCAAACTGCTGCGTAGCAAGCAAGACCCTGTGCCAAATCAAAAATGAAAAAAAAAAAAAAAAGAAAAATGGATATGAATAGCTAGCAAAATCCATTATCATATCCGTGGATACATTATAAGCTTTTTTTGAGAAAATAGTTCTTTAGTGTATGTTTTGTTTAGACTAATTTTTAAACTTCTATCTTCTCAACATATGTAAAGCTCATCAGGAGGGCCGAGGGTTCTAAATCCCAGGGAGCATTAACCAGTGTCCAGGGGTTTCTCCCAGGGAAAGGGAAAGTCAAAAATGGCAGGATGCAGGCAGGTGCTCTGGGTGTGGCGGCTCAGCACTCAAATCCTGTGGCTGGCGGGTGTAGGCGGCGGCAGCTGAGTCCAGCCCTGTCCCACGCCAGCCTCCTCCTCACCCTCACTCAACCCGCCCACCCCGCGCGCCGAGCGGTCACCTGCAGCGCAGGTAGGTGCTTTCCCGCCCCTTTGCCTGACTTTATTTCTACTTTGGTAACTGAATGGACTCCGGGGATTCGTGCCGTGCAGAACGCAGCACATGCCCCTGGGCCACGAGAGAGAACGCAGTCGCTTTGCGGGCAGCACTGCCACGCGGCTGTGCCCCCAGGTCGTAGCATCGCAGGTGTGTCTCAAGTGGCTCGGAGGGCACCCTAGCCTCCCTGCCCAGCTCCAGGGACACTTATGCCTCCAACTCCACTCTCTCTGCCTTGGGACAGAAGATAATTGGAGGTGCTTCCTTTGTGCCGAGGATTCTCCACTAGTAAAGACCTAAGACTTCGAAGCCCGAAGGTAAAAGCATGATTGTGAAGCAGTTATTAGGGTGCTGGTGGTGGTGGGTTTTTAAACAACTGAATGCCTGCTGCTGGAGGTGAAAAAGTGATCCCCGGGATTGTTCAAGCCCTGCAGGCTCATGTTCCTGCCTCCTCGAAGTTGAGCTCTCAGAAGGCTAGCAAGTTCCTGTTGATTAGATCATATCCAAGTTTCATAGGACTAAAATTTAACTCCAAGTTGCTTCTTCATTCACAAAGCAGACTTACTATAGATAGAGAGTAATTCAGCTTGCTAAAGATGCTCTACAAACTTCAAGAGGGACCACAGTTAAATTTAGATCTAAAACAATGATTAGTTTAAGTGAAGATTACCATGACAATGGTGTGAATTGATTCATAAAGTCACAAGATACCAGATTATTTAGTGTAGGTAATGTTATGAATCAAAGCCAAGCAACCTTCTCATGGCAGAGTAGATAAATACACTTCCTGGCTACTGGGAACACAAATGATGGCTAAAGGTAGAATCATTTAGCGCACTTGTGGCCAACCTATCACACATGTTATTTGTTTCCATTAAGACAACAGATGTTAATGTTTGAGCTGTTTTTTCTAAGCTCAGTATTCAGGTTTAATTGCAGCGCAGGTGCTTCGCAATAAACAAGTGGGTTCTGCCTGCAGTTTGGGCACTGGTGTCTAACAGGTTCAACGTCACTTGGTTAGGGTACAGCGGGTGCTTAGAAGTGAACTGGCCTCCCTGCTCACCAGTGAAGGGGTGCCTTTAGGTTTGCTACACTGCTTCTCACTCTCAATGAAGCACAGAAAATCCCGGTAATGCCCGGGGCAGCCTGTTTGGTGGGAAAGTTCTACTGAAGTCCCCGTTGCTGAGCCAAGACAAGTAAAGGTGTATGCTCGCTGTGTCTTTATGGCAGGAAGTAGTCTCGATCTTGGCTGAAAGACTGTGACAGTGACTCCAATGTGTCCTCCAAAGGTGTCCCCAGGAGGTGGGTGGTTCCTGTGACCTTGGCCTTGGGGGGAAGGCAACTGTGAGGATCCCTTGCAGGCCAGGACCAGTTGCGTGACCTTGGATGAACCTGGCATCCGTTCCCCTCAGAGCTAGTTGTGCAGCCTGCAACGCTCTCCCATTTCGTGACTCATAAACAATCTTGTGTGTGAAATGCCACAGAGAAGGCTTAGATGGCAGGAGTTGGGATTAGAATAGGTGGGGAGAAAGGAGTGGGAAACAGCAGGAAACAAGGGGCTTTCGACTGGAATATGAGAACAGGAAGACCGCCTGTTCTGCAGCCGTTCATCCGACTACAAATATAGGCCAAAAGCATGGAAAACATTTCTACTGCAAAAAAGACATAAACCAAACAGCATTGAAGTGAAATAAGCTGTTTGGGAGGGGTGTGTGTGTGTGTGTGTGTGTGCTTATCAGGGGAGTTATTGTGATCACTGAGGCCAAAGTAAGTGTACAGTCCATGTGACCGGCCCTCAAATAAAATGCCTGGACAATCCACTAAGCCTAGAGATGGTTTCAGAGCCTTTGTGGACCCCAAATGCACACTGCAAGGTCATCTTTGGAGACACAAGGATCCTGTTGGTGTTTCGGCCACAGCAGCACAGCAGTTGAGTGGGGCCGTGGATTATAGCAACACTGAAAACAAAACACAGCTGGAATTTGAGCTCTGGCCCTTTCACAGAGCATAGGCAGCCACTAGCTGATGCTCGCCTTATTTTGCTCCAAGACATAGGTGGGGACTCTTGCCTTGCCTGCTCCCAGCGCTGCCCAGAGCATCTCCTGGAACAGCACCCTTGACCTGCGCAGCGATGCAGCAGTGTGTCAATATGCACGTGGTTAGTTATTCGCAGGTCTATCTCCTTTTCCTTCCTTCCTTTCCCTCTCTTCTTTCATTTTCTCCTTCCTTCTTTCCCTCAAACATTCCTTAAAATTTCCAAGATCTCTAAGGGCAAACCCTGTGCAATGAGCAGTTTCATTTCTGTAACAGAAATTACTGTTTAAATCAGCAGTGCCCATCCCTGGGCCACAGACTAGAGCAGGAGGTGGGTGAACTGCTCTGACCACTCACACTACTGCCTGGATTCTGCCTCCTGTCAGATCAGTGGTTGCATTAGATTCTCACAGGAACACGAACACTCCTGCAAACTGCGAGTGCAGGAATCTAAATTGCCCACTTCCTATGAGTATCTAATCCCAAAACCACCTCTACCCCTCTCTCCCCACCCTGAGTCTGTCAAAAAATCATCTTCCACAAAACTGGTCCCTGGTGCCAAAAAAGATTGGGGACCGCTGTTTTCAATCACCTCACTCTGAATACTTTACTCCATAACCCCACCCCATTTAAACCCCAGTAATGACAACAGCCAAAAACACTGGTGTAAAGTGTGGTGCACAGAAAGTTCGTAGATTCATTTTTGAGCTGGCTCAGTGTGTAGGAAAATATCTGTCAGATTTCCCAGGCTGAGAAATACATTGTGTCTCCTTTAGTTTGGGATGGTCTTCTAAGCCCCATTTCTTTAAGGAATACTGACTTTTCAATAGAGATCTCCCGCTTGCTAACCCAGGACATTTAGGAAAAGAGCCCGTCATTCCACAATCGCTGAGCCAGCACAAACATCACAGCACAAACACAACTTGGAAACAGGCTGAATCTTGTGTGTCATTTATGGCTTTAAAGTGACTAATTTGTGGGGAAAGGAAAACCAACGACGTTACTAATGGAATACTGAGAAGAGCTTAAAACAAGCATATGCTTAATTAATAGCCCTGTGCCACTTGCAGGCCTTCTTGTCTTGTGCTAGTGTGTGCAGGCTGCTCACTGCCCTGGCAGATCTGTCTGAGCACTGAGTTCCGGGCCCGGGCAATGTAATGCAATCTGGAAGAAGAGCAGGAGACACACATGTCCCAGGTGCCGTGTCACCTGCGATGGGTGGCGCCTACTTCAGTGGGCAAATCTCTATGGAGCCTTCTCGCCCTGCCTTCGCACTGGTTGAGTGGGGGAGTAGGTGAAGAGCTTCTCTGGCCCGTTGGTTGGTTTTAATGACTGAAGCAAAGGCTTAGAGCACGCTCCCTCTAAACTTGTTAGCGCACGACCTTTGCTTTTCTTCCAGCATTTTTATTTCTCGCTCCCTCAACGCTGTAAGATTGAGGTTTGGGGTCAGGTATTGTGCAAAAGCAATGCCTTTTACACCGGAGTCTCTGAATTAGCAGTAGACAAATGAAACTGGAGCCTGACCCGCATAGGGGGTTCACATCACGCATGAGCTCCACAACCTAAGGATTGTGCCGCCGTTTCTGTCTGGCTCAGGGCCACCACAGAAATGGTGTCCTGGACAGTTGTGTGATTGCTGCATCAACCACTACATTCTGGTGTGATCGCCCGTGAACACCCTGACTCTGCGGGGCTCCCATGCCATTCTCAGCTTTTCACTCCACAGCCCTTCCACCAGGCAGTGCATTGCTTGAGGGCAGAGGCACACCTTCTGCCCCTTATCACTGATGGTGCCCTTTAAATCTCCCCATGCCCCGTCTCAAGTGCTGCTATAGTACGTGTAAATGCTCGATGTATAATTTGTGATCTGCGCTGGACTCTACTTCTGACCTATAATTCACTCCTCAAACTCTTGGTAGCTGGCATCGATCTAAGGTGCTGTCAGACTAGGAAGGCTGTGTTATCTAAATTCCTCAGGAGAGCTGTGTTTTCCTGGTTGCCAAGCCAAGCCACCTTTATGTCTATGTCTGTGGCTCTCATGGGACATAGAATTGGGGAGTGGGGATGCAAAGCCCTGGACACGGCTGAGACCCTCCGTACGTCAGTGCCTCTGTGGCTCCTGGGGCAGCACCTAACTGCTGTCCCTTAGCTTTCTTAGCAGTGATTTCACTCCCTTTCTTTCCCGTAAATGTTTTCTGCATTTCTCTCTGCAGCCCTCGTTTCTTTCTTCTCCCATTCTTGCTCTGACTGCCAAATTCACCTGCACAACCTTGGATGACTCTTTCCCAAGGAAACGCTGCCTCTCAAATGTGCACTGCTGGTTTGATCTGGCTCTCAGTTTCTAGGGGCTGAGGGACGTCTGCACCCAAAAGTCTCTGTGGCACATCCAGCATCATAGAACTTGATTTGTCTCCACTTACTTCTCAGATGTAACTTGTCTTTTGTCATATATGTCTTTTGTCATATATTGTCTTACTTATTCACTACTCTTAGGCTTGGTTACCTGCTGGTGCCCTTCTGTTTTGCAAAGAAATCATCTTCATTGCTGCCTCAGGGTCTTTGTGTGTGTTTGTGTGTGTGTGTGTGTGTGTGTGTGTGTGTGTGTAACTGGGGATTGAACTCAGGCCCTTGTGCTTACCAAGCAAGTGCTTATTCTGCTGAGCCATCTCCCCAGCCCCTTGCCTCAGGGTCTTGGCAATTGCTGTCTCCACCAATTTCCCCTGGTTCTGGGCAGCTGCTTCCTTCTCCCTCCCTCCCTTTTTCCTCCCTCCATCCTTCCCTCCTTCCCAGCCTCAGTCATACACTCCCCTACAGATGTTGCCCTATTTCATTTGTGGTGTTTATCATTTTCTGAACACAGTTCATTACTTGCTTGTTTAGAGTACAGGTTCTTGGGTCAGCCAAATAGCTCAGTGGATTAAAGCACCTGCTTAGGCAGATGCAGGGGCCTGGAGTTTGATCCCCCAGCATGCAGTGCCAGCCCCGCCTCCGGGGCTCACTGAGATGGCAATTGAGACTGAGATTGGTAGCATGTGCCTATAATCCCAGTGTTTGGGAGGCTGAAAACAGGAGGATCACTAGGAATCTGATCTACATAGTGAGACCCTGTAGATCCTATTCAGCGCATGTTAGATAATCCACTATGAATTGTGCAATAGGGATTTGAATTTTAGTCCTGGACCTGTTACTGCCCAGCTGTGTGCCCTTGAGTAATTTGCTTTGCCTCTCAAGACACTAGTTGGTCATATGTAAAGAAGATGGAGTACTGGGCCACAGAGGGAGGAGCATGCTTGCAATCCCAGCTCCCAAGGAGGAGGAGGCAAGAGGGTCAGAGGCCGAGGCCACCCTGGCGGCCTGCAGGTGCTGGAGCACGGCTCTCTATGTCATTCTCCACGTATTTCAGAGCCCCCTTAAATGTGCATCATGGGAGAGGAAAACTCCTGGGAAGAGCCCTACCGAGAAGGCTCTGGGACTCCCTACCCAATGCATCAGTCGGGATAATTTTGCTTTTATTTTTGCTACAGATATGGATTCCTACTTAGTATTTCATTTGCAGAAAGTTATACACATCAACACTAAAAATATATTTTGAAGTTTTAGGCCTTAGATTTTGACACTGCAAAGCCATCTTCCTTTTCTCCTGCAAGGCAATTTAAATTCCTACTAAATTTTTGGGTTTGTCATACAAATTCAAAATTTTAGAGTTTTTTTGTTTTTGTGGGGGTTTTTTTGTTTTGTTTTTTTTGGGTTTTTTTTGGCTGCTTCTTGTCCTTCCCCTCTTCTGACAATTTTCTATTTGTTTTATATAGAGCCTTCTCCATTGACTCTATTTGGACTGTGTAAGCTCTAGAACAAGACCTAGTAGCTCTATATCTAGCCAATTGCTACAGTTTATATCTAGATGTCTCTAGAGTCTCACATACTCATCAGTGGGGCTTCGGGGAGATCCTGTCACATGGGGGGCATGATGCCCTTCAGTGGATTAGTACAGCACTGAGTTTATTGCTAAATTCGGTACTGGAAAGGGAAGCCTGGTCCAAGGAGGAAGGCTGCTTGGGGTCTGGCCTGGGCAGGTACCGCTTTGTCTATCCTGCTTTCATTTCTCGTGAGCCAGGAGATTAGGGTGTGCCTGGAAAAGGAGGTGTCCCCTGTTAACTATAAAACTTCAGGACACATTCACAGAGTGGTTCCCAACACCCTGCAATTGGACTTCCTATGAGAACTCTAAGCAGGTTTTTGATAAGATAGCCCAGACCCGATGTCAGTTTTAGGGGTGGGTGATAGTCCAGTTAATATTTTTGTCACTGTGTCTTCTTGCATGTCGCTGTACCCTCATGCTGTAGGACAGACATCTTTTTCTACTTGTACTTGCCCCAAACATGTTCTACAGAGCCTAGTTCTTTTCTTACCTTCAATAAAACTTTGCTACTATTTGCATTTGTCTTGACTAATTCTTTGCTTAGGCAGAAGAAACCTAGAAACCAGCTCTAGAAGGAGACTACTGCACCCCAAGACGTGGTAACACTCTCTTAGCTTTCTGGCTGACAGGCCACGAGCTATTTTTCCTCTACCATGGCCCTCTCCTATGTCTCCCTGCCTCAGAGTCAGCCAAGTAGGGACCGAAACCTCTACACACTGTGAGCTAAAATAAACCTCCCTTTGGTTAGCTTGTGGGTGATAGGTATTTTGTCCCAGCAATGAGAAACTAAGAGATTTGAGTACCAGGAGAATACAGTTGTTGCTGTAATAGTACCTGACCATGTGCTTCAGAAGTCTCTGGGCTTATGGGAGGAGTTTGGAAAGGCTCAGAGATGCTGGCTGGAGCAGCAGGCCTAGAAGGCTGTGAGTCGAGCTAGATGAAATTCTGGTCAGAGTCTAGAAGACTGGGATGCTGAGAATAATGTAGCTGGCAAAGACCAGGCTTGAAAGGTTTCAACTGGGAAGGAGGACTCCTTTGGTAGCTGGATGCCAGGTCCTATGTGCTACGCTCCAGTAGAAAAGTTGGCTGCATTTTGCTCTTGTCCATAGACTCAAGAGACTGAAATTAAGGAAGCAGACCAATTAATCTGGTGAAGGAAATTTCAAAGCAGCCAAACATTCTGGCTGTGGCTTGGCTACTGTCAGGGGCTCTTGGCCAAGTCTAAATTTCAGATTGAGAGTAGAAGGGCCAGCAGAATGATTCCAAAATGTTTGAGTTTGGCCAGAAAGAAAACCCCAGTAAAGTCTGAGCCTTCAAAAATGAAACCAGAGTGTGTGTGTGGGGGGGGG
>NW_004524588.1:20519985-20525652 GCF_000260255.1 Octodon degus
TAATTCCAATTCTTGGGAGGCTATAAACAGGCGGATCACTAGGAGTCTGATCTAGTAGTGAGACCCTGTAAACCCTGTAGACCCTTCCTTAAAAATTAAAATATATATATTAAAAACCCCAACAACAATAACCAAAAAATAAAAATAAAATAAAATGGAACAGAGGAGAACTTGGTTGCTAAAATGATTAACACTAAAAATAATTAGCCAAGTTCTCTGGAACAGGAAAATAGGGGGAAAAAATGCCTTGAGGGAAGGTTAAGAACTAGTACGGCCCCACCCGTTCCAGGCTCCAAATTGCAAAGGCAAAAGATTTTGCTTTGATAAGAGAACCAAGGACGCTGGGCCCCAGCTAGAGGCATGCTGGGGAAGGGGAATTAGCACCGGGATTCAGATCACTGTGCAGCCATCCCAGCACCCAGGAACGTCCGGGAGATGCAAAGGGAAAATACCAGGGGCCTAGCTGATGTTCGATCTGGGCCTCGGCATCGCATCCTCGAAATCCAGTTTACAAACAGGCGGGATTCAGAGGTTACCTATCAGGGAGGCTTTCTCTCAGACTTCAGCAGGCCTTGGAAGCCAGGCAGCTCGCTCCCAAGAGCACAGTTTGTGAAGTTGTGAAGATGAAGCCAAAAGCACAGTAGAGACCCCAGGATGAAGGAAAAGCCAGGAACGTGGAACATCTGCGGAAAACTGCAAGGTATGCGCGCAGCCAGCCCAAAAGCGAGGCCACGAAGGCTACAGCCGCTGGCGAGGCCAGGGGAGCAGCGCGACCCGAGCCCTCTGGCGTTCGCATCTTGCAGCAGATTGCCCCGTCCGCTACACTTGGAACTACAGACTTAGTTTGTGCTGCTGGATTGAGTTCTTGCTGGTCCCTTTCCGTTGTATCCCTGTTTCTCCCTTTTGGGCTGGCAATGTTTACTCTGTGCCGCTGTATGTTTCTTTGCATCTTTACAGGGGCTCACAGGTAAGAGCTTGCCTTAAATCTCTGAGGAGACACTGACACTCTTCAGACTGTGGCGACTCTTAGAGAGATGGACCAACTGCATTGTACGTAAGAAGAAGAATCCCCTGCGTCTCACAGCTGCACCAGCCCTGCCCCGGGGCGAGCTGAGCGGGCCACAGAGACCTGGCCCAGTGGTGCACGCCTGTAATCCCAGTGCTGGGGAGGCTGAAAACAGGAGGATCACTATCAATCTGAGCTGCATAGTGAGACTTTGTACCAAATACATTTAAAAAAAAATATGTTAAACAGAAGAGCATGAGTCTCTTGGGAGCAGGGGGCAAAACGTTATGATTTATATCTAGATATCCTCCTAAAGCCACATGAACTCATAGGCGGGGATTTTCAGAGGCTATTGGTTGGGGCATGTGACATCTGTCACTGGATTTGTCCACTGGTGAGTTTACAGCGAAATGTAAAGTCAGGAGGGGAAGCCTGGTTTGCAGAGCTGGGTCATGTAGGGTGCGGCTGGAAGGGTCTGTCTCCCTGAGCTAGGCGTCACATCAGGAGGTGAAGCTAGCTCCATGTCTGCCCTGCCACGTGCCGCATCTACTGTGCCCTGCTGCCCTGCCTGCCCTAGAGCCAGGGAAGCATGGATGAGACCTCTACAGACCGGAAGCCAAAACATCTTCTCTCCTTCAGCTTCTGGGTGTCAGGTATTTTGTCCCAGCAACAAGAAAGAAACTAAAACACCACTATAATGGTCTTCACATTGTCCTCTGCTCTGTATGGAAATCCTTTCTACTCTAGGACCACCAACTGATCTTCCTAAACAATAGTTTAGTGGTCAGTCTTCAGTCAAACCATTCTGTGGCTTCTTGGTGCCACAGAGAAAATTAGAACAACTGATCAGGGGCCTTACATGGACGCTGCTCTATTACCATGTCCAGAGTCCTCCCATACATGGAATCACCAAGCGCCCTGATGCCTGATCCTGCTCCCCTGGCCAGAGCACCTGGCGAGGCAGCCTCAGTCCGATCAGTGACCTCTAAAGCAATCTGATAAAAGAACTTTGCCTAGCAGGTGCTGAGCACTGCATGGTACTTGGTTGGTTAATCACACACTTTCTTCTGTGGGTCTCTACAGACATTAGGGTAGAAAACTGTGAAGGAAAGCCTAAAGAAATGTTAGGCAGAAGCTTCATGAGTCAGAGCAAGTCATCCATGAACAGAAACAGTCATGTAGAAAGGAGCAGAGCGAGTTCCTTTGTAGAAAGAATAGACGTGGAAGTGAAGATAGAGAGTAGCCGACCCACCCTAGTTGGATGCCTTTTGCTATTGCTACCTTCTCTTTAAAGCTTCCCTTTGTCATATTAGACTGAAGCCACCTACCTTCTGAGCATACTCAGACCCTCCACTTTTTTTTTTTTTTTTGCGGAACCAGGGATTGAACTCAGGCCCTTGTGTTTGCCAGGCAAGTGCTTACTCTACTGAGCTATCTCCCCGGCCCCTCCACTTCTCTTTTGTTCCATTTAGTATCTTTGAGTGCAAGCAACATAACCCAGCATTGGCTGAGGACTCTGGGTAGTTTGGAGAGCCAAAAGAAAAATTGAACTCATAGCTATTCAGAAGGAAAGGCCCACACAGAGTACAGTTTCAGAAACGAGAATCCAGACTTTTGATGGCCATGACATTAGAACAGTTCTCCTCACCTTCTTTTACCTTACTTTACCCCTTTTCAAGAGATGAATTCTTGAGACTATGAACACAAGATATTTCTAGAGTGGGGAAGGGTTCTCTCAGCTTAAAACCTTGCTTGACCACTGAGATAAGGAGATGAAGAGTCCTGGGCCTTATGGACACCTGCAAAGCACAAGGACTCTGGAGACAGAAGAGGGCATGCCTCAAGGTAAATACAGAAAGCTCTCGCTAAAGCACAAAGGGCTCCTTGCACTGGGGAGGCAGCTCAGGCTCTAAGTGCCTGCCTGGCAAACGCAAGGACCAGTTTCAATCCCCAGTACTGCATACCATGCCGGTCCCGTGCTGTGCTGGCCACTCAAACCAGACGTGGTGACACACGCCTATAATCCCAGTGCTAGGGAGGCTGAGATAGGAGAATCGCTATAAGTCTGTGTAACAAGACCCTGTACCAATTAAATAAAAAAAAATAAATCTTAAAAAAAAGTAAAAGGATGCCTTGCAAATAACTAAACAACACAAAACGAAACCAGATTTGAAGTACAGAGCTTCTATATTTTATGATTATTTGCAGAGCTGTCTTCTGTCCTACCTTAAAGGAGGCAAATGCCTCTTCTTCTCCTTAAAGACCAAGTCAATATACCTTTAATACCTAGTGTTTGCTGAGCACGCACAGTGAGCCCTCTATGTCCTGACTGCCTCATGCTCACAATCCCTTCTGATCCATCTGATTTTCACAGCAGACATGTATAGAGTTCTACCATCGAGCTCTCTTTATAGAAGAAAAACATTAGTTAAGGAGATTAAGAGCTTTCCTGAAAACACAGCTACAAGAAATAGAATTGAGACTGTATAAGCTTAATATCTAGGCCCTTAATCCCTCTGATACACTGGTTCCACTATTGGCAAAATGACCGAAATCCTCTTTGCGTGTGGCAGGGTCTCACTATATTTCTTAGGCTGGCCCAACAGCCCAGGCGGAGCAGTCCTCCGGCCTCAGCCTCCCAAGTACCTGGGACTGTGGGGCATATACTACTCTGCCCAGACTAATGTATATTTAGTAAGTGCTATGTTCAATCCCTAGAACTAAGAAACAAAACAAAATTTTAAATCCTCCCCAAATGGACCTGCAGGTATAACTCCATGGTAAAGTGGATACTTCTCAAGGACTCTACGTTCACTGGCCAGAACCAAAAGTCATCAAACAGATGAAAGATATTTTTTATTCTTGTTCAAAAAATCTTCTGCTGTTCAGCCACTGAAAGAGAATAAAATCCTGTGATTTCTAACAATATGAATGGACCCAAAAGAGGAAATTATGCTCAGTAAAATAAGTCAGGCCACAGGAAGAGGAATACTGCTGTTCTCGCTCACGTAGGGAAGTGAAGACATTGCTCTCAGACGAAACACTAGAACAATGACTAGCAGAGCCTGAGAAGGGTGAGCAGAGGAAGAAGGAATGGAAAGAGGCTGAGAGATGGGCGCCAGACACACCTGAATAACGTGGAGAATGTCTAATGCTCAGTAAGGTAATATGGTTCACAACAATTAATTGTATATTTCAAAATAGCTAGAAGAGAAAACTGAATATTTCTGTTAAGAAGACAAGACAAATATTTAAGGCAGTGGTTATACCAATTTCCCTGACCTAGTTGTTACATAATGTATGCATGTACTGAAGTATCTCACTGTACAAATATGTACAACTATTTGTCAATTGAAGTTTTTTAAAAACCAGCCAGGAACAATGGTACATGCCCCTAATTGCAGCCCTGGGAGGCTGAAGAAGGAAGACAACTTTGAGACCAGCTTGGGCAATTTGACAACAGCCTGTCATACAAAAATAAAAACAAGAGAAAAATATTTTGTACCATCCTGGATGCAGCTATGACTGAGACCCGGAGAAGAGAGAGGAAAGCTATTGAGGAATAATGACGGAAGACAAATAGCTAAGGAAAGAAAACCTAACCTAGCAGTATGGTCCTCAGCGAGAGACCCACCCACAACCTGCCCCCTGGTCGAGCCCACTGTCCTGAGAAACTCTAGTGGACTGAAAGGACCATGCAAAGAGAAGACAGAGCTGTTTTTCAGCTAACACACAGTATGGAGTGACGTATAAACAAAACCAACAAAGTCATTTTTAGAAAATGTGGCTTAACAAAAGCTAAGTTATTCCAGGATTTCTTCTCCTCCCGCAGATGGAGCATGTGGGGTGCCGCATCACCCCAGCCCTGCTGCCTCGGGTACAGGTAATTGGTGTTTGCTCGACTTCCTCAATCCTCATACTCTTACCCTGCGCCTTCCTCCCAGAGAGGGGAAGCTGCCAGGCTTTTCAAGCTGCCGCTGGGCATGACCACTGTGGGAACGCGTTTGCTTCGAGGAGATCTGAAGTGAGTCATGAGCATCCCTAGAATGCAGGCCTCAGCGGGGGCAGGAGACTTCTGGGTAAAGCCGGGCTGAGATGGGTGGGGCCCAACACATTTAGGGTCCAGGTGGCCATGCACTGACCTCCATGGGAAAGAGGCGTGTCCTTTTTTTAAAAAAATATAAAAGTATATTTCCTTTTCATTCATTTTTTTATTTTAAAGAGAAAAAAATGACACAGAATTTCAAAACAAAATGACAGGAAATTAACCATAGTTATTACACTGAATGTTGTTGCCTTCAAAGTAGTTGCCCAGATTACCAGGTAAAATTGATCAAACAATTAAGCACTAACTGTTCCTTTAAATGAAACAATAAAAATTAGTAGTACAATTATCTTAGCTATTATACATACATATTCCCCCCTCCCTTCTTTGCTCCTTTTCCTCATCCAAACTCTTTCCTTTTGAGCAATTTTTTCCCCTTTCACAATGTCTATTGTACCTTTTGGCTCTTATTTTCTCTTTCAGGTTTTTTTTTCATAATTTTATTGAGAAACAAATAGCAATAAGAGAGTTTCAAATCAAATTGGTAGGACAGTTTCAATAATTAACACATTGCATACATTCTTCCTAGTGGTTAATTGCTGTACAAGATGCGGAC
>NW_004524588.1:20527395-20566771 GCF_000260255.1 Octodon degus
GAATAGTCGGAAAAAAAAATCTTCATTTCCTTCTTTTCATTCTCTGCAGCACTTTTCAGCAGCTTTCAAATTTCAGTGAGCTTTTTAAAAGAGGGAGGTAGAGGAGAGAAAGAAAGAAATGAAAAAAAAAAATTAAGATGCATTATGTACCAGTTCTCAGCAAGGAGGGTAATCATTATGTAACTGCAAAATTGACCTCCTAAAAGTGATTAAAAGATTGGGCAAGGGGAAGAAGGATGTGGGGGGGGGGCTGTTTGGAATGGGACAAAAAAGAACTAAGACACAGTATATAGAGGTACAAGTTCCTCATGATAAAGTGATTGTGATGTATGTCAAAAGCATACTGATAAAATTAATTTTAAAAAAAGAGAGAGAGAGAGAGAGAGAAGAGCCGGCCCAATAACTCAGCAGATTAAAGTGTCTACTTAGGCAGAGCGCTGTGGCTGGCCAGGTTCGATGCATGCAGTTCTGGTCCTGCCCCCAGGGTGCACTGAAACTGTGATTGAGACTGGGTGTTGAGCCATGCCTGTAATCCCAGATCTTTGGGTGGCTGAACACAGGTGGATCACTATGAGTCCGATCTACATAGTGAGACCTTGTAGACCCTGTACACCCTGAGACCCTGAGACCCTTACTAAAAAAAGTCAAACAAAAAAGAGAGGTCCTTCAGAAAATGCAGGCATTGGGTCCTGCCTTTGGAGATGCTGGTCCGGTAGATGCTGTGGACCACACTGAGACACATCCATTCCTACTCTGTTTGCTTGAGATGTTCACACCTGCTTCAGTGTCTACTTGTTAACTTCTTTATTTTAATTGTTTTGAGATAGGGTCTTGCGATTTAGTTCAGGCTAGCCTCAAACTCACAGCAACCATTCTGCTTCAGCCTACCGAGTGCTGAGATTACAGGTGTGCACCACTCTGCCTGGCACTTGTTAACTTTCTAATCTCTTTCCTTTTGTCTCCTAGGTCCCTGTACTAACAATAAATATAAATAATAAATCTTCAATCTATCCTTCCTCCAACAACCCTGATGGTAGACCTGAAGAATTTACAACACAGGCCCAATGTGAATGGAAGTCGTCTCTTCGTGGCCATGGGGCTCGTGGATGTGAGTGCTGACTTTGAATGCTTAGGAGTTACCTTCTGGGCAGAAGAAACCAAAGACAAGAAACACATAAGGTTTCCCAGTACAGGCTTATGCGGATGATTCAAAACACCATGGAAAAAGCCAGAATGTGGAATTTTAAACTTTTTTGTTTTCCAGGATGTAATTTTACACAATATGCTTTACTTAAAATGGTGAAGAGGTCACCAAAATGTTGCTTCCTTTATGAAAATACTTGTTTCCTTTATATTCTACACTTAGGATGAAAATATACATTGGTCACCTTCCTCTTCTTTCTCCCCCCTCCCCTTGCCCCTTCCCCTTGCCCTTGCCTTTCTCTTCCTCCTCCTCTTTCTCTTCTTCGTCCTCCTCCTCTGTTTCCTCCTCCTCCTGCTCCTTCTCCTCCTGCTCCCCATTGTCCTCCAGCTCCTCCTTCTTTTGAATACTAGGTATTGAACCCAGGTCTTCACACTGTGTTGCAGCCTAGCTCTCATTTCTATTGTGAGACCGAGTCTCACTCACTCTCTAAATTGCCGGGACTGGACTCCAAGGTACAGTCTTCTTTCTTTAGCCCTTGCAGGGCTGGGATTAGGGGTATGTGCCACCGGAACTGGCCCCATCATCTTGTTTTATCCATAGTTCATTTTTTCAAATTAGTCAGAGACATAAATGTACAACAGAGACCAAAGTCATCAAGTAGTCTTAGGAATTTGTTCAGGGAGGAGAGGGAAGGATCCAGAAACTTCTTCCTTATTTAACAACATGTCCTTCCCTCACCTAAAACCCTTCCATGGCCCCAGTGTGCTTTCCCATGGGCCCCACGCCCCCATGATATACACAGGCGCATACATCCTGATGGTGCGCTCCCTCATGCCTCCCTAGCCGGCCCTCTCTTCTGCCCCGTGACTCACATCCTAGGCTCTGTCACCTTCCTTTATGTGCGCCACAGATATCTGCCTCTTTACCCTTAATACAAACCATTCTTCACACCCTAGCTAAGCCCTCCTCAACCTTTAAGTCTCCCTTCTCACGTGCTGGTGCCCCAGTTAGGTGTTTTTAAATGTTAGATTTGGGAATCATGTCATTTTCACCCTGGGGAAGGCCGCCTATACCCTTCTGAGACCTTAGACAAAAAAGCAGGGAAGGTATGGGCAGCTGCCTTGCTCTGGCCAGAACCCAGCTTCCAGCCAGCCCCAAGAGAGCCCCGCACAGCACAGGCCTCCAGGCTGGGCGCCTGGCAGCTGGGGTTTGAAGGACGGGAGGTGGTGGGTTAATGGGATCCAGCTGAGGAGGAGGAGTGGGAGACGGTGCCTCCAGGCCGTAAGGGTCCATCTGAGCCCAGTCTCGGGTGTTAGGTGGACGTAAGGCTAACCCATCGGAACGGCTTGACACATCGCTTCTAAGTCTTTCTACGTAGAAGAGGCTTTCTCCTTGTATCATCGTATCTTAGATTCCAGCGTTTGAGTGGCCCTGCACCCAGCTTCACTTCGTAAGCAAAGGCTCCTGTTCCCTAGCACTCTGGGCTGCTCATGCTGGAGAAGGACAAGATTGAGCCTGGACAATTTAGGGACTGAGCAAGATCCTGCTTGAGAAGAAAACTGGTTAAGGGCTGGGCATGAGCTCAGAGCAAAAGCCTTAGAGGCACTCCTCAAGAAACAAAACCAAGCGAAAAGGCCACTGTGCCAACTGGCTCTGTGCAAGAGGTTGATCATTCCTGCCTACACCAGCTTTCTATCCAAGGACACATTCTGTTCCAGAAAAATGTACAAATAAGAACTGTAAAAAATAAAATATGAGCAAAAATTGTATATAGTTAGGGTCAGAGAGATAGCTCAGTAGAATAAGCGCTTCTATGGCAAATGCAGGGTCCTGAGTTCAATCCCCAGTACCACACACACACACAAAAAGAATTTTATATATTTAATTTTCTTCCTCCTTCCTTTCATTTCTTTTTCTTCCACGTGTGGGCCAGATGGGACTTGGATCCAGGGCATCACACAGAATTAAGCCCACGCTCAACCACCAAGAAGCACCCTGCAGCCCTTGGGCATTCGATGCGTGTCCTCACTGAGAAGCGGCCGCCACATGCGGGCAAGACAGCCACCGCGCTGCACAGCTGTCGTTTCCTTCCCTCACCTCCCTCGCCCTCCCTCGCCCTGTCTCCCTCCTTCCTTCCTGCCTTCCTTCCTTCCCGCTTTCCTTCCTTCCTCTCCTTATTTCCTTGGGAGTTAGGACGTCTAAAATTTACCCCCTGAGCAAACTCCAAGTACGCACTCAGGATTGTTGACAGCAGTCAGCCTAGCGACCATCACGCCTGGAGCGCTGACTCATCCTGCAAAACTGACTGAAACTTCGCACCCTCTGCGGGCAGGTCGTCCCCTCCCCGCCCCCTTCCACCCCTGCAAGCCGCCTTTCTACCTTGTGCTTCTCCCTTTGACATTGTCTGGGTCCAGGCATAAGCAGGACGCGCAGCCTCTGCCTTCCTGAGGCTGACTTACTTCCCTAGCGCACTGCCCTCCGGCTCTACCTGTGCCATCGCCAATCCAAAATAGGTGGACAAGTACATATCACATTTTCATGTCGTGTAACATGTAGATTGTTCTTGGCAGTTGTCAATAACGCTACTGTGAGCATAGGAGTACAGATATTTCTTCCAAATTACAATATTCTTTTTTTTTTTTTTTTTGTTCAGGGTCTCACTACATAGCCCACATTAGTAGTGATCCTCCTGACTTCTGCCTCCCAAGTGCTGGGATTACAGGCGCGCCCAGACTCCATCGCCGGCTCAGCGTACCCGGAGGTGGGGCCGGCGAGGCATGTGGAGCCAAGGATTGAACCCTGGCCCCTGAGTTTAGCTAAGCAAGCGCTTAGTCCGCTGAGCTATACTGCTGGCCCTACAATATTCTTTCTTTTGGATGTACATGTCCAGTCTCAACTTTTACAGTGTGCTTACAATGACTTTATTTTTGCCTCTGCTGACTTACGGAGCAGCTCACATCAAACGTCCTCTGATAGAGGTCCCCAGCGCCAGCTAGTTAGGGCTTAGCTAGAACCCTTCTGCTGGGCTGGGCTGTGACCTTCCTGTTCTAAGCCCCACATGTCAGCCTTGGGTTGATCACTGCTCTCTGAAGACAGTGTCTCTCACCCATCTCTGTCAGCCTGGTGACTTTTGTTAAGGTCGCCACTTCTGGCAATGGATCTGAAGGGCTGTTTGCACACAGGCCCTTCAGGCTCCACACCAACGTTCTTTCCCCTCTCCCACACTACCTTCCAGGCCACTGAATGGTCACTGCGCACCACATTTTTATGGTATCAGGCATTGAACCCAGGGGCACCCTAATGGGTCTGACCCCTGTCTGTCCCTCACCCTCACCGAGATCCTGGAACTGCTGTTGTCAACTGCCTGAGCCCAGGAGCAACGCCTGTTCTTCTAGGATGTGGCACAGCTGCCCACCAGCCAGGTCACAGTGCCCGTGGCTACCACCAAGCACACAGCCACAACCCCACCTGCATCCCCCCAGCTGAGCCTGTCCCAGTGACTCCCCACCCTATCCATAAAATACCGTGCTCAATAACCTAGACTCAGTAAACTCAAGAGTTACTCCAGAGCTCCCACCAGGAACCCTAAATTCAAGCTGGCTCTGTGCCTCTCTGAGGCCGTCACCATTTACTTAACACACTACGAGTGAGCTGCGTCTTCAGACCCTTTTTATTCCTGATTTTTAGACTGGATGTCACTAAGTTGCCTAAGTTGTCCAGGCTGGCCTTGAACTTGAGATCCTCTTTCCTCAGCCTCCTGAGGGGCTTATATGCATGCACCACCCTACTAGCTTTAAAGAACTCACTGAAGCATTATTGTTTTCTCACTTGAAATACACCAGGTAAGAATATGTGTGAGTATAAATTAGGTCATTCAGGTTCTGCAAAAGAGGAACCAAAAATAAGAACTCTTCTGACTCAGTGCATGACTTAGCTTTTCACATTATTTAAGAAGATGAGGTAATAGTCTATGTAGAAAGGATTAGTCTGTAGAGAACCAACTTTTTTTTTTTTTTTTTAAACTTACTGTGGTTTCAGCAATCCATCATATGTCTTGGAAGGATTTCATTTCCTCTACAAAGATTAGTTGCAATCATAACAAAATTAAGGCAGTGGAAAATATAAACTGTGTCCATATGGAGACTACGGAGACAACAAGTCAATACCTCTGTGGAAACTGTAGTGCAATTTATATAGAAGGTTAGTCAGAGGTCGTATAATCTAGCCATTAAGCTGACCCAAGTACTCCAGTGCTCATTTTTTGACTAGAAGTTTGGTCATATGGACCAGTAATCTGTCACACCATCTGACTAAAAGATTCATTGTAAAAGGTCTATATAAGACTAATTCTTTTCTTTTGAGACAGGGTCTCACTATGCAGCTCAAGCTAGCCTTGAACTCATTCCTAGGCCCAAGCTGGTCTCTACCTCATAGCAAGTCTCTTGCCTCAGCGTCCCAGTTCTGAGATTATAGGAGTACACCAGCACACCCAGCAAGTCTTACTAATTTTTTAAAACATTGGGTTGCTTATTTTCTTATTGATATATAGGAGCTTCTTATTCATTTCAAATAAGTGTGTGTGTATGTGTGTGTGTACAAAATTTATCCATCTAATTCACAGCCAAGGTCAGAGAAATTAATAATTTCAAGGGCACTCTGGGTAGCTCAGTGAGAATCTGTCTCAGAAATCTACGCACAGAAAAAGAGGCTGAAGATGTAGCCTCTTGGGTTCAAGTCCCAGTCTTGAAAAAAATCATAGAAACTTTATTCCCAGTACCTCAAAAGAGGACGTCTAGGAGAATGCATGAAACTTACTGTGCAGTGAAAATATGAAAGACGCTGTAAGCAGTACATGGAGCAAGCGCAGTAAATCTTACAGAGAAAGTCGGAATGAAAGGGGCCAAAAGGCGCCACGTTCCACATGATTCCATTTGTGTGCAGTCTCAAGACACAGAAGAACTGGATCTAGCAATTCACACTGATAGAAATCAGAAGAGCAGTTACCTTTGGAAAGAAAACAAAGAACGCTTCTGGGAGACTGGAAAGATTCTATATCGTGACATGAATATTGGTTACAGAAATATAGAGATATGTAAAAATCAAGTAAGCTATATACTTAAGATGCATGTGCATATAGGTGATACACCAGTTAAAAACAAATTTTTTGCAGATTTATTTTTGTTTTTGGTTTCATACTTCAGGCTGGTCTCGAACCCTTTATGGTGTGGTCTGGCCTCAGGCTCGCGGCGCTCCTCCTGCCTCAGCCTCCAGATTGCTAAAAATCACAGGGATGCATCACTACCTCCTGAAAAACAAAGTTTCTTTAAAAAATGTATTTAGGACAGGGTCTACAGGGTGTTCAGGGTCTCACTATGTATTAGCTAGTGATCCTCCTGTTTCCAGCCTCCCAAGTGCTGGGATTACAGGTGCGAGCCACCACACCCAGTTTCAAATGCCATCTCAGCACACCCGGGGTGAGGGGTGCAGAGCATGGTATGATGGGGATTGAACCCGGGCCCTGCATCTGCCTAAGCAGGCGCTTTAGTCCACTGAGCTATCTGGCCAGCCCAAGAAAGTTTTTTAAAGAAAATAATTACAGCTTATTTACTACCTTCTTCATCCAACTTGCCTCACACAAGTAAGTGTTTTTGTTCCAGTTCATTCTCTGCAATATTGTCCACGTCTAATACCCAACATGTGGTAAGTACAAGATACTGAGTGAGTGAACAGGCTAATGACAGTGTGTTGCTCAGCTTCTATAATGAAGTAAGACCCTGCAAATCCAGGCATGATGGCACATGCCTATAATCCCAGTCCTTGGGAGGCTGAGCCAGGAGGATTGCGAGTTCAAGGCCAGCCTAGGTTACACAACAAGACCCTGTCTCAGAAAACAAAACAAAACAGCAACCACAAGGTTCCCACAGCCGGGTATCAGCCACACTTGTACATTTAGCTATGCCTCTTCAAACATAACATCTGCTGGTTAATTAAATCATTATGAAGAAAGGATTAGTCTGCAGAGAACCCACTTAAAGATTTCTGTGAGAAGCCAAGCCACACTGGTGTTTGGTGGGAGGCGACCTCACGGCTGTGTGCAGCTCCACAGCCACACACTCCCAGGGAAGGTGTCTGCACCGCTGTGAGCACTGAATCACACCAGAACGGCCAGAACCTGACTGACTTCCGGCCCTGAACCAGAACAAGGTTTTCAATAAGATTTAAGTAAGTGTTTAATCCATGAAAAGGAAAGGAAGTTAAAGAAAAAATAGGAGGACTGGATATGAGTGGCCATTTTTAGCAGACCAAATTAAAATGGAGTTACTGTTACTAAAGTTAGCGCAACCAAACAAAACTAAGTTACTGTCTGACCTATGAAATCAGGAGAGCAAGAAGTAATAGTCAAGGGCCGGGGACATGGCTCAGTAGAATAAGCGCTTGCCTGGCAAGTGCAAGGGCCTGAGTTCAATCCTTGGTTCTGTCAAAAACAACAACAACAAAAATAATAAATAATTAAATAAGAAATGATGGTCAAATTTCCCAGCAGGCCAGTCTTGGCTAGTGTGATAGCGATGTCTACTCAGCATTAGTGCTTGCAGCAAAGGACTCTGAAGCAATCGGGTGCTTTATGTTTTCTGCTTTTTTTTTTTGTCCCCATTTTACAAGGAAGTTTGAAATGACCAATACCTTTTTTGTTCTTAGTTTTTGCTTCCTTCATTTAAGCCTGTGTCCCTGAGACCAACTTCTTTGAACAGCCGGTTAGAACACTGTGCCGCTTGCTTCCTGGGGAAGAGGGGCTGGGTGCACCCAGGGCCTCGCGAATGCTGGGCAAGTGCTCCACCACTAAGCAGCCTCCCAGACTTTTACAATTTTATTTTGAAACAGGGTGGCATACTTCTTGTAGAAGCCAGTATTGGCTGATTCTACATAAGCAAGGTCTTTACATTATAGTTTGGCTTTATTAATTCACCACTCAAATCCAATCATTCCTAAGGCTCAAAAATACCTGATTTTTATGATTTTAGCATTGTTACTTGGAGGCAGGAAAAGAGGGGAAGAGGGGAAGAAACAAAGTCGTATTTCAGTGTAAGTCCTCAACCAATCTTCCTTCCAACACTAGGGCTCTGGTCCTCAGATCACCATCCCCCGCTCTGCCTCCACGGTCTCTGACTCACCAGCTCTAGGGAGGAAGCCACGTTGTGGATTTCTAACAAATTTTCAGGAGAAGTTGATGCTCTGGGCCTGAAGCATGCTGTAAGAAAATTTCATGCAGGTGCTGAGCATTACTGCTGTGTACTAATAAGTTTGGAGACTCGACTTCTGCCTCCGTGTCCACCGACCCCATCACCATCCTGGCTTTCCAATCCCAGATCTCTGACTTCTCCTGACCCTACAGCACCATTGTCCTCAGACCAAGCTGTTTTTAAACTACTAGAAAAGAGGCTGAGATGGTTTCAAATTGAAATAAAAATAAATGATACAGGCTTTGCTTTATATTGAAGGAATTTGCTTTTAAGAGGGACTACAGTTTTTGTAAGCTGACAGAATGAAGCTATAGAAAGGATTTCAGAGTTTACCCTATATGGAGAGAAAAGCTTCCAGGAAATTGCACAATTCCAGCCATCCCTTGTGGCTATATCCATTTCAGGACAGGTATTGAGGTATTTTTAAAAATAACCTACCTGGGTCATTTTTTTAAAGCATTATCAATTGAAGTAAACACATCTTAGACTCCACTTTGTGCAACTCTGTGGTGATAACTGGAACCACAAGAAAATAAACAGCAAAGTCACAATTCCTAGGAAGGAAGGGCAAGTGGGACTGTAGCTGTGAGGATGCAACAGTTGGAGAGGTCAAAAATTAGGAGACAACAAGGGATTAGCGATTAGGGAGGGGAAAGGGGAAGCTTTTTGGAAGAATAAAGGAAGGGCAGAGATTGAAACAAGGCAGTGTTTGTGGAAGAGAACTGTTGAAGAAGAGGTTGGGATGGAAGGAGGGGCTGGATTACAGGGCTGCTGCCCACCTAGGAAGTCTGAACTGTATGAACTGGGCTCTGTGTTTGTCCTTCTCTCTTTGAGTCCTTAGAAGGTGACCAAAATGGCATTTCTAGGGACAAACTGACTATGTCTTTCTCCTGCTTAAACTCTTCCATGGCTCCCAGTGCTGTCAGGTTGGAATCGAGCTCCAGCCTCCTGCATACCTCTGTGGTTCTGTCCCTAGAGGGAACCCCATCACGATGTCCCTCCTGATGCAGAGGCTGTCTTTCCTCCCATGGGGTGCTGTCCAGGACCCTTGACTCTATCTGCTGCTTCTGTGAGGCCCATGGGCAGCTCAGCCTGCACACATCACTAAGATGGCAGCTATTGATTTACATCTCTGAGCTGTGTTACACTAGGGGGTCATGGAGAACACTGCATCCTCAGGATCTAAGCTGTGCTTGATGCACTTTTGGCAAATATTGTGGGGCTGAAGCCCAGACACTGGTACTATTCTTCTAGCAAATAGTGAGTGGCGTGGCTTTGTGCTCAGGAGACTGAGCAGAGGAGGAGACTCCAAAGCCAGCCTGAGCCACACAGCAAAACCCTGTCTCAACAAACAAAAATTAATCTATAAATTCAGAAAATATTCTCTTTCTGGGTATTTTCCCAGAAGAATTGAAAATATCATACCACAGTGGTACATAAGTACCCGTGTCTATAGCAGTCACTTTGTCATAGCCAAATCCTAGACATAACCCAGATGCCCATCAACTGAGGAATGAATAAAAAAGATGTGGTATTTTTATACAATAGAGTATTACTCAGATATAATGAAAGATAAACTGGAGGCTTTTATAGGTAAATGGACACACCTAGAGACCATAGTTATCAGTGAAATAAATCAGATTCACAAGTAAACACCATATTATCTTCCTAGTACAAGAAACTAGAAGAGTAGATAAGATCCAAAAGTTACAACAGATACTGTGAAAGGGAAAGGGACTGCTCAGAAGGAAAGAACAACTGGGATGAGGGAAAGGAAAAAGAAGGGGGGGGGAGATAAACATGCACAAGATAGCTCAGGTGACAGCGCTAGTAATTTCTGTTCGTTCATTGAAAGGCACAGCGCTTGTGTTGTCTGAGCAGTTCTGCAGGCCTGTGCCTGGTGATCTGCATGACTACTTTGAGGATAGCAATGTGCACTGTGGTGGCCATTGTTGATTTCCCATCGTCTTGTTTTGAACTTCTGTGTTATTTTTATTGTGTTTTCCTCTTTAAAATAATAAATAAATAAAATTCAGAAAAGACATCGACACAAAGAAGGAAGGAAGAACAACTCACCGTCACCCTATTCTGACACGTTGCTCTTCCTTTATGCATCAATTTTTTGAGGAAGGGCACGTTGCATAAAAAGTAGGAAGTAGAGAAACAGCCCTAGAAGAGGGTGAATGCGAGCACGAACCGGCGTGGGCTGGTGAAGAGCTAAAGAAGGGGACTTCTGTAGGGAACCCAGCCGGGACCCCAAGGCCGCCCCCTTCTCTTCACTACCGGACCAGGCCCCTGAACCTGGGGAACGCCTGGGGGCGAACTGCTGTCCCTGCCTCCTCAGGCCTATGACACAAAGCAGAGATAAGTAAAGCAAAGGCCCCCAAGCCTGTCCGAGGAGATCCTGAAATTCCAAAAAAGGACACACATGCTCCAGACCTGCTGGCGTGGCTCGCCGCGACGTCTCGTCACCCGGAGTCCACTGCTAGCTCGCGCATGTGGGTTGCTTCTCATTGGTGAAGTGTAACAGGGTGAACGACGGGGACGACCGAGCCCCGCAGGCGCCGCTGACCGGACTCGGCTCGCTGCCGACCACGCGTTCCATCGAGCTCTGCGAGGCCCCAGTGAGGGGCGCCCAGAACCCGCAGAGCATTTCCAATTGGGGCACATGAAGCCCTCCGTGCTGGGCTGCTCCCGTCGTCGGCAGGCCCGAACCCTCCCACTGAGCACGTGCAGTGTCCTCACCACCGCATCCCTCGTCCAGGTCTGTGTTCGCTGCAGAGGAGAACCTAGAAGCCTGTTTGCACCCATCCTCCGTGGCAGCAGGAAGAGTGTTTGTTAAGTAGAATGTGCTGAGACTTGGGCGAGGAAAATACTCTTCGCTCTTTCATCAGACACGGGCCAAGCAGCTCTCCTGGACCAGGCGCCGTCTCTGCTCCGGGTGCCTCGGTGGGCACTGTGCTTCTGGAGTTTTGGTGCCCGTGGTGAGACGTATGGCCGTCTGCAGAAACAGGCAGATCTACGCTGACAGATCAGATAGAGTTCAAACGTTGAGCAATTTTTAAAAGATCATGTGTCTTCCTTTCGTCTGTGTGTCGCAGCCGGAGTAGAGCACATGCTGGGTTGTTCCACAGCGGCCGCTGAGGCCTTGCTCTCCTGTGACAAGAAGAAGGTAGTTGCTGCAGAGAAAGGTACAGAAATCCTCTAATTGTGCAACGCCTGGTGTTAGGTGAGGACAGAATTCAATCCTTCTGGATGAAAACTGGAAGCTGCCTTCTCTCAGGAGACATCCTCTCATAAAAGTTCCATCACTAACCAATAGTTAGAAAAAACACAGAAAACTCGGAAGAAAATCATTAGATACATACAATGATTCATGGTTACATAGGCATATTCACTTCATGAAAATTCAGACATGAACAATATATAGATAGATAGATAGATAGATAGATAGATAGATAGATAGATATAGATATATTCCATATGTCTACTATACATCACTTTTCTCTTTTCCCTGTGTGTATTATATGTCACTATCCAGTTCCTTAACTACCTGGTTGGCCACCACAGCAGGTTATTAAGATGTGCAGATTCAAGTTCCTCATCTGCCAACCGGAAAGCATCAGCCTCTTAGTGCTTTGTCAGTTTAAATGAAACAATGGGTCTGAACCACCTGACCTAGTGCCACGGGGCCTGCGCCCATTCATGTGAGGTTCTCATCTTCTCCAGCATCTCTCGGTGATGCTTCTCTAGACTTTTCTACACTTGAGCTCCCATTCAGGTCAAAGGGTGGTCCCCTGGTCCTGCCAGGCTGCATGCTAAAAAGGAGACAAAAACTCGGAGGAGAAGCCAAAGTCCTCCAGGAGAGGCCAAAGCCCGGCATTCCTGGGTAGCAGGGAGAAGGTGTAAATTTGAAGAGATCTCTACCGTCACCAAAACCCAGGCAAATACCACAGCCAAGGTGCCAACAATAACAAGCAGACTAAGAGGACCCACAGCGGAAATGACAGTATTTGCTCAAGGTGTGGATTCTTCCAAGAGAAAAATAAAGGGGCAAGTCAAATAATATGAGAGCAATGTGAAATGGCAAAACACTGGGATTCCCAGGGAATGATTACAGCGGGAATTTGAGTTTACTTTCGGTACCAACCTCACAGGAATGTATGGTTGACTCAGTAAAATCCAGTCAGTGGCTCCTTTCCTGTGTGCCGTCTTCCAACACAAAATGTTGGGCAACTGAGAGTCTCTGCTGTGAATGGCACATGATGCTCACTCACTTTCCTGAATATGGTTTTCCAACTGGGCAATGGGCCTTAGGCCGCCAACCCCAGCTACATAAGAGGTCGAGGCAGGAGAACTGGGAGCTCTAGGCCAGCCTGACTAGGAAAGACACTGTCTTAAAATAAAAAGTAAAGTCAGGGCTGGAGATATACCTTAGTGTAAGGTGCTGTAGTTAATCTTCAATACCAGAAAGAAAGAGGGAAAAAAATCCAAGGAGGAGGTCATGACTATCAATAATCCCAGCATGCTGGGAAGCTGAAGCAGGAAGATGACAAATTTGAGCCCAGCTTGGCCAAATTAGTGATTCAGTGAACTTCTGACTCAAACTAAAAAATCAAAAAGGGCTGGAGATACAGCTCAGTGTGAAGTCCCTGAGCTCAATCCCTAGTATTACAAGGAAAATAAAAACTGGTTTTCTCTCAATTTTTCATTCTTCCTACTTGGGTGTCCACAGTAACCTAGGCAGTGCTTATGGGTCGAGAGCGCTTGCCTGGTCCCCACCCCTCGGTGTTTGAGCCCCCACACACTGCAGCTTCTCCTCTCACCCAGCTCTGGGCAGAGGTTGCACCCATTGGCACCTGCCTGCTGCCTGAGGGTCCCCTCTTATCACACATAATTGGTTCATTCAGAACATCACATAAGGGCTGGGAGTTACGGCTCAGCCACATAAGTGCCTGCCTGGCAAGCACAAGGTCCTGAGTTCAATCCCCAGTACCAGAAAAAAAAAAAAAAAAAAAAAAAAAACCTCACCTAGTTAGGACAATAGGCTGTAGCTTCTATTACATGGTGCCACCTTATATCTCTTAAAAGCAAAGTAACAATCTGATCTACCTGTCACTTAAACAAAAAGACGCCTATGATTTAAAACTATGTATTGCTTGGGTGTTAAATTTCCAACCCAGTTCAGTAGCTGGACATCCCTGGCCAAGAGACAGCTGACCTTGTCTGTCCCTGATGCCTTGTGGTCTTGGGTGAACTCTGACCTTTACACTTCAGCAACAAGAAGGACACAGATGCAGGGGAGGTGGCACCCAAAGCTGATGCCCTAACCTCAGCATTTCCAGCCCATTTCAGTATAGTTACTGTAAAACCTCGGGCTGATACTCAAAAAGGCTTCTGCTTTCTCAGCACTTGGGTTAAGCATAAGATACAGTGCTCTTCGTGCCGCATGGAAGGGGGCCTAGGAGCACGAAGGCTTCTCTTCCCTGGAGTTCGCGATTGAGACTTACTATACCCATCATTGCCATGAGAGCCGGGACAACAGTGACAGGCAAACGGCCTCTGAGAGTGGTAGGCCCGCCCGCAATCCCAGCACAAGGGGGCTGAGGCCGGAGGACTGGAGCTTTGAGGTCAGCCTGGCCGCACAGCGGTTCTGGGCCAGCCTAGAGGATGCAGAGAGACCCTGTCTCAAAAACAAGAGCAGCACAAACACAAACCCAAGCAACTAATAAGTCAACGAACCAGTAAAAAGAAACCAAAGACCAATAGCAGTTAGGAGCACCAAGTGACGAAGCAGTGATTTGCACTTAACAGTTATGTCGCACAAAGGGCAGCAGTCACCTTGGCAGTAGTCCTGAAACTCGCGCGGTAGGACGTAAAGCAATAAAGTGCCCCGTGGCCGACCCCGTGGCCGGCCAGGCCCCTGGCACCCGTACAGGGAAGGTGGGAGAGGTGCTGCGCGGCGACTTCCCCTCACAGCCGCCTGCCTTTACCATAGGCCACCCCTGGAAGGAAGATTTTCCAAAGCACAAGAGAATATTCGTTGTTTTCTGAAGTTTTTCTCAAGCTCAGATGTTTATCATTGAGGCCCAAGGCTCGAAAATTATATGTAAGTTTTAAAAATGTAAGTGCATTTCTTTCTTTTTAAATTTTTTTTAATTGTTTTATTTATTTGAGAGAGAGAGAGAGAGAGTGTGGTGTGTGTGTGTGGCCAGCTCAGCCCACCAGGGGGCGGGGCTGGCTGGCATGTGGTGCTGGGGGATCGAACCGCGGTCCCTGGGTTTGCCAAGCTTGTTCCAAGTTGGTGCTTTAGACCACTGAGCCATCTCTCCAGCCCGTAAGTGCATTTCTGAGGAAGGGTTTTATCAGTTTTGTGGGATTTGCAAACGGCCATTGATCTCCAAAAACTCTCAATGAGGGTCCTTTCAAGTCACGCGATAGTGGCACAGAGGAAAAATACAGGCTTATTTTCACAGGTCCGTGGCGAGGGGGAAGAAATGCCACAGGGTGGTGGGCTTAAGGTCCCCTTCCAGCGCGTGCAGGGTAGGCGCCTGGACGCCGCCTGCACTCATCGGCAGAAGTCTGGGAGGTTGTGGTTCTTTCCAACGAGGCAGCGTAGTAAGGGTGCCTTCCTGGAGGGGACCGCTGATCTGCAGAGCTGCCGTGATGAGAACACTGAGTGAAAAAAGCAAGTTTTAGAGAAATGATTTTTAGAGAACAAGTTCTGACAGCTTCCTTCCCCAGTGTGAGTGTGTGTGTGTGTGTGTGTGTGTGTGTGTGTGTGTACTGCACAAACAGCAGACTCTCTATAGATGATTAACAAAGAGGAACCAGAGCAGGGTAGGTGAGCTACCTAGTGAAGAGACAAAAGCAGACGGTGGCTTCCAGAAAGCTCAAGAATAAAAATTAAGGAGGTTCATTCTTCTAAAAACATGCATCTATCATGAGAATGTCATGCATGACAGGAACATGTAAAGCTCACTGCAAGTGCACATGCGCATAAAGGGGGGGATGGCGAAGTGGTGAAGGCAAGCTCAGTGTAAATAAGGCCAAGGTATTTTGCCTTATTTCATACATTTTATTAGTTGATTTATTCCTGTTCATCTTTGTATAGTTCAAATATTTTACATTCTACATAGGTATGTTTTACACACAAAAACTTAAAATCTCAGGGTGATGAAAATTTTAAAAATTGTTAGTTCCATGCTTTGCGCATTCTTCATTAGTAATTCTAATCACCATTAAATTAACTAGCCCCAGAAAAGGGACACAGAAAATACTTCAGGTGTATGTAGCTTGTGCATCACGTGGGTTTGTTGTGCCGATACAACAAAGATATGATGCGCACTGGGCGGGGCCCAATGCTGTGGGCTTGAGGATGGAAGGAAAAGGGCCCATGAGCTCCGGAAAAGAAGCCAGGATGTAGATATTCCGCTCAGCGTCACAAGCCACAAGGGCAGCAGCACGCACCGCACCGAAACGAAACGGAGAGGCTGCCTGCAGAGCGCCGGGAGGGAGCGGCGGGGAGGCGATAAGGCTTCCGCAGCAGCGCTCTCCTTACTAGACTGTGCCCTAGGGCCAGGTTGCACCTAAGTGAATGAAAAACAGGTTCAGGGTCTTTCCAGAAGCAGGGACGAACGTGACTGGAGACAGGAGGGCCGAGGCGCATCAGTCACAGATGTTTAGACACTGTTGTCACTCTTTGTAAGGTATTTTGCGTTTATAAAAGGAATTGGAAGCATGATTCACTGTTCTCTGAAGAACTTCTTAATCATCGCAGGACTTGGTGTTAGGAGGAAGTTCTTGCCTGCTGCACGCAAGGCGCCTTGTGGAAGGTGACCTGGCTCGAAAGCTCCCAAGAGATCTGTTGTTCAAAATCCTAAGCTGTGAAGCTTGAGCTTAAGAAATGATTTAGTGCAAAGAAATTAATTTTTGTTTGTTTTGTCTACACTTTTCTGAGAAATAGTCATTCCCAGGTAGAGAACTCTACCTCCAGTTTAGTGAAGTTCTGCCCCACCCCGTCAATTGCTGCTTGTGTTTTTGCATTTTCTTGCTCTTTTTTCCTTTTCTCCCTTGGAGTGCCCTCTTTCCTTCCTCTGTGTGGGTCTGCATGATTCTCCAGCAAGCAGTATGTGGACATTGTTGGTCAAAACACAGGCAAACCACGCAGGGCGTGATGACGCACACCTGTAATCCCAGGCCTGGCGAGGCTGAGACAGGAGGATCACTGCCAGTCCGAGCTTCATAGTGAGACCTTGTACCAAATAAATAAATAAATCTTTAAAAAAAAAAACAAAAAACAGACAGGCATTCAGGGATGATAGAAGGGCTTCTAGTAGAACAGCACCTGCCCAAAAACTACCTCTCTCCGGAACAAGCCATGTTGGCCCTGTTCTTCCTGTGCGAGCCACGAGTTCCCACATTTTCCCAATAGCATGGCTTCCTTCAATCAATTATGTCTTTCAAAGTTCTCTGTGGCAAGGAAATGCCAACAAGATAGGTAGCACTTCAAGGAGCTACTTAGTAATATCTTGGAGGAGAATCTATTGAAGTACAGCTGAAAGCAGTAAGAATTTTTGAAAGGCTGGGTTTGTTTGGATGACATGGCTCCGGGATTGTGGTAGGAAAATATTAAATGTTTCATGATTTGTCTTAGACCACCCAAAGTTTGAGTGTTGGAAATGCACCAATTCGAAGTTGTCACCTCTATGGTTTCATTTCTATACAAGTGGAGTCAAATACTTATGAACTGTTTTGTTTTTTAAAAAAACATCAATTTATAATATGTCTACTTCTTGAAAAGTGAAACAAGACAATTAGGACACACGCATAGTGTAACGGTGGCGGGGATGGTAGCACCCCTGCTAGGCACCAGTTGCACGTTAAGTACCTCACCTGCGTAGGCAGCATGCATGAAGGGAGGCTAGACAGGACCGCTGTGCTGCACTGTTCATGCACTAGACCTGGCCAGGGTCTCACTTCCTTGCTGCCTCGTGTGGTTTTCCCTGTGTGGTCTCCCCACATCCTTGCAGTGCTGCTCTAGTGAGGAGGTATGGTTCCGTTCTTCAGTGCCTAGAATTCAGAGGCTCATGTCCCTCGCTCCAAGGAGGTTCAGTTTAGGAGAGATCACTTGTTCTCGCTCTCTCTCTCTCTCTCTCTCCTCTTCCTCCTCCTTTCCCCCTTCTGTCTCTCATCTCTGTATTTTTTCTCTTGCTCCATAGAACCAGGGATTGAACCCAGACCCTTGCCTTGTGCCTGCTAGGCACCTGTTCTTCCATCTCTGCTCCTAGATATGCCTCTCCTTAAACCACACACACTTGGATGGATTCAAACTGTTAGAAAGAAGTCAGAGGGGGCCGGGGAAATGGCTCAGTGGAATGAACACTTCCCTGGCAAGCGCAAGGGCCTGAGTTCAATCCCTGGTTCCACCAAAAAAATAAATAAATAAATAAGCTTTTAAAGAAGAAGAGGTCAGAGGGCCAGCCAGATAGCTCAGCAGACTAAAACACATGCTTAGGCAGAGCTCAGTGGCTGGGATTTGATCCCCAGCATGCTGGCCCTTCCCTCAGAGTGAGCTGAGACTGCAGTTGAGGCTGGGTGTGGTGGTGCATGCCTGTAATCCCAGCATTTGGGAGGCTGAACACAGGTGGCTCACTGTGAGTCCGATCTAGTAGTGAGACCCTGTAGACCCTGTCCTAAATACATAAAAAAAGAAAGAAGTCAGAAAGTAAGCAACCCTAGAAACAATTCACCTTAGCAGACAGTGATAGTAATTGTTTAACCTTTCTTTCTTTCCTGGAACTAACTCCAACCAGAAAAGACTTGCAATAGGTTAATAAATCCCATTTAACCTTAAGGAAAAAAGAAAGAAAGTGAATAATACGCTCATACTCCCAGACAAGGAGGCAAGAAATACAGTCTGCTCATTGCTTGAGTATGGTTTAAGGGAAAAAAGAGAAACATAGAAAAATAATTTTAAAATTATCTTGTCTCACTTTGAAAATAACCATATAATTCTCTCAGATGTATTGCTCTCTCCTACCCATTTGTTTTCTGAGTAATCAACAATTACAGTAGATTTCAACCCTTACGAGAATGACGCTGCTTTGGAAGGACACAAAGCAGATCTTGCTTTATTGGTGTCTTCCTGAAATCTTTTATCTAACCCTGGATGGAACTGCACACCCAGCCAGGGGGATCTGGTGCTGTGGGGTACTCGGCACCCAGTAGTGTGGTGTACTGGCTCTCAGCACACACCTTCTCTCACCAGAGAAAACTGGCCCACAGAGGTGAATAATGTCTCACCTTTGGACTGTTTTCTTTGTTTGAGATGGTGTCATTATTAGTCACGGCTACCCTTGTATTCATAATCCTCCCGCCTCCTGCCAAGTGCTGGTATTGCAGGCATGCTCCATAGTGCCCAGCTAAAATCTGAAGTCTTTATATACAAAGGCAGAGATCCATAAAGCGCACAAGCAACTATAGAGTACTTGTATTAAAATGGTACGCGAAGAATGAGTAAATGGCTAAAGCACCTCTTTGTGGGGGAGCAGTCGCCAGGAAGTGCCAGGTATTACTGCTGTGGTTGTTAAAAAGGAAGGAGAACCAGCGCCGTGGGAAGGGCGCTCTGGGGTCAGCCGCAGCGCTGAGCGGTTTCTCTTGTCTGATCCTCACAGCAGTCATTTGTAGATCAGGAAATTGAACTGAGATAACTCGCTCTAGACCGCACAGCCCACCCCGAGCCCAGTGGACTCCAAGGCAGCCTTACTCTCTGCTTTCCAACTGGGCTGCAAAGTCAGAGTCAGTTCATTTCTGTCTGAGTTGCTCACACCGTCCTCAAGAGCAGGAAATTAAAGACTTCACTAACAACGTGTACGCCTGCAACTCTGCCTTGTCTCCACCCGTGTGCATGCGGGGCACTGCCTTCTGCTGTAGTTTGTGTCTTAGCTCGTCATCATGAAAAGAGGGCCACTTCCAAAGGAACAAAAGTGCCAAGATGACGGAAGCCTGCTGCCTACGTCGTCCCTGCATCCTCCCTCCGCTTCCTTTCTCAGGGCTGCCCTCCGCGTGGTTGTCCTTACTACCCAATCTCCCAAATCTGACACATTCCAGATCTTTTGAGAAAACATTCTAGGACTTCCTTGAAAAGGATGCCTGGAGGTTCGGAAGCTCTTTGAGCACCTCTGGCCTAAGCTAACTTAGAAGACGGTAGCATCCGAGCAATTGTTCTGGCATTGTCTGCCTGCCAAGTGCAAGCTGAGTAGCAGCTCCTGGGGTTAAGTCTGCTGAACTGACTGGTGACCCCAACACTGTGCTCCTCAGAGAGCCCGGCCCCACTCCTCAGGGGCCTGACATCAGAAGGCACTGAGCAGCAGAGCCCTGTGCTGACAGCGCCAGGCCAGGGGCCCAGGCCCTGGAGAATTCACACGCTTGCAATACAGCCCACACTGCCCAGTCTCTCTTGGCACATGTGACGATGAGGGGACAGCGTGGCTCCAACTAAAAAGCTTGAGGATAGCACAGTGCAATTTTGGAGTTTTTCAGTAAGGTAGTTATTAGGGAGACAGAAATATGAAGCAAAGTCTGAGTAATCAACAATTACAGTAGATGTATACTGTAAATGGCAACAAGGTGTGTTTTAGCAGGAAGAGCAGACAGTCCGGGGACCTTCCAATGTCTCCTTATACAACATAGTTCCCTGTTTCAGACTCCCACTTCTCTAGCCATACAAGGAGCACATTACTGATTGAAGTTCCTTTCTTACATGAGTAGGCTGTTTGCATGAAAGGGTCAGCTAGAGGTTTTTCTGTGAATTTGAAGCTCAGTGCCTCTGGATCCCTGAGGATGACACCGCAGGTGGCTGCTGGTGACAGGATTTTGCCTTGAGTGTCCTGGTGTCTGATCAAAGGAAGGAAGCTGTCCAGACACGATGGGCGCTTTGGGAAGCTTTGTGCTGTCAAATATGGCTTTCCAAGGGGGAGTCTTGGCAGCACAAGCTGTCTTTCTCTTGAGGAGCTCTGCTTTGACTACTGCCTACACTTCCATAAAACACGCTGTTCTTCCCAGAGCTCTGCTCTTAGTGCTTGGATTCTCCTGGCCCCTGACAGGTCCCCTGGAAGCAGCACCTCTCCTAGCTTCTAGTCTGGCCTTGGGCAGAATGGCTTCGTGTTTCCTTCTCTCCTGGAGAGAGAGCTGCGTAGGGGCTTGATCTCCTCCTTCATCCCTGCTGTCATCCTCTCTCTCCCCCCCTCCCAGGGATCAAACTCTGGACCTTGTGCTTACAAGGCAAGCACATACGCCACTGAGCTACCTCCCCAGCCCCCTCCCATTTTTTGCAACAGCATCTCACTGGATAGCCCATGCTGGGCTTACGTATGTAGCTCAGGCTGGCTTCAAACTCATGATTCTCCTACCTCAGCCTCCCTCGCTGGGATCCGAGGGGTAAGCCACCACACCAGGATACCAGTTCGTTTTAAAATGCTTTAAATAGAGCATTGTAAAGGAAGCTAGTAACCACCAGATTCTGGTACAGGCTCCAGTTCCACAAGGAAAAAAAAAAAAAGAACCCTTAAACTATGTCAGGTAGTGGGCTAAATACTTTACCCTTTTAGTTAATGCAATATCTATAACAACTCTTGAGGTGGAAACAATTATTACTATGATTTTACCAGTGGAAAACATTAGTTTGGAAGAGATGGTGACTGCTACAGGTTGTACAGTGGTGGCTCTCAGGTTCTAAATCAAGCCAGCCTGGCTGCAGGACCTGAGCTTCTAACAACCACTGTAGCACCCGTGGCAGCCCAGCGGCCATTCTGCTTATACTGACTGACTTGGGGAACTTGGTCAGGCATGACCCAAAGAGAATGAAAATTTGGGTGTCATATTCTTTATTTCTTTTGTAATTTTTTTTTAAAAAAAAAACATTTTGTTTATTTATTTATTAATTTATTTATGTATTTGGTTTAGGATCTCACTACGCAGCTCAGACTTGTAGTGATTCTCCTGCCTCAGCCTCCGCAGTGCTGGAATTACAGGCATGCGCCACCACACCAGGTTTCAGGGCCTGAATAGCAAGTGATCCCGGGGAATGAACTTGGATCCTTGTGCTTGCCAGGCAGCTATCTGCCCAGCCCCAACTGTCTTTATTTCTAATGAAAACATTTTTTTAAAAAATTCTTTGTAACTAATGTCTCCTGGAATTTTACATCCTACACTCTCAAGATACTTCCTGCAAATCTTTAAAAAAAAACCGGATTCTTTCCAGGTGTGGGTTAGACCAGTTCTTGCTTTTGGTGAGGGTTAGGGACACATCCTCTAAGCAATAGTCGCTCCTCTTGGGTCCTTCACTACTGATGTCCTTGGCATTCTCCAACTAAATTCGTTCACACCTTTACTGAGCATACACTAACTTCAGGCTAGTTTTTTGCATGAACAATACAGTAGCTGAAAAATCAGCTCCCTTGTATTTTCAAAACAAACCCTTCCCCTCCCTTTTTTTTTTTTTTTTTTTTTTTTTTTTTTTTTTTTTTTTTTTTTTTGCTACTTTCTAGACCAACTCTGTTATGCTCCATTTATGATCATTAAACTGTTTGGAAAGATTGCATTATGATTTTCCCATGCAACTTCTCTTTCTCCTTCTCTTTCTTCTTCTCTCCTTCTCCTTCTTCTCCTCCTCCTCTTTTCCTCCTCCTCCTCCTCCTTCTTCTTCATAAAGAGCCACATCTGTTTGCAGACTCAGCGCATGATCTTCCGCTCGGGTCAGAGGGGAGAGCAGGACTCTCAGTGAGCAACTCTCTTGTATGCTGGGTTTATCATCCACTGTCTCATTTCATCATTGCAGAAGAACAAAAGGGCAAGAGTCATTATCTGTGTTTCAAACGAAACACCTGAAAACCCACATGGGTAAATCACAGCACTTGGCAAAGGCAGGGCCCCAAGGTAGAATCACAGGAGAATGCACGGAGCCTGCTTTTCCTTCTAATTGAAAAAGGAATCATTATTCTGGAATCTCCGACTTAGAAAAAGAAAGGCCAGAAAGGTGGGTCTGAGGAGTGATTAAGGTGTAGCACGTCATCACATGCCTCCTACTCCATCCATCCACAAGATTGTTCACGAAGAATTGAGCGACAGGTAGCTTGTGGCGCTACTGGCAGGAGTGTTGTACTAGCCTGGCCCTCCCAGCAGCCCACTGCTTGTCTTTGGAGAGCATTCCTAGACTCTTAAATGTCTTCTGTCTTCAAATATGAGGGGCAGATTCCAGAAATGACAGAATTAGATCGAGAGAGAAGGAAGCAGAATTGATAAGGAGATGCAAGGAGTCTACTTTTTGTTTTGTTTTGGTTTTGGTACTGGGAATTGAACTCAGCACCTTGCACTGCAGACAGGTGCTTATGCCACTGAGCTGTCTCCCTGGCCCAGTGGAAGGATTCTGGAGGCAAACTTTTCCAGTTTCCCAAAGTTGAATGAATGGTGTTAACCCTCACCCTGCCGCCCCCCAGACAGTTGAGAGGTAGGGGAAGTTTGCCCCCAGAGTCTCTCCTGACACTTGTTTGAAAGTGGCTTTTGGGTTTGATGGCAAAAGGTCTCCAATAATAGAACTAGGTCCTGCAGAACATGGAGAGCCAACATTAAAGCACGGCGATGCTGCAAGCTTTCCCTTGCTAATCATAAAGTTTCTCTGTCACGGTTCTCTTTTCAGTTCAGAGAGGACTCATCCAGTGTAGGAAAAAAATGCTCTTTATGTGATCCTTTAAAATTTACTCTAAAACTGATCTACTCGTAATGAATACTCATAAGGAAGTATTATAATGAAAGCTAATACTAAGTTTTCTAAAACTGTATTATAAGTTATCTCTCCATTCAAGGTGCTTGGGTTTGCTTTGATTTTTGTTTGCACAAGCACTTATTTGGTAGAATGGGTGTAAGTGGAGGCTTGCTTATCCTTTTAAAGAAATATACCTTGGGGTACCTCTGTGAGTGATGGACCAGACGCTAAGTGACCCATGACTAGGCCAATAGCGCTATGCTTGGACTTGCCTGGCTCTGTGGTTTGTGTCTGGATGCCCCCCCAAAGTCTCATGTGGTCATGGGGGTGGACTTTGTAAAGACAGCTTGTTAAACCTGAACCTCTTGTTTCCATACCCTCACCTCAGGAAACAGAGTTACAGGGGTTCCAGCCCAGCTCAGCAGGGGCCAGGGTCTTCACTTGGTAAACATCCTTAACCTATGCAAAAGGCAGGTTGGTGTGAGGGCTACATTCAACCTAGGGCAGGTGGCCTGCTTACAATATAGGGAGGAAGAGTGACTTGTTATCCCCCTCCTTTTTTTCTTCTGTTACATTTGTATCTTCCACCACAGTTGCCCCTTTGCTGTGCCACCCTGCTTGGAGCCAGCTGAGTGTGGACTGAAACCTCCACAAACTGTGGGCTAAATATACCTTTCCCTCTTTAACTTGGGTGTCAGGTATTTTGTCCCAGCAATGAGAGAAAAGTAACTAAGACACAGGGTTTTGAGACGGACAGATGATATCTACTGTGAGTCACTCCAAGGATTTCATAGTCTGGGCTATGGGTTATATAAATAGGGACAGCTGAGGAACTCATGTGCAAGGGGAAGCGTAAGCTGAGGTGAGCCACTCCCGAGGGACCAGCAGCAATGAAGTTTCTTCTGTTGATCCTGGTCCTACCAGTCGCTGCATCTGGACCTCTTCACCACCACGATGAAAGAAAAACAAAAAGTTTTACAGAATTTGCTAGAGTAAGTAGTGACACTTAGAATTTACCTAACCTGATTTTCATCTTTAATATTTATTGTATTTACTAATTTTATTTTGAAGAACGTCATTTAAAAAGTGGTATCAGAGGTTAGTTTTGTGTTGAATTTTTATTTACCATAGAGAAATATGAAAGAAATACTGGCTTTGAAGAAGTGCTATGAAATTGGGGATATTTGTCCCTTGTACTAAAAACCTTTGACCAAGGAATATTGATCCAATATAACTGGGATTCACTTCTATTATTTCGTTTTAAATTAGTCTTTTTGTGCCAATTCAAAAGCTGAGATTTCAGTGCCTTATTTAACTGCTGTGAGCTCCTATTCATCAATTTCATCATACTTCTTTTATTCACATTCATCCAAGATATTCTCCATAAGCATTTAAATTCTTTTACATTTATTTACTTATTTTGATTTTTCTGAGACAGGGCTTAACTAGGAAGTTCAGGCTGGTCTTGAACTCACTATGTAGACCAGCCTGGCCTTGAACTCATGACAATCCTCATACACCAGTCTCCAAAGTGCTGGCATTACAGGTGTGCACCACCACACCAAGCTCTTAAACATTTTTTAAACACAACCTTTCAGCTATTGTTTTTCCTCTAGTTAAAAGCTTAATTTTCTATTTTCTAAATTTCTTTCCATTCTTCTTTTAGTTTATTGAGACAAGCTGTTGTTTTTAAGGGTTTGAGAAAGATTTTCTTTTTTAAAAATTTTTTTTAATTTTAATTTTAATTTTTTCCATAATTTTATTGATAAATAGCAATGAGACAGTTTCAAATCAAATTGGTAGAACAGTTTCAATAATTAACACATTGCATACATTCTTCCTAGTGGTTAATTGCTGTACAAGATGCGGACATGATATCCTATTTACAAACACCATTAGAACAAATCCCTCTATTCATTTAGAGAATGTAACCATATATCTATCCTAACCACTTTGAATACACAGATACAACATGGACATTCATCTGTATCCCCTTTTTTTGTTAAGTTCCGTTATTTGAAGAGACAAGCTGTTGTTATATTACCCAGGCTATCTTCTAAATCATGGGCTTAGATGACCTTATTCCTTAGTTTTCTGAATATTTACTGGACTATATTTTCTCTTTGAATTTATCCTAGTTGCTCACTGTCAAGTTTTGAGGGGGTTTTTTGACATTGTTTAGCATTCTACCAACAGAATGCAAGGCCTTGCGTATGATAGGCATTTTGTTTTTGAGATAAAATAGCCAACTCTCGAAGTTAAAAGAGGAAAGGTTTAGTTTGGATCCTGGTTTGTAGAGGTTTCAGTCCATGATTGACTGGCTCTGAGGTGGGGTTTCATGGCAGAGCTGCTTCACAGAGAAGAGAAAACAATTCATGGCATGGAAGAGAGAAGGCCAGAGCCAGCAACAGCAGCAGGCAGCGGGGGCGCAGCAGCCCTCATGCTGTCCCTTGTATTCTACCCAGGCCACAAGCTCGCTCGCATGGGCCTTTCATTTCCCACGCCCAGAGCGGTGCTAAGCAGTCAGAGGACTAACTCAGTAGCCACATGCCCTTGGGCCTAGCATTACACACATAATCCCAGCAGCACACACCCTAGATCCAGCCTCCTCTGAAAGCCTCACCTATGACACACAAAGCTGGGGCTGGGGCACATCTACACATAAGCCATGAAAGCAGGCAGGGGCTCACCCATTGAGCTACACCTCTGGCCAAGCTACATGTTTCTATCCCAATGTAAGTATCCCAACAGTAAAGACTCTGACATTTATGGAATGCCAGGACTTTCTTGAAGTTGCAATTAAGTGGAAACAAGGCTGAAGTAGTAAAACATGAAGATTTTTCTACTGGAAGATTTTTCTACCAGAAGCAAATACTGATTAAAAATTTATGACATACATTTGCTAGCTCAGAAAATTAAAAATATTTTCTCATTATAACTGTCCAGAAAATGACAAGTGATGATTAAAATACTTGGCTCAAAAACATAGGTGTGCAGCTGAGTCATATATATATTTAGAAATCCCAACAGAAACATTTTTATGCTTTATTGAATATATCTTTTTCCAGAACTATTTGATAAAATTTTACCACTTGAATGACACAGACAGCAATCCAGTGAAAATGATGAAATTACGTACAAACATTCTAGAAGAAAAAATCCAGGAAATGCAGGAGTTCTTTGGGCTGGAAGTGACCGGGCAACTGGACAGACGTACCCTGCAGGTGATGCGCGCTCCTCGATGCGGAGTGCCCGACGTGCAGGCGTTCAGCACGCTGGGGGGGCAGGCGTGGAAGAGCCACGTTATCACCTACAGGTAAGGGAGCTGAGCGAAGCCCCGCGTTTCCTGCTCCCGCGTTGGCCTGGATCCCAGAGGGCTGCACTAGTTAGATGGTGACCCGCTTTCCAGAGCAGCTAGACAGCTTGTGTCTGTCGTTATCACTGTCTGGGTGCTGAGCTTTCTAGTGTCTGGCAGAGAGGACTGTTCACTCAAGGAAGAGCTGCAATTGCCTGGCTTGCCACAGAGTCCAGAAAAAAGCAGCAAGGAAGAGAAGGAGGAAGGTGGATAAATATCAGCAGGGACAGGAGAAAGTTCACAGTCAAGCTGGCTAGGACTGAGAGTCCAGGAGCAGGGGCAGCAGGTAAAGCTTCTGTAAAGTAAAGCCTTCATTGTGATGACCTATTACACACAAGTAAAGAAAAATTACGTTAAATTTTGATGGAGAAAGTTGTTCAAGTAATTAGGGTTTTATACTTAAATAAGCATTTTAAAAATGAAATCAGGACTCTTGAATTATGAAATGACTCATCTTCCAGTGGCAGTCACAGAACTAAAATACCCCGATGAGGCAACATTAGCACATGCCTTCCATATCTTTTCTCTCTTTTTCTCTTAAAGAATCAATAATTACACCCCCGACATGAGGCGTCAAGACGTGGATGCCGCCATTCAAAAAGCTTTTCAAGTGTGGAGTGATGTGACCCCGCTGAAATTCAGAAAGGTTAACGTGGGCGAGGCTGACATCATGATATTTTTTGCTTATGGAGGTAAAGAGCTCAGACTTCGTCGGTGTGATTCGGCATGATTTGTAGCATAGACAGAAGCACTTATCTTCTTTCATTTTTTTCAAAGATCATGGTGACTTCAATCCTTTTGATGGCAAAGATGGGACCTTAGCTCATGCTTTTGCACCTGGGTTTGGTCGTGGAGGAGATGCACATTTTGATGAGGCGGAAACCTGGAGCCCAGACTTCAGAGGTAGGAGCAGACAAGCGCAGAACACACAAAAGGCAAACAGAATTTACAATAGGTCCTAATTCAGAAGGACATCATTCTGAGAAAAGAGTACAGCGTGAAAACCCCTGTTCGATCATAAGTACTTGTCTAAATAAAAACACTGTATCTGAGTCTCAGCTTCACTCCTTATGAATTGAGACTTTTAGACTAGATTAGCTTAAAAATTATCCCTAAGAGTTGGTCTCTGAGGACTGTACGAGCTACAAGCTAGTTCGTTAGTAGAAAGTTCTGGAGAGGCAGAAGTTGTTGTTTTGGGCTTGATAGCAAAATCCATGAACTGAAAGGCAAACACCAGGATTAATTCTTTGAGTGCCAAGACGTAAGATAAGGTTATTGTGTGTGATTCATTTTACAATACCATAATTGCATGGCTTTCTAGGGATACAAAAAGATAAACATAGAGAATTTAGAGGTCCACATAGGAAAGCACACAGTGACGGTCGTACGCACTGTGCAGTCCTGGCATGCCTTTCAGAATGTCCAGCCAATTATTTAATAGTGCATGTGTGCACTTACTGCCCATGGCCGCTCATCCTATGCCTCAGACAATGGGGGCCGAGCAGAAGTAAGCACATCTATTATTTCAGGGGATTAGTACCATGGGAAAATTCAAACTTTCCAGGAGCCTTTTAATTCTGTACTGGGAATACTAGATTATGAAACTCACTTGGTTAGAAATTAAGCAGGGAGAAAGAATATGGATTACTCAGTATCCTTCCTCTGGCCAACACTGTGCATGTTGCAGACCAGTATTTTTATAGACAATATGTCCAGTAGAAAGGCTGTTTTAGTCTGACACATAGCTTAAGGCTTATCAAATTCTATTGTGAAAGCAAATCATGTAGGATTAAGTACTTAGCGAACTGGAAATCCTCAGCCAGACATATTAAATGTGTTTCAGTTTCATCTGAGGTAATGTGGATGTCATCAACTCTTCATCTGAAGTGAGACAATTGTGTTTATTAGCTACACTCAATTTTGGAATTCTAAAAGATCTTAGAAAAGTTATCTGATGCAGCTCTGTTCAGACAGAAAAACTGAGACCAGGAGAAGGGTAGTGGCTGGTTTGTGAAAAAACTGACTCTGAACACATATTTCCTGTCCTTTGGCCTTATTTTTTAATTGACTTGAGTCTAGGCTTTCAAAGTTATTTATAAAAATTCTACCTTAAGATGCTCATTTTCAGCCTATTTTTGACCCAGTAAATTAAAAGAGCAGGTATGTCAATGATACTGGGTTTCTATCACTGTGTTGAGTGATAGTGTTGGGATACAGAAATGAAAGAGACAGAGCCCTGCCCGTGGACATGCAGTCTGGTGAGAAGAAGGGTGCAAATCTAAATTCATTATTTGGAAATGAAGACCAATGATGATTTCTTTTATATAAAAGCATTAGGAGAATTGGGAGGAGAAAAAAATTCAGATTTAGATAAACTGTAAAGCCTTTGCTTATTTACCCAGAGTCTTATGCAGAATAGAGACAGTAACTTAGTTCTTGCTTTTTTGTCTTTTGAAAAGAGGACTCACTAGCTAGGTTTACCTCTCCATGCACACAGCTATGGCTTATTTGAAAGATTCTGCAACAGAATGTTTTACCTGTCCACCAATGCAATAGTCTTAACTGGAAGCACCTTTGTCCCCAGTGCAATGCTGGACAATATCTGGAGACATTTTTTTCATTGTTAAAACTGGAGGGAGGTTATACTTACATTTAGTGGTAAAACATAGATGTTTAAACACCTATAATGCAGAAGACCACAGTGACAGCAAAGAACTATCCATTTTGCACCATCAGGAATGCTGAAGTGAAGAAACCCTATTCAAGACAATGGGGAAATAAGGGAAGAGTTCAAGCCCTTTAAAAAGCTTCCTTTTCACTGTGTTGGATGTTGCATCATTGTTTTCAAAATTAAAAGGAAGAAATGAAAACATAAATGTCTATCAATTAATGAATTGATAAAGAAATGCTACATACAATGAAATAATATTCAGTCATAAAAAGGTGAAATCCTGCCACGTGGTTAGAACTGAAAGTCATCACAGGAAGTGAAAAATCTGAGCACAAAAAGACAAGCACCACATGATCTCACTTACTGTGAAGCCTAATAAAAAAACTGATCTCATTAAATTAAGAATATTCTGGGGGTTACCAGCCACCAGCAAGATTCAGGGAGAGGGAGGATCAGAGCAGTTAGATAAGAGTAAGAAGCTCTGGCACACTGCTGTATAGTTATAGGTAGCAGTTACGTAGGGAATCATTCCAAAAGCTAGAGGAGAGCATTTTGAATGTTTTTACCACAATACAATAAATACTTAAGGAAACAGATATTTTCACCTTCATTTGAATATTACACCAATGTACACAATATCAAAATGTCACATGGTACTCTCCAAATGCGTATACTTTTCTGTGTCAGTTGAAAACAGATGACATGTGTGTCACGGCTTTATCCCTCTGGGGTGGTTTCCCCGTAGGAAGAAACTTGTTCCTCGTTGCCGTTCATGAGCTTGGCCACTCTCTGGGACTTGGCCATTCTAGCGATCGAAGGGCCATAATGTTCCCCAACTATGGCTATCTTGACCCCAAAACGTTCCGCCTCTCTGCCGACGACATCCATGGCATTCAATCCCTCTATGGTGAGTTGGACTTCTTCATCGTTCTGCCAGCTAAAGGTATTCACTTTTATGAATAATCTAATGATATTATCTTCATCTCACTGATGAGGGTGCAAGACCTAGTGTGTTAGATTTGAGGCCTCAAGTCTGGTGTTCTTCCTGTTTGACATGTTGAAGAAGGCACAAAGACAAAACAGTCCAACTGCAAAAAGTCAAAGAGATCAAGTTATTCTCCTCCATGACTGATGCTGCAGCCACATGGGAAAAATTCTTAGTGTATGCTTCAAATGAGTTTTATGGAAACTTAAATTGATTTTGATGCATTATTATCTAGAAAATGGATTGTTTTATAAAAGAATGTTTCTTTCTCTTATGATCATATTGCACAAATTTTTCTGAATGCTTCTTGAAATGCATTTTCAGGGGGTCCAGCAAAGCCCCAACCAGTGCCACACCCTGATAGCATGGCACCACCTGCCTGTGACCCCAACTTGAGTTTTGATGCTGTCACTAAAATGGGAAAGAAAATATTTTTCTTTAAAGACCGGTAAGATCATTTTAGCTAATTTAAAACCGTGTGTGTGTGTGTGTGTGTGTGTGCGTGTGTGTGTGTGAAAGAGAGAGAGAGAAAGATGAAAATTATAAGCAGGGACTTATATCAGTAGGCAATAAACAGATTTTGATGATTTTAAAGCAGGAAAGCAGTGGTATTAATTGTGTTATTTATTTATTTATTTATTCATTTATTTCAGTACCAGAGATCGAACTCAGGACCTTGTGCTTGCCAGGCAAGCATTTATGCCACTGAGCTATGACCCTAGCCCTGTGTTTGTATTTTAACTGAAAATTGGTGCATAAAAATGAATGTGCAATATATGGTGGTACACATCTGTAATCTCAGGATTCTGGGAGGCTGAGGCAGAAAGATCTCTAAATCAACCCAAATCTGGGCAACATAGCAAGACCTTACCTCAAAACACAAACACAAAATGAACTTACTAGAAGACAAGGAGCAGAGAAGCCCAACTATTTTAATTATAGATAAAAATGTTGAAGTTTAAAACTAAGGCTGGGCAAGAGTTCTATGTGTTTCTGGAATATAGAAAAAAGAGTTTCAGGACACCTTATGAATTATGCCTCAAAACACAAACTGAAGTACGTGAGCGCAGTGTAGAAGATTAACACTTGGTAGGGAAGACAATTATCCTCATCTGTGAGATTATAAAACACCTGATATGAGGTGCCTTCCGGTCAGTTGGAAAGCTGGCAAACAGATTGCGGGCCTGGACGAGGCCACAGACCCCTGGACTCCGAGCTCCAGAATACAGCAAGTTACCTGCTAGAGTCACTGTCATGTTGAGTAGGCTCCTGTCCTTGTGGAGTGCGTGGAAGACCGCAGACTGGAATGGGCGATAACGGGGAGAAATACCCAAGCGTTTCACAGTTCCTTGCCAGTCTCGTGTCAAGGAGCTTGCGTACGTTCCCTGCAGTAGTACTTACCGTGCGCTAAACATCCCTCGTGGCAGGTTCTTCTGGTGGAAGCCTCTTGAGGAGCCGAAAGTCGGAGTGAGCTCAGTGTCTTCCTTATGGCCAACCTTGCCACATGGCATTCAAGCCGCCTATGAAATTGAAGCCAGAAACCAAGTTTATCTTTTTAAAGGTAATTCCAATGTTCAGTTTTTAAAATTTTTTTCTAGTTTTTGAAGAGAATATAAAATAGTATTAAAAAAGAAAAAATTACAAATGACATAGACTGTTACTAAACAAAATAATATGAATTTGACAGTATTTGTGGTAATGCAAAGTGTGGTCTTCAAATTAATTGTTCAGATTGCCAGAATATGCATGGAAAATTTGAAAGAGAAAGAAAAAAGTTATAAGAAATTAAGAAGAGGGCTGAGAAGATAGCTCAGTGGTACAAGGACCTGCCTGAAAAGTGCAAGGTCCTGAGTTCAATCCCTAGTAAAACAAAAACAAAAAGAAAAGAAAAGAAATCAAGGAAAGAGAAAAAAAAATATTTAGCTTTGCTGTTAAAGATACTTTAAGGAAAAGAAAACGAGTTGAAGAAATATTACTACTTTTTATAGATGGAGACCAAAAAAGTACTCCTCCTTTTCTTAAACATGGCTCCAAACCGTACGTTATAGTTGCTTAACTGCCCCGGAAGTATGTGCAACATTTGAGGAAAGTTTGTAAAATATAAGACAGGAATGTCCGTGGGGGAGGGGACACGACGCCAGAAGAGGGACCCTGCTCTAGAAAGGCAAGCGCAGCACATTTAGGACTCGGGAAAGAACGGCGCTGGTGCCAAGTCGGTGCTTCATATGACTGTCTAGTTCTCATGTGCCATTTTTTTGTCTCCACAGATGATAAGTACTGGTTACTTAGTGACTTAAGACCACAGCCGAACTATCCCAGCAGCATACACTCTCTGGGCCTCCCCCGGCATGTGAAGAAACTGGACGCAGCCCTCTTCAACCCATTGTACTCTAAGACTTACTTCTTTGTAGATGAGCAGTACTGGAGGTGAGCTTCCCTCGCTGGTGCTCTGCCTCCTTGCGAGGCAGGAATGGAGCGGGCCTTCCAGAAGGCGGCCTTGCTGGGCAAGACCTCAGAGAGCCCTGACCTCCCTGGGCGAGTGCTCAAGAAAACAGAAGCTGGAAGTAGTTGTCTGTCAGCCTGGTCCTCTCCTCTATGATTTTGGTTTCTGATACATGAGATCATATATAATGCATTTTTTAAAAGAATATTTTTGGGTTGGGGTGTGCCTGAGTGGAAGAGCACTTGAGGGACTGGGTTCAATCCCCAATGCTGTGGGGTGGAGGGTAAAAAACGAAAAGAATACCTGAACTAAATTTTTTTTGTTGCTTATAGTGGAAACACTGGGAAAATAGTGTTGTAGATGTATGAGGCCTTTTATTTAGTCTACAGTCGTTCTCAGGTTGTGTGAATTCTAGACTCTTCTCTGTGACTACCATACCCAGAAGACACAATGGGGAAGCCAACCCGTCCTTCGATGGGATGTGCCTAACAAGCCTACCCTAACAAGGAATCAGATGGCCAGACAGAGCCAGCAGCTCACCTGAGCAGTTGTCTGGCTTTCTCTCCAGAGTCTAATTTTGGAGGAGGCCAGGATCCTCTATAGCAGTGATGGCGAACCCGTAAGAGCTTTCAGTGATTCAAACAGCTACCACAGCATGTGCTATAGACTCGCCACCGCTGCCCTGAACCCTCTTCTGAGGACACCAATCATTTCCTGGATTGGATGATACAGGCTGAAATAGGCACAGTAGGATGCACTAAGAAGGTCACAGTATCAGCTCTACTTATTCTTACACATTTACAATTTAGCACCTGCCAGAGAGATAGCTCAGCACGTAAGAGCCCGGCTGACAAGTGCAAGGTTCTGAGTTCGACCCCCAGTACCAAAAATATGAGTAAATTAAATTAAATTCAGCGCCTACCTTCAGTTGAATACCACATGCTTATGGCATGAGTTTGACAACAACCTTAGCCTAATTTGAGAAATACAATTTTTTTTTCTTGGAGGCCAAACCCTGAGCTCTGGGTGTGGAGGGCAAATACTCTACCACTGTGCTGCACCCACAACTCGAGAGAAGAATGCTTGATTTTAGCAACTAGAACTTTCTTAAGAGTCCACACACTGATGTAATTCATTGCCTATCAATAACACTGACATTTTAATTCTGACCAGTGTCTGCATGGCCTTTGCTGATTCCACCTGGGCCAAGATTTTTCTTTTCCTTGAAAGACAGAAACAAGGGCCTACAATTATTACATGCATGACAAGCAATAGATATTTGGAAAACGAAGTTGATAACAAATAGATTCAACCGCTACTTGGAAGTCTAGAGAGCAACAAAATTCTTTTACTCCTGAGTAAAACAGAACAAAGAAAAACTCTGGGGTCTAAGAAGCCTGGATACAGTAAAATGGTTTATTTTTTTTATTTCTCTCTAATATGTATGTTTAAAACTTTTTGGCTCCATGGCTTTTAAACCCTTGCCTTCTATCATTTTATTGGGAAAAAAATAATTGTTTTTAATTTTGGTAGAAAGTTTTGAAATGAAGGCAATAACATACAGCCAAATAATTGAGTCTGCAAGGGACTGCAGTACACAAAATCCACTTAATGCCAGGCTCTGGGGCAGAACCAAGAGCGGGAGAAGCACTGAGGGGCAACGGCAGGAGGCTCAGCCAGAGTCTGGAAGACTGGGTTCCGAGTCGCGCAGGGACTTTCAGTCAATGGGCAGACTGCTTGCCCCTTAGTTTCATTCATCAGTACAGTTCAGGCCTTTCAGGAGCAGCCTCCTGGGACAGACATTAGGTTTGCAGTCCTGTCATAAAGTCTACTTTCTGAATGAGTTCCTGCTGTTTATTTCCTGCTCAGGTATGATGAAAGGAGAAAGTCCATGGACCCCGGTTATCCTCAACTGATTGGCAGGAAGTTCCTAGGCGTCGGGCCCAAAATTGATGCAGCCTTCTACTTCAAAGGTGAGTAGGAGACCATGAGGACATGAGAAATCTATCTATTTATTTATCTCTATCTATCTATCTATCTATCTATCTATCTATCTATCTATCTATCTATGGAACTAGGGATTTAAACCAGAGCCTTTGTACTGAACTATACCTCCAACACTTTACAACTTTAAAAAAAATTTTTTTGAAATAAGGTCTTGCTAAGTCACTAAGTTGCTGATGCTAGGCTTGAACACTGATCCTTTTGCTTCGGCCTCCCAAAGTACCACAACCAGCTTGGGAAAAAAGAGTGGGGAAGGGCTCCAAATGAGCAAGGATCAGGACTCTGCAATTCTCCGTAAGGCCATAGAGGGAAAACTTACACTCCACTTAGGACAGGAAAGGAGAGGATGGCCAAGGAGCGGGCCGCCGATGACATATCCTGGGGTGGCCTGGCGGGCAGGTGGAAGGAATGCGCTTGTGCTGCTTTCCTCATCTTTGAGTCTGGAATTTCCTGTGAGCATATCAGCTGCACAGCATGAACTGGTGAGCCTGCACCAGGGGCTCCGGCCAGACAGGAGCTCCGTCTGCTCCTAGACCTTGCAGCTTTTACTTTTCCCAGGTTCCTATCCTTAGACCGGCCCTGATGGTGGAGTAAGAGAAGCTCAAATTTTGTTGTGAACATCGAATTCAGCCTAAGCAAAATTTTCAACGGTCCCATATTTAAAATGTTTCCCTCATCACTTGTCCTCTAGCAGGACTCCTGGGTGCCCGATGTGGCTCCAGTACCATCTCTGGAGTCCTGTGCCCGGGGTGTGCTTGAGAGTGACTAGGTATGTGGGGGCAGGGTACACTGCTAAGGTCCCCAAGATTTATATTCTATAGAATAGCTCATCCAATCTAGCCAATCTATTAAAATAAATCTAATTTTTCAAAGCAATACAAAGGGGAGGGGACGTGGCCAGATAGCTCAGCAGATTAAAGTGCCTACTTAGGCAGATGCAGTGGCCAGGGTTCAATCCCTGGCATGATGTGCCGCCCTGCCCCAAGGCACACTGAGACAGAGATTGAGATTGGGCATGATGGCTCAACCCTGTAATCCCAGCTCTTGGGAGGCTGAACACAGGGGGATCACTATGAGTCTGATCTATGTAGTGAGAACCTGTAGACCTTGTACAAAAATACAAAAAAAAAGAAAGAAAAGAAATACAAAGGGGAAAATTAAATGACTTGTTTTCATTTTTAGGACACTATTACTTCTTCCAAGGATCTAACCAACTTGAATATGATGTCCAGTTACATCGTGTCACCAGAAGGCTGAGAAGTAATAGCTGGCTTGGTTGTTAGGAAGAGTGTGTTTAATGGTGTTTGTCAATCCAGTTTAATAAATATTTATTTCATACATGCTATGTGCTCAGAGTACCTCTACATGTTGACATGTATCATAAAATAAGTAAAAACCTACAGGCCACAGATACAAAATTGTGTAGCAAAATGATTACACAAATGTAGACCCTTACTGTCAGTTTTTTCTGGATCCTAGTCAGTTTGAACATAGGCCAACATTATGCCATTAAAAGTCAAGAGCGCACCTTTTGGAGGCTGCCGTGTAGGTTGGTCTCTAACATCTTTAAACTGACAAGTTAGAATCTTTTTCTCTGCCGTAGCTAAAACTAAACATATTATTTTACTCAAATAAAAAATTTTAAAGAAAATGTTTGGGTTTTAATGCATTTTGTTCTCCTGGAAAAGCAATGTATTTTGAAAGCAACTCTGAACCTACTTATAAATGAAGTCTTTCTGTGACTGGATCAAGGAGCAAGTAGAAACATGATAACTAGAAAAGGAGGAAAATCTCAGGCTCCTATTGGTCCCCTGTGTAAGGCCACCTACATCCTTGGTCTCAAGACAAGAAAGCTTTCTTTATCCTGTACATGATGCTGATGCATAACTATACAAGACAGAAGGAAGAAAGGAAAGAAATCTGAAGGCAGTCAGTGTCTAATTTCCTGTAGGGAATAAATTTTCTTGTAGGGATGGCTTGGCCCTCTTTACAAAACAATTCCAAGGTTATCCTAGAATTGTAAGTAGGAGTATCGCTTACATTAACAATGGCTCTAAGACATGAGGATGAAGATCTCCTCCCCCACCTAGACTCTGTCTTCCTCATAAGGCCCTTGATTTCAGTTTATTCCACTCTTTGAAGTGATCATCTGACAGGAAAGGGGCTTAGCTGTATCTTGGATCTTGAGTAAACTGATCATTTTAAGAACTAGATGCACCCCATAAATTCCAACTAGTAAGAGCCCCACAACATACACAATGTGGATGATAAGGAAAATGTGTCAAAGAAATAAAGCAAATTGTTGTGAGACAGGCCAGGCTCAGCAGCCTGTGCTCAGTGGGCACACTGTGGGTCTTTTTGCCCCACAATGAACCTGTGAGCTGAGTACCACTAGCATCTCCTTCTAAACTTAGGACTCTCAAAGTGGATCACTTGGCAAGGTCACACAGCAATTACACAGCCCACTTTGAAGGGGAAAGGGGAGAGATGGGGGACAGGGAGGGAGGAGGGGGAAAGGGATGGGAGAAGAGGAGGGAGAGGGAGGGGAAAGAAGCAGGGAAAAAGGAATGAACTTGTCCAAAGTTACATAGCCTTGGAGTAGGAAGTCAAAGCTAGGAACTCTGACCCCAGAATTTATGTTATTCATGGCCACAAGATTCTGCCTTTCTGATTTACAAAATGGAAAAAAAATCAAGTAAATTTAAATCTTTTGGCACTTCACCCTATAAAGTTTTTCATTTCTACTTGGCTTTTCAATTAAAAGTCTTTAAAATGTTGATATACCAAAAGAAAGAGGATAAAAGAAATATCTAATAGATAATGACCAAGTGTTTCCAAATTTCATGAAATCTGTAAATTTAAGAAGGTCAGTAACTTCAGTAAAAATAAGCATAATGAAAAACTACACCAGGGCATACTATATGCGGGTCATTGAACACATGTGATAGAGGGCTATAAAGACAATCAAAAAGAAAGAAGATAACACATGAATGTATGTTGAGTGTGGAATTTTCCCCCACATATTTGTTATACAGATCAATGGGCTTCATTTTGGCAAATCTGCACACACACAGAGTACACTGTAATTACCCCTCCTCCAGCACTCTCCTTGCCTCCCCCAGTTTCACATGTTCAGAGTTTCAGCATAGAGAGTGTGCATCCACCAATTTCATTCCCCAACACTTGCCTTTGCACTTGACTGGAGCTGCCAGAAATGAGGTGATCGGGAGCAAACGACAGGATGTGCTGTAGCAAAGAGAGCCATCGAGCTGGAGTTCTGCACCTGGACCTTTTTCAGAGGAGAAATAACTGTAGGGGTCATGTCAGAAAACAAGTACTAAAGGAAAAGCCGGGGAAGTTTCCCCAAATAAAAGGAAAAAGGTTCACTTATAACAGCACTGAAAGTGGAAACACCATATTTGTTAGACTGTCTTTCTGTTTTGCTTTTGCTGTAGAGGAATTTAAGGCAGTGCCCTCACAAGGGAGCTGCATTGCTGGTCCTTACCGCCCACTCATTCATCATTCATTCGTCATTCATTCGTCATTCATTCATCATTCATTCTTCATTCATTCATTCATTCATTCATTCAAGTTCTCTCTAAGCCAGTAAATTACCTAACTGGGTTCTAGCTGGCAATCCTCCTGCCTCAGCCCCCCAGAGTGCTGGCATGATCCATCCTGCCAGACAATATTCAGTTTTTAAAAATCTTCAATTATTCTAAAAATAATTGAATCTCTGAAGCAAAGAAATAAAAATGAATTGTGGAGTTATCTTACTTGGATGATACATAGCCAAGTAAGATGTGTGATAACCACAGCACAAATGTGAAAAAAATGCAAGTGTAAGGTTCTTGTATGTGATGTCGTTCGATACTACTTGAAGACAAAATTGGCAAGCTAAAATGAAAATCATAATTTTAAAATCATCTACTAAAGATAGAAGGTGTAGCTAATAAATCAGTAACATCGAAAGGTACTAAACATTGCTCTAGTCGTCCAAAAGGAGATACACAAGGAGAAAGAAGGGACGTGCGATCCTTATGATCCCACTTGGGGGCGAGCAGGAAGCAAAAGGCAAGATGGTAGGCAGGCCTCACCCCACTCAGACTGATAATTTCATGATGAATTGTTTAAACGGGGCAAGTGCTAGAAAGATTGCCAAACGGAAGCTACTTTCTATCCATTAGAGATGAACCTCAAGGGCTGGGGGTGTATCGGTCACTTTCCCACTGGGACAAAGTACTGGGCACTGAGAAGTTGAAGAAGAGGGTAATTTCGCTTAGGTTTGGTCCGCGATGGGTGGCTCCGAGGCTCAGCGGCGCGTGGAAGGCATCGCTGAGGGAAGCTGTTCATCATGGTCACCAGGGAGCCAAGCGAGAAGAGAAGAACCAGAGAAGGGGGGACGCCCTCCAAAACACGCCCTCGTCACGCAAGTCCTTCATCCACACCCCGCTCCTAGCCTGCGTTTGGCTAGGAACGCCTCCATGGATCAGTCCACGGGTAAGCAAGCGCCGCCACGACCCACTTTCTAGAAGCCCCACCTCTGAAGGCAGCAGACGTCGGGGATGCACACCAGATCTAAACTCTAACGAGAGGAGTGAGACGACCGAGGCCACGGGATCCTGAATAGACCCAGAGCGCAGGCCCTGCGAGTGAGTGAGACGACCCGGGGCCGCGGATCCTCATTTGACCCAGGCTGCAGGCCCAGCACGGAACCCTTCAGCAGAACTCCCTGCAAAGAAGCTAGAGGCAAGACCCATCCAGCTGAT
>NW_004524588.1:20568436-20575173 GCF_000260255.1 Octodon degus
TTGACTTAAAAAAAAACAGAGGTTTGTATCTATGTTGTTTGCTTATTATTTCTTGCCTATATCTTATAATATGAGAAACTACTTTGGCAATAACAATACACAATGTACTAACCATTAAAAAAAAATAAAAAAATAAAGGGTTGGCGAGAAAGCTCAAAGGCGGAAGTGCCTGCCTGACAAGCGCAAGGTCCTGAGTTCAATTCCCAATACCCCCCCCACACACGCAAAGTAAAAATTAAAAAAATGAAAAAAAAAAAAAAACCCTCTAAGCTCAGCACCAGCGCCTTCACCAGCACATGCCAGGCCTGCAGCCCCCAGCATGGCAAAGCAAAAGAAACTCGTTTCAAATGTAACAACACTGATGGGGTAAAGCAGAAGGGTGGATAATGGTATACCGTGGGAACACTAATGGCGAGCGGCCAAGTGGGTGAATTACAGCAGTCACGTTAGAACACAGAACAAGGAATGTTACGATCCATATGGGACACAGTTGATTCAAGAACAGTACTCTGGTCCAGGAGCATGAAAATCTATACTTGTCAGAAAATTAGTAGAAATGCAAATCTCAACTCTTGCCCAGACTTACTGAATCAGTCCCGGGGTTCTAAAAAGCAATGTTTTATCAGGCTTTGGAGGTGGCTCTGATTAATGCTACCACTGGGAAGCACAGGTAGAGAAATGCTTCAGAGTTATAAAAGGATCAACTAAAAACACCAAACAAGCTATTCATGTTGAATTGCCCTTCCTGCACTGTTACCTATCTGACTGTGTACATTGTGCAAGCTACCTAATCCTGCTGATGTCATTTCCTCTATTATGAAATGTGACAACTGCTAGAGATTACACACAATGTGTGTGTGAATAAATCATGGATGCATAAGCGATGATCTTAAGGCCTAATGGAGCTATTAGAGTTATGCAATGATTTGATACATTTTTACTGATCAGACCAATGCTTCTTTTGCATATTTGTTCCTGCCGTCTTTTCTCCTTGAATGCTGTACTCATGGTCCCATACGCAAACCCTAACTACCCATCCAGTTCCAAGCCAGTCTAGCCTTGACTGGTCTTCATCTCCTATGACGTACTTCTTATATCTTACATTTTGGTACTTGAGCATACAATGATTTCCATCTTCAGAACTTTTTCATATGTCTTGTTTTTGTGATATGCAATAATACCAAACACATTTGTGTCATTTGTGTTGATGCTGAGTAATGTTATAAAGTATTATATTAATATGCTACAGTGTACAATGTAGTATGAGATTCTTCCGTGCAACGGTCATTTGAATGAGTTCCGGCCTTTTCCTATAGGAAGCTGTAGAGTCTTGTCGCATCTCAAGGAATCCAAGGATGCGAGTCTCTCTATGGTGTATTCTGAGTTATGGAATGACGAGGCTTTGCAATTATCAAACATTTGACAGCTGCTAGCAACTGTGACATTAAACAATTGAGACTAATTATGTCAGTGTTCTGGAAAAGGTTAATGTACTGGGTGTGCTTTGAGTGAAATCAAGTAAAAATGAGCTTGGTGAGTGTGGGCTTTTTTTCACAGAACTGCAGGCCTCTAAACCAGTTCTGATGCCAGTAACTGCTGGATTGTTCCACTATGTTTTTGAGCTTTGATTTACAAAGCCACCAACTATAGGTCCTTTGAAAAACTTGGCCATTTTTTTTCAATCTGTGCTTTCCAAATTATTGAAGGTCTTTAGTTAATTTCTAGAATTCTGAAGAAGTTGATTTTGACTATCATTTTGCCAATTCTTTTATTGTTTTTTGGGAAAAATATTTTGGATATCCTTAGTCCATAATCACAGTTGATATCACTTTGAAATTACTAATTTTGATATTAACAGCAGATTTTTTAAAATGTAAAACAGTGCCACTTTTCTCAGCTTTTGAGAAATGTAATTATTTTCTGAAAAATGTCATTCATGTTGAAATGTAATTGTTTATTGTTATCTCTAGAAGAAATCATAGCTAAAATATTTTCTTACTTTCTGAAATTTAATTTCTAATGTAGCAAATATTAATAGATCTAATCCAAGACTTTGTCTCAAAATAAAAAATAAAAAAAGAGTTGAGAATACGGCTCAGTGCAAAGGCCCTGAGCTCAACCCACTGCATCCCTAGAAAAAGAAAAAGAGAAGAAAAGAAGGCCACTGCCGCAGGAGGCATGAGGGGACAAAAGCATCCAGATGGCAGGTAGCAGGTCTTCAGATGGGTCTCCTGCAGAGTATAGAAGCTGCTGAAAGGCGAGTCACACAGAACAGCTTGCAGATGAGGGGCTGCAGAATCCGCAAGTCCTGGCAGCTTTGCAGCAACGACGTGGTGACGCCTCTCACACTCCTTCCAGCTACACTGAGGCATTACCCAAAGCAGTCCAGAGGTGAGGTGCGCACACGCAGAAGCCAAGCTCTATGAGGAGGTCCACAACCTGCAGAGGAGGTACACGGCACTGTGTCAGCCTCTGTTCCACAAGAGGAGAGAATTCGTCCCTGGTGTCGTGGAGCCAACAGATGCAGAATCAGAAGGGCACAGTGAAAGTGAGAATGATGACAAGTTGGCTGGAGACATGAAAGATGAAGTAATTATAGCAGAAAAAGAAGCAGCAGCAGCTGAAGAGCTTAATCTCAAAGGAATCCCTGAGTTCTAGTTCACTAGTGTTAGAAATGTGGGTGTGCTCAGTGAGCTAGAGCAGGAATATGATGAGCCAATCTTGAAACATCTACATAATATTAAAATGAAAATTTCAGACCCTGGATAGCCTATGTCCTTAGTGGTAGAGTTCCACTTTGATCCTGATGACTATTTTACCAATCCAGTCCTGACAAAAACATACAAGAAGTCAGAGCCAGACAAAGCTGACCCCTTCTCCTTTGGAGGTCCTGAGATTGTGGACCGTGATGGATGTACTATTGACTGGAGAAAATGTTGTAAAAACCATCAAGAAACAACAGAAACGTAAGGGTGGGGACACTGTTAGAACAATTACTAACCAGGTGCCCAGTGAGTCATTTTTCAACTTTTTCAACCCACAGAAAGCCTCTGGGGATGGTGAATCACTGGATGAAGATTCTGAATTCACGTTAGTCTCAGATTTTAAAATTGGACACTTTTTCCATGAGTGGATAGAGCCTCAGGCTGTGTTCTAGTTCACTGGGGAGGCCATAGAGGATGAGGACAATTTTGAAGAAGGCAAGGAAAGAGAAGAGGAGGAATTGGAAGGTGATGAGGAGGAAGAAGAGGAGGAGGATGCTGAAATTAACCCCAAGAAAGAGACCAGCCAGCGGGCGAAATGAATGCCCCAACAGTGAGGAGCAGCCACCTTGGGACGGCTGTCAGGACCGGGCTGTGACAGGGCCTAGGGCCGTGCTGCAGCACAACACATGGACGGTGCTGACTGAACTTTCCAGAACATGCTGAGAGGTGGAGGAGCGGTGGCTGCTCCTTCCTGCCTACACGCTGCTTCCTCCCTACCCCACTACAGCCCAGCCCGCTCACTGCCTATAGAAGATGGTTAAAGAAATGACGTATTATGATGTTTTGGGGGTCAAACCCAATGCCACCCCAGAAAAACTAAAAAAGACTTGTAGGAAACTGGCTTTGAGGTACTACCCTGATAAGAATCCAAATAAAGGTGAAAAATTTAAGCAGATTTCTCAAGCTTATAAAGTTTTCTCTGATGCCAAGAAAAGGGAATTATATGACAAAGGTGGAGAATAGGCAATTAAGGAGGGTGGGGCAAGGTGCAGTTTTGGCTTCCCTGTGGGTATCTTTAATTTTTTGGGGGGGAAGGAAGAGGAGGCAGGATGCAGAGAGAAAGGAGAGGTAAAAATGTGGTACATCAGCTCTCAGTTACCTTAGAATATGTATATAATGGTGCCACAAGGACATTGGCTCTGCAAAGAATGTGATTCGTGACAAATGTGAAGGCCAAGGTAGTAAGAAAGGAGCTGTGGAGTGCTGTCCCAACTGCCGAGGTACTGGAATGCAAATAAGGATTCATCAGATAGGACCTGGAATGGTTCAGCAAATTCAGTCTGTGTGCATGGAGTGCCAGGGCCATGGAGAACACATCAGCCCTAAAGACAGATGTAAGAGCTGCAACGGAAGGAAGATAGTTAGAGAAAAGAAGATTCTAGAAGTTCATATTGACAAAGGCATGAAAGATGGCCAGAAGATAACATTCCATGGTGAAGGAGACCAAGAACCAGGGCTGGAGCCAGGAGATATTATCATTGTGTTAGATCAGAAGGACCATGCTGTTTTTACACGACGAGGAGAAGATCTTTTCATGTGTATGGATATACAGCTGGTTGAAGCACTGTGTGGCTTCCAAAAGCCAATATCCACTCTTGATAACCGAACGATAGTCATCACCTCTCATCCAGGTCAGATTGTCAAGCATGGAGACATCAAGTGTGTGCTAAATGAAGGCATGCCAATTTATCGTAGACCATATGAAAAGGGTCGTCTAATCATTGAATTTAAGGTAAACTTTCCTGAAAATGGCTTTCTCTCTCCTGATAAACTCTCATTGCTGGAAAAACTCTTACCTGAGAGGAAGGAAGTAGAAGAGACCAATGAAATGGATCAGGTGGAACTGGCAGACTTTGATCCAAATCAGGAAAGAGGGCGCCATAATAATGGAGAAGCCTATGAGGATGACGAACACCATCCCAGGGGTGGTGTTCAATGTCAGACCTCTTAATGGGGCCAGCGAGAAATGCTCACTCCTGGCACGTGGTGCACAGTAGTGCGTGCGCGAAGGACTAGAATCATCATGTGCTCACTACTCGCTATTGTTTTTGTTTCAACATTCAATTATAGTAGTGTTTTAAAAATTAAACAAAGAATGAGCACAAATACAGAAGCTCCGACTTTGCCCTGTATGTATGATGACTTCAGTGTGCAAGAGGGAGTTTCATGCCTGTAAAGAGTCCCTAACGCTGGTGTCTGTGAGGCCAGGCCTTGTGCTTGATTTCAGTTGTGTACATGGACAAGCTGAGGCTGAAACGCCAGATATATATGCTGACTTTACGGCATGACCCTTCATTGTTCAGCTGTGGATTAAAACTGTATTTAACTGGCAATCAGAAAAAGGAAACAGTTTGTGGAAGTGTTGGTCTGTCTACAGTTATTTGTATTAAGTGGGACTCACTGTGACGCTGCTGCATTCTACTGCCTTCACTATTACTGGAAGGTGGCATAAAATAGAATTTAGCCTGCGATAACAGTGATAGAAATGATGCCTTTCTAAAGAAGGGGTTTAGCACAGTGCTGCTTCTTAAAGGCCTGCATTTCTAGGATTGCAGTCCTTTCTGCTGTGCCATCTTTATGTGTGTGTGTGTGTGTGTGTGTGTGTTGACCACTCCTAGTTTCCTAGTTACACATTGTTTTTCCCTTCTCTTTGGACCATGATAAGCGCTTGAGTTGTGACTTCAGAGCTGGGTAACTTTGAAATTACAGTGAAGAGACCACATGTAAAGACAATTTGCATGTGTAATGTAAGAAGGAGCTCCGTAGGTATGTCACAGGCTTAATTTAACCCATTTGACTTAATGCTCCAAAGTAACCATAATTTAATGGTAAGGTACAGCAAATTATGATGAATTATTTGTATGTTTAAAAAAGTCATATGCTCACATGCTTATTCTGGGTATCAGAATTTAAGCAACTGCTAAAATGTCTGAATGTCTTAATAGACTGATTACAAAGCAAGAAAATACATATGGACAGTGCTTATAACGTCTAACACATTTTCAAGGGCATGATTTTCACTTTCGCTTTTCCTTTTTCTTATTCTGCTTAACTTGTACAGCGGCTTCAGAAACAGGAGGTTTAGTTTTAGCACCCTCTGCGGCCTTGGTGCCTGAAGCCCTGGACCCGCCGGGCCCTGCCCCTTAGAAGGTTCACACACCACCTGAGTTGGAAGAGTCACTCTTGGAAAGGACAGAGGTCTGGGAACTCCATTGCAGGCTCCTGGGACCTCTTCTGCCACTTTGCAGACTGGCAGAGTCCCTCCCTTTGACTCACAGAAAGCCTACTTCCCACTGCTGATAGTACTGCTCGGAAGCTGCTTCAGCCGTGGTATCCTAATCATCTCAGAATTGCTGAGGAGAGTAAGGCTGTGCTTACTTAAGGCATTTTTCCTTGCCTTAGTTTGCTAGGGTTTGGGTGGCTAGTGGCACACGCCTTCTCTGAGCAGTAGGGAGAGCCATGTACTTATTTATTCATTGTGCTTGGAGGACTTTGAGCTTAGTTGCTCACTTTTTAACCACTGATGTTACCACCCACTCCTAGTGGGAGCGTGGCCTGTGCTGCTTCCTGCAGCCGGCTGCTGAGGGCAGGAGCTTGTGCTGTGACATGCAGACCACCTGCAGCTGTTGGAAGCATGTTGGGGAGCAGAGGGCTGCAGGCTATAGCTTTTCAGCCCCGTGTGTGAATGTTGCATCTTGCTCTCTTGGTGACCCCCATGTCTGGACTCCACCACTCATCCTGTCCTAAGAGCCTTGGGTCTGCTGTGACCGGTGGCAGCTGGTGTGTGGGGTTTTGGAGTGCGTGGCAGTGATTGCTGGCACCTGGGGACAGTGGTGTCCACCCTGACCAGGCACGTAGAGAGTGCTCAGCCTTACCTGATAACACATTTGTAACTGTATACGGTGTTTTCAATTTGTACAGAATAGTTAGAATATTCTATTACAGTTGTGAAATATGCAAGAAAGAAAGAAA
>NW_004524588.1:20575578-20581643 GCF_000260255.1 Octodon degus
GCCCAGCCAAGCCCAGACTGAGGCCCAGACCTACAGGAGCACTCTTGTGGCACAGAGGTGGCAGCAGGGAACTGCGATGAGCTAGTCTGCCTGGAAGACTCCAGGTGCATAAAGAGGTGCCCAGACAGAGGTCAGGGGAACAATTTAAAAACAAATTCTCAACTTAAGATTTGATTTTATATACAGTTATAATGTTTGCTCCCATGGTCTAACTGCAAACCCATTAGTTACAAAAGTTTGTCAATTTCTAAATTTCAATAGCTTTTATTAGTATTGCTAATTATACTACTATAAATAGGAAACCATATCTGCCTTACCACGTGTTTTCTCTTAGCTACTAATCAGAAGGTGCTTGGGGAGTCACCTCACCAAGGCCCTCCACTGAAGGCCAGAGGAAGGACAGGGCCAAACAGAAACCAACATCTCAATCAGCAGAGAAAAAATCTTGGGCCACACACGAAACAAGACTCTCTGACACAGGAGAGACACCTATAAAGCAGACTCCACAGAGAGGCTCCGACTGCAATAAGACAGCTACCTATGCTAAAACTTTCACAAAAGGGTATCACAGAAATCAAAATAAAGAGTTCTCTCTGAAATAGAAAATGACAAAAAAAAAAAAAAAAAAAAAAAAAAAAAAAGCAAAAGGTAATCTCAGTCCCTGAGCCCACCCAGAACAAACCCAGGAGACATCAGCCTAGAAGAAATTGGAAGTCACACACCTGAAATTGCTGAAATAATAGCAACTGAAGTAAAGAAACAGCAGCAGAAGAATACAGAGGAAATCAGATCAGAAATAATCTGACAGGTAAAAAAAGAAATGACCACTGTAATGCAAGAACTACTAAGCATTTCTAAAGAGGACACTGATAAAAAAAAAAGAGGAGAATAGAAAAATGATGGAAACCTTGAATGAGCAATATAGGAAAGAAATACAATTCGTGAAGCAGATTCAAAGAGATACACAAGAAATTAAAAACTCCATTAAAAGTTGGCAAAACTGCTAGAATGAAAGTGAAGACAGACTTTCAGACCTTGAAGACTCCATTGCAGCTAGTGAAAAGGTAAGAAAATATCTCTTAAAAATAACTAGGATGCAGGAAAGAATAATTCAACAGCTGCAAGGTGATGCAAAGATGTACAAAGTGAGACTAACAGGCGTCAGTGAGAAAGAAGGAGGCAACACAAATGACATAAAAAGCATATAAGCAGAAGTAATAGCAGAAAACTTCCCAAATATGGGGAAACAATTAGACATTCAGGTAACCAAGGCATACAACACTCCAAATAATATCAACCTGATTAAAACCACAATCAGACATATAATAAGCAAGATCCCAGGAATTCAACACAACAACATACTGCTATGGTTTGTGTCTAGTTGTCCCCCCAAAGCCTCATGCAGTCATGGGGTGAGGGCTTCTAGAGTTTGTGTTAACTCATGATCCCCTGGGATTATGTGTGATCCAAGGCTGGGATTATGGGTCTTAGTACTGCTGGGATTACCCATAGGTGGGTAAATACTGGGAAGTACCCATAGGTGTGAGTACTTCCCCTACCCTGGGGCAGGTAATTTGCATTACAATGTAAGGTGGGAAGAGAAGCTAGCTGCTTGAGCTGCTGCTACCCCTCCCTGGCACTCTTGCTCTTTGCTGCTGCCATGAAAGTTTGCTTTCTGCTATGTGCTACTCTGCGTTGGACCCAGCTGAGTATGGACTGAAACCTCCAGTAACTGTGAGCTAAATAAACCTTTCCTTTCTTCATTTTGAGTGTCGGGTATTTGTCCCAGCAACGAGAGAAGAGTAACTAAGACACATACTAAAACTTGTCTTTTCTAGAGAAAAGAAACAGATCACACTTAAAGGAAAACCCATCAAAATAAGAGCAGATTTCTCCTCAAAAACCATCAAATCAAGGAGAGCATGGAGTGAAATACTTCAAATCATACAGGAAAACAAATTCCAGCCCAGACTTATATATGGTGCAAAATTCTCTTTCAAATTTAGTGGCAAAGTGAAATACTTCCACAACAAAGAACAACTAAAAAATTTGTGCCAACCAAACCTCCACAGAGTACTAAAAGATACTCTACAAAGGCGTCAAAATGCCCAAAATTCCAAGAACAACAACAGGAACAACTCACCAAACAAGGCAAACTATTAAACACAGGAGAACAGTAGGGAACCAACAGCAGGAGAATAACATGATGAACATAAGTCAATACATATCAATTATAGCCACCAATATAAATGGACTCAATTCACCAATTAAAAGAAATATACTGGCAGAGTGGATTAAGGAACAAAATCCAACAATAAGTGTATACAATATGCTGTATACACTTAATACATAAAGAAATTCATAGGCTCAAAGTCGAAAGATGGAAAACAATACTACATACTCCCAGACCTCAGAAAAAAGCAGGGGTAGCTATTCTGTTCACAAACAATCTGAACTTCAAACCAAGAATAATCAAATGAGATAAAGAAGGCCACCTTCATACTGGTTAAGGGAAAAATTCAAGAGGAAGAAATAACAGTCATAAATATGTATGCACCAAATATGGGAACACCCAACCATATAAGACAAATTTTAAAGGACACAAAAAATCTAACAACCAATATCACAGCCTTAATAGGGGACCTTAATACCCCCTTATCCCAAAAAGATAGGTCAAGAAGCCAAAAAGTGAGCAAAAAATTAGCAGAACTGAACCAAACCTTTGAACAAATAGACTTAGTGGACATATGCAGAGTGTTCCACCCAACAACATTTGAATATACATTCTTTTCAGCTGTACATGGGACATTTTCCAAAATAGACCACATACTAGTCCACAGGTCATGCTTAAGCATATGCAAGGAAACAGAAATCATCCCATGCATATTATCTGACAATAGTGCAATGAAACTGGAAATTAATGACAAGAGAAACCACGAAACCCCCATAAACATATGGAAATTATATAACACCCTCCTCAGCAACCAATGGGTTATGGATGAAATTAAACAAGAACTTAAACAGTATCTACAATCCAATGAAAATTCAAACACAACTTACCATACTTTGTGGGGTGCAATGAAAGCAGTTCTCAGAGGGAAATTCATAGCTGTGAACTTACACATTGAGAAAACAGAGCAACAACAAATAAATACCCTAATGCTGCACCTCAAGCTTCTAGAAAAAGAAGAGAAAACCAAGCCCAAAGCCCAAAGATAGGAGATTATAAAGATTAGAGCAGAAATTAATGTAATTGAGACAAAGAAAACAATATAAAGAATTAATAAATCCAAAAGTGGGTTCTTTGAAAGATTAAATAAAATTGATAAACCCCTAGCCAAGCTTCTCAAAAAGAGAAAAGAAAACATTCAATTTCAAGCAATAAAGAATGAAAAGGAAGAAATTACCACATATCCTGTGCATCAATAGATATTTTGAAAATATCTACTCTCACAGGATCAAAGACACAGAAGAAATGGACAGATTCCTAGATAGGTACAGAATGCCAAATCTGAATCAAAAAGATATAAAAACTGAGTAATACAACATCAGCCAATAAAATTGAAAATATTGGGGCCGACAAGACAGCTTAGTGGTCTAAAGTGCCTGCTTAGGCAAGAACAGGGACCACAGTTTGATCCCCAGCACCATATGCTGTGCCAGACCCACCCCCAGGGCAGGCTGAGCCAGCCACACACACACACACACACACACAAAGAAAGAAAGAAAGAAAGAAAGAAAGAAAGAAAGAAAGAAAAAAAAGAAAATGTAATAAAAAAACAATCAAGAAAAACCCAAGTCCTGATGGATTCACAGCTGAATTCTACAAGAAATTTAGAGAAGATTTAATCTCAATACTCCTGAAACTCCTCAATGAAACTGAAAAGGAAATAATACTCCCAAAAATCATTTCTGGAACAAGTATTATACTGATACGAAAATCAGAAAAAGGTCCAACCAAGAAGGAGAATTACAGAGGGGCCAGGGAGATAGTTGAGGGGCCGGGGAGATGGCTCAGTGGAATAAGCATTTCCCTGGCAAGTGCAAGGGCCTGAGTTCAATCCCCGGTTCCATTAAAAAAAAGGAGAATTACAGGCCAATCTACCCTATGAACATAGATGCAACAATCCTCAATGAAATGCCCTTCACAATGGCATCCAAAATAATGAAATACTTGGGAATTAATCTAACAAAGGAAGTATAAAATCTATATAATGAAAATTACAACCCTCTAAAAAAAGAGATAGAAGAGGATTTCAGAAAATTGAAAGATATTTTTTGCTCCTGGATAGGAAGAACCAACATTGTGAAAATGGCCAAACTCCCAATTTTTCATATAGATATAATGCAATCCCTATCAAAGTACCATGAAGGTACTTCACAAATCTAGAGAAAACATTCTTAAAATTTATTTGGTACCAGAAAAGACCTAGAATAGCAAAGGCAATCTTGGGCAAAAAGGCAAGGCAGGAGGCATTACAATCCCTGACTTGAAATTATACCACAAAGCTACTGTGATAAAACCAGCATGGTACTGGAAAAAAATCCGACAATCAATGGAACAGAATAGAAGATTCAAATATAACTACAAACACATTTAGCCATCTTATCTTTGACAAAGAGGCCAAACATGTTCACTGGAAGAAAAACAGCCTCTTTAACAAAGTATGCTGGAAAAACTGGCTCTCATGCCAAAAACTCAAACTAGACTTGGGTTTATCACCATACACTAAACTAAAGTCAAAATGGATTAAAGATCTAAACATTAAAACAGAAACACTAAATCTTCTGAAAGAAAAAATAGATGAAAACCTTGAAGACATAAGAGTAGGCAGACAGCTCATGAACAAAAACCAAACTGCATGGGAAATACTCTGAAGAATCAACACCTGGGATGTCATCTTATTGAGAAGTTCCTGCATATCAGAAAAAAATCACCAACAGAGTGAAAAGGCAACCCATAAATTGGGAAAAAATAGTAACTATCAATCACTCAGACAAGTCTTTCTATCTAAATTATATAAAGAACTAAAAAATATTCTGCCCCCAAACTTTAAAAACCCAATCCAAAAATGGGCATCTGGGAGGAATACACATTTCTCAGAGGAAGAAATACCAGTTGGAAATAAATCTATGAAAAAATGTTCCACAACACTGGCCATTCAAGAAATGCAAATTAAAACTACATTGAGATACCGTATCACCCCAGAAAAAAATGATTATCATAAAGAAATCAACTAATAACAAATACTGGAGAGGCTCTAGGGATAAAGGAGCCCTTCTCCAATGCTGGTGGGAAGGTAGACTGGTACAGTCACTAAGGAAAGTGGTGTGGAGACTCCTCAAAAAACTAGGACTGGAAATCCCATTCAATACAGCTATTCCCCTTGTGGATATTTTCCTAAAAGAACTGAAGACATCATACCATAATGATATATGCACGCCCATGTACATAACAGCACAATTTCTCATAGCCAAATCTTGGAAACAACCAAAATGCCCATCGCCTGAGGAATGGATGAAAAAGATGTGGCATTTTTATACAATGTAGTATTACTCAGCTATAAAGAAAGGCAAACTCGAAGGCTTTATAGGTAAGTGAATGCAACTAGAGGATGTACTCATAAGTGAAATAAAGTAGACCCACATGAGTAAATATCATATTGTCTCCCTAGTATAAGAACCTGAAAGAATAAATAAAACCTGAAAAGTATAACAGATACAGTAAAACAGAAAGAAACTGAATTTACGGATTAAACAACAAAGATGACAAAAAGGAGAAAACATACGAAAAAAGGAAGGAGGGAAAAACATGCAGGTATGTGTACAGGATGGCTGAAATGATTGTACCCATAATTTCCTTCAGTCTTTTTGAAAATAGCAGTTAATGTTTGGAATTTTCACCTTGACTAACACTATATGCTGATATCTGTGATCTAAGCAACTACATCAAGGACAGCAATGTGTAATAAGAAACCCATGGTTGAATACCTCTGATCTTGGTCTTCTAAATGTGTACAGTTTCTAATGTTTTATTAGGTTTTTCTTTCTTTCTTTCTTTCTTT
>NW_004524588.1:20582033-20596825 GCF_000260255.1 Octodon degus
CCATAACTATATGTTTTTTAATGAACATTTTAATGTTATGTATAACAGATCATTATGAATACAATGGAAACAAAGTTTTATCAATTTAATAAAAACATTTCAACATAAAATGGGGAGGTAATAATTGATACCTATATAGAGTATTTATTTTTAAAAATATTCCCAGCTTGAGGCTGAAACAAATAATTTTGCATTCCAAACTCTAAAACTATGATTTTCATGTGAGCTTAATGTAGAATTACAGCAGAAAAACAGAAACATTTTAATAAATTTCTTTTATTTGTCCTTAAATCAATAAAATCCCTGACTGCTACAGGTCTCCTTTAATAATATATATTTAACTCCTTTCTCGTGGAACAGTATTGCTAATGGCATATCATGTACACTCAAAATCAAAACAAAACAAATACTGTGTAATATCTAGAGGTGGATGTTGTTGAGTGCTAACATTTAACCTATGGTTTCAATGGATTTTCACTTTTTAATCCATAACTATATGTTAATCTGAGCAATAGATTTGACATTAAAAATAGACGTATAACAACCATTGTTAATTAGCTATTCTCATTTTGAAAATCTATAACATATGCATTGTATGGTACCATTTCTGTCACTTTTTCTATTTATTTTTGCTTCTGTTTTTACTCTTCAAAATAAAATTAAGTTAAATTAAATTAAAAAAAAAATCTTGCTCCTTCTGTACTTTTTGGAACAGTCAAGTTGCCATGGAAATACCCTAAGGAGATGTGTACATAGTGAGGCATGAGGAGAAATTTTTCCGCTTACGCTCTGAATTCTCAACTCTGAACAACATGTTCCCACGTTGAGTAAAATATGACTTTCAAAAAGCAAATAGTGTTAGGAAATGTGCGCTGGATCGTGAAAGTACTGAGTTGTGCGTGTCTGCTAAATCCTTGGTGTTGGATTTTGTTGAGAAGCAATTAGGAATTTACAGCCAGCAGTGGTTTGCTGACTTCCCCATGATTTGGGACACTGACCAGGCTTCCCAAGTGAGGAGGCTTGGTGAATCTTTTCATGACAGTGACACATAGTGACTGCTCATAGATTTGCATCCTAACTGGGTCACATCCGGGCAGTATGAGTGAAAAATGATGGGCAAGGAAGGTCCACCTTGGAGGGCAGGGACAGAAGTCAGAAGGTTAGAAAATGACCAAAGGGGCCTAACAGCTGATGACTAATTGCTAGACAGACCCTGGGTTGGGAGACATATTCAGGACTCAGGTTTTAACAACCTGAAAATATGACAGAACTTAGGAAAAGAGTTAAGTTTTGGCTACCAGTCATTAATAGGTAAAATGAAAGGATTAGTCTAAGGAAGAAATTTTTGTTTGTTCTGATGTGTCTGTGTGTGTTTTGTTTTGTTTTTCTACAGTGGGGATTAAACCCAAGGAGTGGTAAGCTACCTTCCTAACCATTTTTTTTTACTTTGAAACAGGGTCTTGTTACATTGGCCAGGTTGGCTTTTAAGTTGTGATTCTCCTGCCTCAGCCTTCCAAGTAGCTGGGATTACAGCTATGAACTACCATATCTGGCTGGCAGTTCTGCTTGTGATTGAATAACAGTGTACGATTTTCACTACTTACTATCTACTGATGTGAACCTAAACATATGTTTTAAACTCTGCTTGAGCTTTGATTTCTTCATCTGTGAAATTGGATGCTAACAGTGACCTTGTAATGAGCATAGGAAGATAAGACACAGACTGGGCAACGTTTGGGACTTATGAGGTGATCCATATATGGTGATTTTCTTCTTACTTAAAGAACAATAATGGATATATGCCTGTCTGACTGAGCACATTACACACTCTGGGAAGACTCCAAGTCACTAGTTGGCTAAAAATGTGTAAAATGATAGACGCTCAGAAGCCTAGCTCCTTTCTCCACACAGTGTATTTTAATGCAGAGCAGGCTGGCATAGCCGCACCAGCTCAGCGGAGCTCTGTGAGTCAGCTCTGCCTCGGTACAGAGCCAACCTGAGCGCTAACTGTGGCCGCAATCCAATCTTCATGCTACTGTCCTTACATAAGGGGATGTTTTCAAATGATGCATCAACATGAACACAGTCATGACTCAAAAGGAGATGAAATCCAGCCGAGCAGGGACAAAGGGTACCGAGGACCATTGCCACACACGTCAGGGCAATGAGGATGACTGGTTACAGGTACTGAAGGGAACTAGGAGGAAATCTGACCCCTAGGATAAAGTAATTGTGAATTGCAGAGTTTAGCGGTGTTGCTTCTATTTTTGCTTTGGTTTTTTTTTTTTTGTTGTTGTTGTTGTTGTTGTTGTTGCTATTTTGTTGTGGTGGTACTTAAGATTGAATTCAGTGTTTTTGTACTAAGATACATCTCTAGGCCTTTCTCATTTTTTATTTTGAGAAAGTGTCTTCTAACTCACCATCCTCCATAGCAAGCTTGAGTTACTCAGTTTAAATTCAAAATATGTGGTCCTTCAGCTGGGGATATCCAGGCTGCACATAACTTTGTCGCAGTGGTGCAAAAGCCATGGAGTTAAGTGACAATTTTCCAGTAAGAGACTAGGGGTACAAATGGACACTAGCCAGAGCACATATAAGAGTGGAGTGCTGACCCTTCCTTATTATACCACACTGTGAATAGACGACGTTTGCTTTTTCTCACACGAGTGGTCTTTGTGTATCTCCACACAAGTCAGAGATTTATAAATCACAAAGAAAGGAACCCAAATAGTGGGACATAGCACTGTATTACAATAGTCCATCACATACTTCTCCACTGTAAATTTGCACTGGCACAATGGTAGCCAGCTGTGTGTCTCAGTAGCTGGGCCTGGGGGACACAGGAAGCCCTCTTCCTGCCTACCCACCTGGCATCGCTAGCGAATGCCAAGGTGTGTGCATGTGAGCAAAAGAGACAAACTGGGGCTTTTACTCACGTGATGCTTCCTCTAACCAGGCTTGGTTTTTGTGTATGTTTCCTTGAGCATCACAAGGGTACAAGGCACCCACGCCATTCTTCTATCCTGAAAACATGTACTTGCCATAAATGGAATATTGCTGTGACTCATGGTAGCTGCGCCCTGGGGAAGCAAAAGCCCATCGGTGTGTTCACCCACTTGGTGGATGAATGGCCAGGTGCAGACGGGAGAGCTACAGCAGCAACTAGTGAATTTTACCCTTGAAATCTCTTTACTAAATTTCTGTGCATTTAGGATTTGGTTTTTGAAGAGTTTTCTTTTGACTTTCCTGGCAGAAGCACCCCAATGCAGTGCAATGGCACAGGGGCATCCAGATCTACAAATTTGGACTTGGAGGAAGTCGGAAGTGACACACCAGCTCATTCATGCATGGATGGCGAAGATGATAATGACTTTGAAGTTGGTCACTGAGCCAAAGCTCGTGTGACGGGGAAATGGAGCAAGAATCAACCAATACAGACGCAGAGAACGCAGATTTCCTTGACTGAGAGGACACAGAATGCAGCACTGTAAGTACAGATTTGACTGGTAGAAATGGCACACAGTGGCCGGGCAAGCAAATGGAACAATGCGGTGCTAGAACTAGGTCTGAAAATGTAAGGAGGAGCTTGGCAGGGGTGAAACCCACTGGGCGAATTGGTAGCGCTGCCATCCCGCCAGGGACCCCAAACTACAAACCGAGGCCAGGGGACATCCGAGGAGGACCTGGTCCTGCCCTTAGAGCCAGATGAACATGCAGGAACTTCCGGTGTTTTCAAGGTCAGAGCTAGAAAGCCCCAGGGAAGCAATAAGCAAGAGGATGGCAAGGCACCTGGGAACTTTCGGTTTCCTTATTTTCCCTGTCTTGTGCTTGTAAGACTGCTTTGTTCTTCCTAGCAGCCCGCCGTAGTTGCCAGTACTGCTGATGTCAACTCTATAGAGTGATGGAACCAGCCAGATAGCTCAGCGGACTAGAGCGTGTATTTAGGCAGACACAGGGACTGGGGCTCGATCCCCTGTGTGCTGTGCCAGCCCCGCCCCCAGGGCACGCTGATATGGCAATTGAGACTGGGCCTGGTGGCGCAAGCCTGTAATCCCAGCGCTTGGGAGGCTGAAAACAGGAGGATTGCTACGAGTCCAACCTGCATAGTGCAGCCTCCTAGACCCTGTACTAAATATATAAAAAGAAAAAGAAGAAAAAAGGCCAACATTTATGTTGAACATTATACAGCAATGAAAATATTGATAGGAAAACCCACACAACACAGAAGCCTGAGATAATAACACTAGGCAGCAAAACTAAAGTTGGAGTAGGTGGTGTTGATGGTTCTACAGCTATTACGATGCCACTCAAAACAGATCACTGGCCAGTAGTCGTGCTTCACTCGATCCCAAACCTGTACGGCATAAATAGTTTGCTAGATTACTAAGAAAATGACAAGGGCAAAACATCATGCAGGAATGTTCTTAGAGGGCTGGGACTGGAGCTCATAGGACACCATGGGAAGGAAAAACATGATGTTTCTGCCCAGGGACTACACAAAGAAAATGTTGTGGAGCACACTGTTGAGCTGACAGGTGAAGGCAGACAGAACAGCACAAAGACTTGTGACAAGAACAGGAAAACCAAAATGATGTCAACTGTGCCCTACAGGAGCGGACAGGAAGACAAAGCACGTGTGCTCTTGTATGAGCAACACTTGTGTATGGAACGTGCAGTTTTCATCTGTCAAGACTGCCTCAGGTGGGCCGGGGAGATGGCTCAGTGGAATAAGTGCTTCCCTGGCAGGTACGAGGTCCTGAGTTCAATCCCCAGTTCTGGAAAAAAAAAAAAGACTGCCTCACGCATGGTGGTTGAAACTGCACTTCCTCCTGTGGTGGTTTCGTTTGTATTTACATTGCAGTTTACATAGGCTTTTATTTCTGAAGCTACATCTTGGGTTTTATAAGCAAGCACACAGCTAATGTGAAAATGTTGTTGTTAATTCTAAGCACTCCTTACACATTTGATATTTTATTTTACTGATAACTTATATTTCCAGTTAGGGGCACATTATACTATATACAGAGAAGCACTTGGGGCTTGGGGATAACTCAGTGGTACAAGCACCCGGCTGGCAAGTGCAAGGTCCTGAGCGTGATGCCTGGTGCCAAAAATAAATAAATAAACAGAAAAGAAGCTCTTGCCAAAACAGGAAAACAAAGGAAGCGACAAGAATGGCCTGCCACTTAGTAAAGGAAAGCTCAGCCCAGGTGCTGTCAGTGTAATGACAGGTGCCCGGGGAGCATGCCTTTGTCACGTGTGAGGACTGCCTTGGGTGTCACAATTGAAGCGCTTGTTTTTGTGGGAGAGTTCTATTGGTATTGTCGTTGACATTAGAGTTGATTTCTGACGTTATCTCACATGTTTTGTAAGCAAGTACACAGTTGATGTGAAAGTGTTGATCCTTAGAATAAGTGTGGAATATGACAAAATTTCGTACTTATTTTCATACTTATTTCATGCTCCTGTTAACTACACACTGCATAACATAATAAGAACCTTCTGACAAGATGGTGAGATCAACAAGATGTCAAATATGTCCTACGGAAAAGGCCAGGAAAGCAAATCACACGTGCCCTCAGTGGAAGCGATGTGTGTAGGGAGCACGCCGTTGTCACGTGTGAAGGCTGCCTTAGGTGGCGCAACCAAAGTAAAGATCATTGTTGTGGTAGAGTTCTATTTGTATTTTCATCATAGTTCATGCAGAGATTTCTTTCTCATGTTCTATTTTATTAGACTTTATGCACCCGACACAGGCAATGTTAAAATCTTTGATGCTTTTTTATGAATACTCAATAAACCTAAAAAATTAATCTTTTGAAATATTCTCCTGTTTCATTGTTTAATAGAATAAAACTCATATAATTAAAATTCATAATTCATCAAGCTAATATTCTAAAGAACAAACGAGGGCTGTGCCCTTGCGAAAAAATTGGGGTGACGCCCTGCAGGCAACCTTCGGAAGAGCTTGCTGCTGCGCTTCTCATTACAGAACTCAGCGCTACACGAGCCGTTCTCACCCTGTCTGTCATTTTCCTAGCTATATAATCTCTTGGCTGTCCCAGTTATTTTTTCTCCTGCATTTCCTTTCTACTTTAATAGCCCTGAAACAAGTCAAATTCTCTTTCTTCACATTCTAATCCTCCTCAACCACTGCTACCAGATAAATCTCACAGAAACACAATTCTGATGTTGTCTCTTCCCTGATCGAGAACATTAAGTTGGAAAATTTTCAGTTTAAAAGCTAATTGTCTAGTACCCACTAAAGTAGCTCATCACCAACTTGCACTAGAGCACATAAAAATATTTTTACAGGTTGAAGCACTGGAATCAAGGCTGCTTGTTTCGGAATGGATTTTCCCAATTTTTATAGAGACAGTGAAGTTTTATTGGGGAGAAAAGGAAAAGATTACAAGTTCTACCTGCATTTGTCTTATAAAAGTTCTGCTCATCCAAAGGAACCAGAAGGGTGTTTTTCTTCTTACAGAATCTGGGGCACATCTTTCTGTGAACTAGGAAGCACCAAAGCTGAATCTCTACTGGATGTGTGTTGGTTTGGAAAATGAGGAAGAAGACTGTGATCCTCGAGTTCCAGCCTCGGCCAAGACACCCACATGGAATGTGTTAGCACAGCCTGGGCTCAGCCGTGCTGCTGGAAGCATTTCATCTAACTGAAGACCATCCTGCAGCAAAAAGTTACCTATGGTTGTCAGCTGATGAAAGAGGAGCAAATAGAGTATGGGCAGATCAGGCTGGCAGGAGCTTCCTAGGGCTGCTCTGCATGATCAGCTTGACAAAGCAAGTTTCCTGACTGGAGGATGGCTCCCCAGGAGGGCTGTCCCACCCCAGGATCAGGTCAGGCTCCAGTATTTCTCAGGTCAGCTCTGCCGCTGTCGCACTGTAGTCCTCACGTGGAAATAGTTCTCAAGCAGCATCTCTTACCCTCTGATCAGATGCAACGCACTGTCCTTTGAAGCACCATTAAAATAATTAATTTATGTCATGTTGTTTCACACACTTGAAATATTTAGGCCAAGAATATTGCAAAATGTTCTTGCTCCCTCCCTGAGATCAGCATTGCCTGAAGGAACATAAAAGCCACTGCCGGTGCCAAGGAATGCGAATGATGATTTCAACAGCTTTACCACTCATGTTGGGTTATCCAAACCATTATCCTTTTTTTCTGTAATAACAATGAAATGTTTTCATCTCCCATTGTCTTAAAAACAATTACTACAATGTAATTCAGGATTTTCTCTGATCTGTCTTTATATTTATAACCTGCAAGTCACACCACAGGAATAGCTGTTCCAAATGGTATGATCCATTATTCGCATGCTTTCTAGGTTGGGTACAGAATCTATACATTCTTCGTGTTTTACCACTATCTGAACTGACTAGCATTGTACAATCTCATGCAGGGTAAAGCAGAAAACCTTTTCCCTACTTCTTCATCTGTACCTTTTGTTAAGTCACTTCAGAAACAGCATGAGAGGGTCTACCTTTTCCTAACACTCACTGATTCTAACTGAGCACACCACGTAGACTTGTGTGATGCCCGTGTGTTTGTGTCCTCACACTCTGCAATGAGCATATTGCAAATAGTCACCTGGAGAAGTACTAAAATGCCTTCAAAAGGTAGGAACATGGTCTTATTTAAAGAATCCAGTTCAAAGGGCCAGCCAAATAGCTCAGTGGATTAAAGCACCTGATTAGGCACATGCAGGGACAAGGGTCCGACCCCCTGGCCTGCTGTGGGGCACATTGAGACTGGGTGTGGTGGTGAGTACCTGTAATCCTAGAACTTGGGACGCGGTAAACAGGAGGATCACTATGAGTCCGATCTACACAGTGAGACCCTGTAGACCCTGTCCTAAATACAAAAATAAATAAACAAATAAATAATTTTTAAAACCCAGTTCAGAATAATTGCAATTTATTTCAGCAAGATGTCTCCAGAAAGGTAATACATGATACCCACATTTTCTTCCCTCGAGGACCAGGGGATAGCCATAGGTACGGAACATCAGCCCGGCTCATCAAAAGTTCTAGCTGGTGATGTTCCCCTCCCCATTTTAAACCTTGTGTGGTGGGAGAAACAGCCCAATGGTGCATGTACACACCACACTTTTGCCTAGATGCGCAAGCAACTCTTGTGCTGGAGGTTCAAGGGTGAAGGACAGCTTCCAGCCTCCTCTTCTTTCTTTTCCAAATTACTAGTCAGCCAGGAATAGTGGCACAGGTCTTACAGATGATAGCAAGGTCAGGGCCCATCTGGAGGCTGTGGAACTACTCAACGTTTTCTTAGACTCCGGACTGGTGCTGACAGAAAGGCACTCACACTGTTCTTTGGCTGAACTCACAGGTCGCCACTTGCTGCTTTGAGGAATGTTTGTTATAATTAAAGAGACTTTTTTCAGACTTAGTGAAACATTTTTTTCTTGGTGATTTTGTTCGTTCTGAAACTAATTTAGCAATCTTGGAGTGTTTTCTATCTGAAAAGAATTAACCATAGTCCCACCATCTGGAACAGGGCTGTTTTTCAAGCATTAGTTCTGGAAGCTCAAGGAAATGGGGCTGGCATTTGTTGAGCTCCGAGGAGGGGCCCTGGGCTGTGTCACATGACCATTTGGACTGTGGTGGGAGCAGGCCAAAGGGAGAGCTCATGTGAAGATACGGGAAACTCTAGAGCCTTCATGTTCTCCCAGAGTAAGAAAGAAGATAAACCCCCCAGGTTCATCGATGAACCCCCCATGTTCATCATTTCTTAATCCCTTTATCTCATTTCCCTTCCACATAGAATATTTCAAAGTTTCTGTTGATAAATAGACATAACAATTGGCATATATGGCCTATGAAAAATACATGTAAAAAAGAAACTATGTTTTGTTTCATTCTATAATCAGATGGAGTATATTAAGACTTTTCTGGCAAATGAAATTTAGAATTTGGAAAAAATAGATGAGACTCTATACATTATCATGATCAGAATATTAAAAAAAAAATACATAAGTAAAAAAATCAGAAGAGGGACCAAGGAGATAGTTCAGTAGAATAAGTGCTTGCCTGGCAAGCACAAGGGCCTGAGTTCAATCCCTGGTCCCACAAAAAAAAGAAAAAGAAAAAAGAACAATCAGAAGAAAGTAGGTGTCTCAGTTACTCTTCTCTCCTTGCTAGGATAAAATATTCAACACCCAAAATTAAGGAAGGAAAGGTTTATTTACCTCATAGTTAGTGGAGGTTTCAGTCCATACTCAGCTGGCTCCAAGGCAGAGCAGCGCACGGCAGAGGGCAGCAGCTCATGGCCGTGGAAGGCAGCAACACAGCAAAAGCGAGAAGCAGCAGGAATGGCCACAGAAAGCAAGTCTGTCTCCCTTATGTTGCATGCAGGCTATCTGCCCCAGGCTGGGTGTAGCACTCCATCCACAATCCCAGCAGCATTTACACCCACACCCCCAGTGGCTCATGAGTCAATCACAAACTAGGAGTTCACCTCATGACTACGTGATGCTTTTGGGGGACAACTAGACACAAACCATAACAGTATGCTTAGGAATATAGCTCAGTAGTAGGCCAGTAGCCTGGGTTCAAGAGAGAGAGACAGACAGACAGAGACAGAGACAGACAGAGGCAGAGAGAGGACTCATAGTTAATACAGTATCTGAAGTTTTTCTCCTTTTGTCATGGCTACAGATGATGTACTCTCTTTTTCCTATTTCTTTTAGGAGTACTCTAAATTTCCATAGTGATATAGAAAACTTTTATTCTATTTTGTCAGGACCTGACTTGAAGCCAACCGCAGAATCCACCCCAGCACTGCAGCTGCCACGCCTATCTTTCACGCCTGGGCTCCACCTTCTGTACTCATTTTACTTTTCACATTTATTACTACTTTGCTTTTCCATAGAAGCAGCTGGCACCTTCTGTCCAGACCCATCTCCCCCACGGCAGGAGCCAGGCCAGGGCCGTGTGCAGGCTGAGCAAGCCCTGCACCCCTGAGCGACACCCCGAGCCCTGGCCCTGGCTTTCCTACTCTGCATAGTTGTGTACTCAGTGGCTGTATTTCCCTCCGTGTCCAAATCAGCTCCAAGCACCTTATCACCGCCTATCTACAGTTTTGCTTAAAGTAAACAGAGATAAAGCAAGGGGAAAGGGGCGGAAGGAGAGGGGAGGGAAGGATCGCGATGTGTCCTGCGCGCCGGTTCACAGGAGGCGTGCGCCCCATTCAGCATCCATTTCTGCACTAAATCCTGTCCAAAGACCATTCAGAATTGGTGGTCTTTGATCCTCTGTCCCTTTGAGGAAAAGCTGCTGTGTTTGTCTTGATTCAGGAAAAGCTGTCTGCTCCTGTGGGTACTAGAACAGGGGAAGGAGAGACTGCAGAGCCGCTCCGGGCCTGCACGCCAAGGAGGGCGGGGAGCCAGGCAGAAGACGAGTGAGAGATGAGCACAGGAGGATACAGCAGGCCAGAGCTAAGTTCCTTCTAGAGTAAGCGCGTTCGTTTTGTTGGTTTCTGGCATTATAACTGGTGAAACACATTTAGTGGTGAGAAGGATACTTTTCCCAACTATTCAGATGTGAAAAGGAGCTGGAACTACACACAGTTTTTTTCTCTGTGAAGTGACAGGAAAAAGCTGTCTGGCACCTCCAGTTTGGGAGACCTTACTCCTAGCGGGATTTGATTATACATTTTATACACATTGGGTGAAATTTCTCCAAACATTTATTTATGAACATACAAAAATGAAAAACAAAAGAAATGTAAATGGCACAGAGAAAATTCCTACCCTCGTAAACTACTTCTCAGGTGCACAGCGCTTTGATTTCCATCATTTTATCTAGCTCTGGTTCTCTTAATGTTTCTTTAGCAGGCTCATAAGCCAGCAAAGAAAAATCAACCAGCAGGTAGGAATGAGGGAAGTGTGGGGTAGGCAGGTAGCAGCAGTGATGAGGGCTGCAAGAGTTCAGCAAAATGTTTTTCTCTGAACATTCTTGAAGTCTTGCCTATTAGCGTTATTAAGCACCTATGAACAATGCTTGGGAGGGGACTGGAAGGGAAGGGAGGAGAGGGGAAGGGAAAAGACAGGGATAGTGGAAGGAAGGGGAGTGGAGGGGAGGAGGGGGAGGAGGAGGGAAGGGGAGTGGAAGGAAGTGGAGAGGATGGGCCGTAAAAGGACGGGAAGGGAAGGGGAGGGAGGGGAAGGCAAAGAGGGGAGGGGGAGGTAAGGAAGTGGAGGGGAAGGGGAGGGAGGGGATGGAGTGCAGAGGAAAGGAGAGAGAAGGGAAGGAAAGGGAGTAGAGGGAAAGGCAGGGGAGGGGAGGAGAGGGGGAGGGGAGGAGATGGAAAGGTGAAGGGAAGGGAGAGGATGGAGGAGTAGAGAAAGGGGAGGGAAGGGGAGAGGAAGTTAGAGAGGGGAAGGGAGGGATGGGAGAGTTGAGGGAAGGGGAGGGGGAGGAGAAGAGAAGAAAAAAGAACATAGAGAATTTAGGATGCCCTCTCCCCAATTTCAAATCATCTACCAATTTGAATTTGGAAATGAGAGAGAAGGAGACTGAACAGGAAAATAAGGAAGCATAAAAGATAGATGGGGAAAAAAAAAGATAGATGGGAGATGGGCAGTTCAGTGAGCCATGAATTCCCTTCAATTCTACAACTTCTGTTTGCAGAACAGCTATTAGAGTTTCATCTCTCATTAATAAATTGCATGGTGATCGATGATGTAGAGTGTGCCAAAGGAGAGTCACATGGAAAGAAAACATTCTCTCAAGCTTTCACAGAGAGCACATTGGCCAAGCAATGGCTGTGACTCATCCACATGGCTGACACTGACAAAGGTTCTACAATCTGAGGTACAGGATCTCAGGATAAATCCTGAGGGGATTTCACTGACCTTATCAGACCCAAAAGCTACAACTCTGGTTGCATAGGTCCTGCTTTACCTTGGTCTTAACCATCCAGAAGAAAAGTATAAAAATGAAATACAAGAAGTAAAGCCATGCTGTTATGTTGAGCTGTAGGGTAGTCAGGTCAGCAATTTCTGACATTGCCAGTCAAGCGGAAGACCCAATACTATTATGGACTACTGGACTCTTTTAGATTATTTTGCTGAGTTAACACACTTATAATATTCAAATAATGGAACTTAACCAAAAAAGGGGATACAGATGAATGTCCATTTTGTATCTGTGTATTCAAAGTGGTTAGGATAGATATATAGTCACATTCTCTTAAAGAATAGAGTGATTTGTTCTAATGGTGTTTGTAAATAGGATACCATGTCTGCATCTTGTACAGCAATTAACCACTGGGAGGAATGTATGCAGTGTGTTAATTATTGAAACTGCCAATTTGATTTGAAACTATCTCATTGCTATTTATCAATAAAATTATGGAAAAAATAAAAAATAAATTGCATGCCGAATTAAAACCTACTCCAAAATTTCCTTTTCACAGATCCTCTTTGTTCTTTTCTACCCACAAACTTCTCCTCCTTATGGGTTAGCAAACACACCCGGCGGTCAGGGGCAGGCACTTCCTACGAGGGGCTCAGACCTGAGCGAGTGTCTCCCAGACACTGCACCCTGCATATCATGGACTCTAGCTATGCATGTATGTGCACACACAACTGTTCATTTGCTTATATCATATGTATATAATTTCAGCAAATGTTCTTAATATAAAACTTCTTTTAGAAGGTGCTGTACAGTTTTGATATTTTACCAACTCAATTCATATTTCTTCTGAAACACATGGCACAAGCTCTAGTGAATTATAGTTAATTTTTCCAACATAAAATGCCCCAATTTTTTCTTCTGCTCCAGAAAGCATTTCTTGGAGATTAGTCACCGTTTTGCCTTGCAAAATTGGGAAGGTTGAGAGAAGTTAGTAAAGCAGGCTGCATCATGTGAAGTTGGGGTTCTTGGAAATGATCCTGCCGCCACTTGGATGTAAGTAACTCATTTTCATGAGTCAGTCTGCGGGTGATCCAAATAAACATTGCTCTATAAAAGGTAGGCAGCAGAGGGCTGATCTAGAAGGAAGTAGGAGAGAGCAAGTCACCAAGACCGAGAGGAGCTGCTGAAGCTGGCAGATGGAGCCCCTTGCTGTCCTGCTGTGGCTGTGTGTGGCCGCTTCCTCAGCCCACCCCCTGAGCAGAGCTGCGGAAAGGGAGGACGGCGGAATGGAGCTTCTTCAGGTAATTCACGGAAGCATCCATCCCTTGGGTGGGCAGGGCCAAGCGAGGAAACCGCTCTGCCTTTCATAGAATTATTCACTTACTGCATAGAAAGAGTTCAGGGACAAACAGGTCTAAACTTTCAGGTATAGAAAGGGCTTGATGTCACACCATTCAGCCTTCTCCTTTTACTCTCCAGAGAAAATGACGATCCAAAAGACTAGGCATCTCTTCTAGGTGGCAGAGCGCCCAGCAGAAGGAGCTGGAGCCACTTGAATGACTGGAGGATGTATCAGCCACGCCTCACTTGCAACGTTTTGGGGGGTATTTTAATACATACCGTTTCAGCAAATATTCATAGTGTTAATGTCGTGCTTACACAAAGGGCCTTTTAAAAACCCAGATCCTTGTGAGAAGCATGCATTGGAAATGGGAGGAAACTGAGTAATTACACCTGCAGTGCACAAATACATGCAGAAAGACCTATCTGGTATTTTGCTTTGGTCCTGTAAGGACACTGGGTATGCATTTGGATTTTCCACTTCGTTGCTTTGGTGGCAAACAAAGCAGCAGAGATTCTTAGCTCTAAAGGCAAAGATGAGGAGCCTGTCGTTGAACAATTACATGATATATGGCATTTATTACTTCAGTAAACTACCCCAATAATTCCAATACATTAAGAAAAGTCAGCTACTGCAAAGATTTACTATAAGTAGTTATAACTAAAAATCATAAGAATGACCTAAAAATGGTACTTATTCCACTAGTTTCGATAAGCAGGGTAACCATCAAAATAGATCTTAAAATGTAAGTAAATGAGGGAAAAAATAGCAAGAATTATTTACAAATTATACTTACTATTTCATCAGCAATACCTAGAAAAGTACTACAACCTTGGAAAAGGTCTGAAGCAGTTTGTTATAAGACAGAACAACAGTCCTTTGGTTAAAAAAATCCAAGAAATGCAGAAGTTCCTTGGGCTGGAGGTGACAGGGAAGCTGGACTCGGATACCTTGGAGGTGATGCGCAAGCCCAGGTGTGGGGCTCCAGATGTGGGCCAGTTCAGCACCTTTCCCGGCATGCCCAAGTGGAGGAAAAACCACCTCACTTACAGGTAAGGCGTCCAAAGGGCTTTAACACAGTACGGAATTTCACCAGCTGCGGAAATATACCACCAGGTGAAAATCCTTCCTTCCTCATTGTTCTCATGCAGGATTGTGAACTACACACCAGATTTGCCACGAGAGGCTGTGGATTCTGCCATAGAGAAAGCTCTGAGGGTCTGGGAGGAGGTCACCCCACTCACGTTCTCCAGGATGCACGAAGGAGAGGCCGACATAATGATCTCGTTTGCAGTTAGAGGTAAAATCCAAATCAGAACGAAACAAAAAGCACCTGAAATGCATCTCTTTATCTGGTGTTGTTTTATTACAAAAGACAACAGGGCCTAATAACCTTATCCAATTCTTCTTCTTCTTCTTCTTCTTCTTTCTTCTTCTTTCTTCTTTCTTCTTTCTTCTTCTTTCTTCTTCTTCTTCTTCTTCTTCTTCTTCTTCTTCTTCTTCTTCTTCTTCTTCTTCTTCTTCTTCTTCTTCTTCTTCTTCTTCTTCTTCTTCT
>NW_004524588.1:20596925-20614685 GCF_000260255.1 Octodon degus
TCCTTCTCCTTCCCCCTCCTCCTCCTCTTCCCCCTCCTCCTCCTTCTCCATCCCCCTCCTCTTCTTCCTCCTCCTTTCCTCCTCCTTCTCCTCCTTCTCCTTCTCCTTCTCCTCTTCCTTCCTCCTCCTTCTCCTCTTCCTTCCTCCTCCTTCTCCTTCTTCTCCTCCTCCCCACTCCTCTTCCTCTTTCCCCCTCCTCCTCCTCCCCCTCCTCTTCCTCTTTCCCCCTCCTCCTCCTTCCCCTTCCTCCTCCTCCTCCTCCTCCTTCTTCCTCCTAGAACACGGCGACTTTATCCCTTTTGATGGGCCTGGGAACGTCCTGGCTCACGCCTATGCACCTGGGCCTGGGGTGAATGGCGATGCTCATTTTGATGAGGACGAGCTTTGGACAGAGGATACAACAGGTTAGTGATGACATCGCTCCAGATAAGGTAGTGCTAACTGCTTTTTATATTTAGGAAACATGTCAGAACAAAGAATGATCAAGGATAAGCAGAGTATATATAGTTTAACCATTACTAAATATGCTTAAGGAGCTGCTTTCAAGGTTTATTTTCTATCATGGTAAGTTCCATACAGGAAACATAAGTCATTTACTTAGTGACCATGTATCGTGTGTGATCTAAGGACTGCAACTATTAACAACATTTTTTCATTATACTGAATAGCAGATAGCCACAAAATAGTACACTGCACTGAATTAAACTAAAATGTGCCTTGGGTATCACTTATGTTATTTCCCCCATTTATTTTATTTTTTAAGAAAAGAAATGAGATTCGAACACGAGAAACTGAACATCGACCCTCCCTCCCTTTTTTGCTAAGCTAACATTTGTCCTACTGCTCGGTTAGGAAGGATTTTGAGAGATCCGTAAAAGGGGCCTGCATGCAAAGTCCACACTGTCTGCAGAGAAGAACGCTTCTCAGCTCATAATCTTGGTAAAGACTTCCAAAGCTTTCCCCAGAAAAAGGTCTCTAACAAACAATCCTATTCCTGAGATTCAGTTAGGATTTATGATAAAAATGTGAACAGACCAAATAGGAATTTTGCATTGGGTAAATCCTTGCTTAACATCTTGCAGAGGAACCTTTCCAAAGTCTCCAGTGATAACATGCCTGGAGTCACAATTTACATAAATAACATTTGTAAAAATAAAGTGCATTACTCATCAAGTCAATCATAATCTCAGTATTATGGAGTTTTAAAAATATATAATACGAAGAAAACAATCTGAATGCAGCCAGTACTGTAGGCAGTACTGAGCAGTTCTGCAAGCCCTGTGGTGTCTACCATCATTGCCCTGCTGAGGGCGCAGGGCACGTGCTCAGGGCACGTGCGAGGGTGGTGGTGAGGCTAGCACACACACAGGCAGTGCGCCAGAGAAACGGCACAGTGCAGTTGGCCAAGGATTTCACATACACGTTCATTTCTTTGACCAAGAAGCAACTGGAAAATAACAATACTTGGAAACACTGTTTAGCTTTTAATTGATAAATGAAGGGATTTTTTAAAAATATATTCTAGACAGGAGGGCTAATTCCATTTCTAAGCACAAAGAAAAGGACTCAGTTGTCCTGATGTTAAGACATTCTTGACATTAGTTGGGGACAATTGGATGTGACTGGTTACTTTGTTTCAAAGACTGATTTCGAGTATGAGTCTTGCTATATACTTCACTTTCCTTTAAGTGCATAATCACACAATTGCTTTTATTAATCAACAATAAGGGGGAAACCCTGTGTGAAACAAAGAGGAAATATATACAATATACAACTGAACTATGGCATATACGTGACCACAACTTATTTATGCTTTCTTAAATAGGGACCAATTTATTCCTGGTCGCTGCTCATGAACTCGGCCACTCCTTGGGTCTCTTCCACTCGGCCAACACTGAGGCGCTGATGTACCCACTCTACAGCTCCTTCACAGACCTTACCCGATTCCGCCTTTCTCAGGATGACGTGGATGGCATTCAGTCCCTCTATGGTGAGCGATGCTGGAAGACTTGGATGTCAGAGCTTTGCAGAGAGGCTACCTGCAGTGTCTGAGAAGACTGGGAAAGCATGTAAGTGGGCGGATGCACCTCATCGTGCCTAATGCTTTGTCTCCCCCGCTCTGCGGCCCTTAGGACCTCCTCCTGCCTCTCCTGATGCCCCTGCGGTGCCCACTAAATCTAGCCATCGAGAGTCTGTAATACCAGCCCCGTGCAGTCCAGCTTTGACCTTCGATGCAGTCAGCACCCTGAGAGGAGAAATCCTGTTCTTTAAAGACAGGTGAGGGTGCAAAGTTATGTTGTCCTACCCAGTCTTGCAGTGTACAATGCTTAAAAAGAGAAACTTAGTAGAGGTCTTTAAATATTTAAGACAACGATGATACCTTTTCTACATTTTCCTAAAATTGTTAAGCTCTGTTTTGAAGACTCAGGGCAACTGGATCCCTGTCCTCAGACTCTTATTCTCAATTGTCCTATGTACATTTTCAAAAAGTATAAGTTGATCTTTAGAATAAAAAAAAATACCTCTTTTCAAAATGACACTTGGATAAGCTTTACATTTAACCAATTAATTTACTTACTACTGGATAAATATCCACATGAAAAAACATTGATACTAAACAAATGAAAGCTAAGATTTTTGATTCTCCAGATCTTATATTCATCCATAAGAAAGATCTTTTGTGTGTTTTTCCATTATTGATCTAAGTGTATGTAAGAAAAGATATCTCTCTCTCTCTCTCTCTCTCTCTCTCTCTCTCTCTCTCTCTCTCTCTCGTGTGAATGATTTCTAGAACACACACTGTCTTGAAAGCCCTGCAGGACGTTCAAGCTAACAATGGGTTCATTAATTTGACTGTTGAAATAGTTTTCCTCTCAGAGAGGACATTGCTCTGGAAACCTGTGGCAGGAGGTCCCCTCAGTCTTCTGAAGATAAAGGGAAAGTACATACACATACCTGACTTCTGTCTGTCATTGAGGCTAGGAAGTTAGGGATTGGAAAAAGATGGATCAAGTAGGAAATTGAGAAATATAAAGATGCAAGATCATTTTCCACTTGTGCTTCTTTTTACACATATTTCAGGCATTTTTGGCGCAAATCCCTCAGGAAGCCTGACCCTGAGCTCTACCTCATCTCCTCATTCTGGCCATCGCTTCCTTCCGGAGTGGACGCAGCTTATGAAGTGACTAGCAAGGACACTGTTTTGGTTTTTAAAGGTAATTGTTATCATTTTTAAATTTGTATGTTACATTTAGATTATGTCAAGTGAAGACTTTAAAAAGTTTTTTGTTTGTTTGTCTGTTTGTTTGCTGTACTGAGGACCCAACCCAGAGCCTCACACACCCCAGAAGAGTGCTCCAGCACTGATCTATGCGCCTAGCCCTACACATTTCCTTAGCTTACTTAAGCACATCCTCTGACAAACGAAAACCAAAAGATTGAACTGGGTTCCAATTTTCCCTACTATGTCCCATCTTAATGTAACTGTGAATATTTTTTAAAATAGGGAATCAGTTCTGGACCGTCAGAGGACCCGAGGTGCAAGCGGGTTCCCCGAGAAGCATCTACACACTGGGCTTTCCCACGACTGTGAAGAAAGTCGATGCCGCCATTTCTGTTAAGGAGAAGAAGAAGACATACTTCTTTGTGGAGGACCGATACTGGAGGTACAGTGACACAGAAGCAACTTTGTTGGGAGCTTAATTAAGGAAATCATTTTATTTCCTTAAGAAAACCCACCTCCCCTACCTCACTTCCCTCTCAATAGGAGGTTGGGGGTGTAGGGAGTGTAGGGAGTTGCTTGCTTTGAATCACAGGAGCGCTGTAGGACTGGCTTTCTTTAACTACTCCTGTGTTAAACCCCAAGTGCAATAGATGGGTACCTCGATTCCTTCTGTGCCGTTCCTCACTACCTACGGCCTCTTCTTCTTTCCACCTGTGCAAATCCTACCCACTCTTCAGTGCCTGGCTCAGGCCCACCACTGCTGTGAAGCCTGCCCTTCAGAACTTCAAGCCCAGCACCTTTTTCTTCCTTAAAACGGTCTCTCTGGGAATCTAGGCCACAATTCAACTTTCCTTCTCCTGCGTCCTAGAGTTTGCTCATTGTCTCAGTACGTGTTTGTCTTTTCTCCTAACATAAGTACATGTTTTTCAAGGGTCTCTCTTGCCCATCTAAGGGACAGCCAGCAATCACAGACATAAGCTGCTCTATGGACGCTACTCAGGCCTGCCCAGACTGGTCCCCTGGCCGTTGGTTGAGACACTGTGATGTCAGAGCCAATCATCAAATGTCTGGCTAATGGGCTGCGAGGCACCTTCTGTACTTTTCTTCTGCTTCCAGTTTCTTTTTTAGGAGGCTGCTGTAGAAAACTACAATGTGTATGGTAGGATGGCGTGTGCCTAGGAGCTGGTGATGGTAGAGAAGCAGAAACTGTATCTCAGAGATGTAATTCAGCTCCCTCTGTCCTACACACCCCTGATCACACTTTTATTATAGAAAGTGAAGATTCTTTCTATCACCAAATACAATAAAAAGTAGCAACTTCAACAGTAGGATGCACCTCTCCCTAATGGCTGTATGCTTTTAAGAGATAAGTTATTAGTGCTATTAAAATCACATATTTCTGGAGTGCTAAATATGTTTGCTGTCTGGTTGCGGTATGTGTAAAGTTCACTAGAATTCCATGTGATTCATGAATTTTGGTTAAATGGCCTCTATGCCGTCCTGAGCTGTGCGTGTTTCATTGGTACAGATTTGATGAGAAGAAAGGGGCCATGGAGCCAGGCTTTCCCAGAAAGATCAGCCAAGACTTTCCAGGAGTAGAAAAGGTTGATGCTGCCTTCGAAGCATTTGGTAAGAAGATGCTTAAGCTACTGACAGTGGGACTTTTGAAATATTTTATTGTTTGTAAAGAAAGAGAACTCTTTTTATAGAGACTCCTTTATAAAGAGAACTCTTAATAATGAGGCTTTAAGAGTTCAGTTCCCTCTTTCCCCCTTCCAAAACCTAAATCCTATTTATTGTGTCAGTCATCTGACAGCTCCTGGGAGCTGTGCTGAATCACAGTGATCCTCAGCCTAAGCCTCTCTGCTTCACACCTGGGCACGGCGTTACTTCCTCGCGTGCTGCGCTGCTGCCTTGCTGAGCTGTGGGCAGGGCAGCCCCACGAGGTGATGGGCTTGCTACTGGCTGGCTGGCTTCCTCTCGCATCCAGTCCTGTGTCGACTGCTAATTCCTGAGGACATTTTCTCTGTCTTTCCTCAGTCTGTCAGTGATGGCCCACAAGGGTTCTTCACCAGTTCTCGCCTTCCCATCTCCCCAAGGGTTTTGTTGTTGTTGTTCTTGTTGTTCCTATTCAAGGACAAGTGAGTAAAAGTTGATGATCTTTATGGAAAGGTAGCCCGGGTATCACATTCGTAGGGCAGCAAAGCGTCCGCTGGTGCTCTGAAACAGCCGCTGCACTTCTCTGGGGGCCAGAAATGCCCTCCGGCTGCCAGGTGACGAAAGAAGTATTAGAAAGAGAGAAAGAGGTCATAGTGGGTTATTTTGTTTTGTTTCTGATTAGAGCCAAACACCCAGAATCAGGCTTTGCTATCAGAAAGACATAGAGTCCGTTTCCCTCTGTCCTTGTTGAGCAGCCGTGGGTGGGCATCTGAATCTGTCTAAGCCTCAGCTTGCTCATCTGTGAAAAGGGTGAGACTTGCATAAATAAGCAACAAATAAATAAAATCCAATAAAACGCTTTGCTGGCCTGGAGTAAATCAAGCCCTCGTGTCTGCAGTTCTCTATCATTCTAAGTTTCGTGTGCTGCCTCATTTCTCCTTTTGAAAACATCCCTCACTTTTTTTTCTTGCTTGTACTTGCAGGATTTTTCTATTTCTTCAACAAGTCTTCACAGTTGGAATTCGACCCAAATGCAAAAAAAGTGACACACACTCTGAAGAGTAACAGCTGGCTCAACTGTTAGAAAGACACATGGAAGCATCTTTGGGAGTTGAAGCAGTTTGCATTCTCCCATGTGTGCGGGACTGTGGATCCTGCTGGGCCCCTGCACTGTGTTATGGGGCATTCAGCGGGCTGCTGCGTGGCCCCATCACAGCACACTGCCATCTTCCACATGGAAGGGAAGGGCTGGTGCAACTGACCAGAGGCTGCAACTGTGGAAACTACTTGCTTATTATTTAATAAAGATGATTTATTATTGGTTATTTAGTGATAGTCTTTCATTTGATTGCAAGAACAAGGCATTCTCGCAGTCTCGGGTGGTAGATAGTTGGAGACACTCACTCAATGGGGGCAGCAGGGTCAGTGTCTCGGAGACTGGGGCCTTTGTAATGGTTTCTCCAGACCTAAAGAGCACCTATCCTGCGCCCTGCAAACATGTTTGTTTCCAATGCCCAGGCATTGTGTGTGTTCTGGTATACCTGAGGAGAAGGCGCTAGGCCCCAGGTCCCAGTCTCTTTGGTGCTAGGGACTCATTTCATGGAGCACAATCTTTCCATGGGGAGTGGGCATGGCCTAGCTCCCTGGCATGAGTGGTGCATGGTAGGGGTCTCCTGTGAGGAGCCCACCCTGAGCTGATCTGACAGGAGGCAAAGCTCAGGTCATAGGCCAGCTCTGTGGAGTACCAGTGGATGCAGACCAGGCTTCACCCCCTCACTCCAGCTCCTCTCTGGCTATGTGGCCTGAGTCCTAACAGGCCACAGATCTTAGCCCAGGTTGGGGACGCCTGAAGGAGGAGACTGCCTTGCTGTAGGGTAGGTTCTGCAAGTACTTCTGAAGAATCTGAGTCCTCGTGTGGAAATGCGAGCCGGCCTGCCTTTGCTTTCTCCAAGCCTTAGACTGTCAGTGGAGCTGCCCTGGGCCTACAGGTGCTCGCTTACCAGATGCAAACTTTCAGCTCAGGGTACATGTTACACTTTAGCTGTAGTTCATGCCAACTCGCCTCTCACTTTGAGAAAACCAGGTTGGCTTCTGGGTCTACCAGGGCTGACCTCAGCTCGGGCACTCTAGGTTGCTTGATTTGCTCGGAGATCTGGATTGGAGCAGCAGCCTCCTGCCCCTTGTTTGCCAGGCTGGCACAGGCGGTGGCTCCGTTAGCTCTTCTAGGGCGCCTGGAGCCACTTCTGTCGCTAGAGTTACGATGTGTGGCCTGCCTCACATGGCTGCACAGCTGCTTCACATCAATCCCATGTTAGTAGGAACTCGGCGGGTGCCGTGCCTTGAAGTCTGCTCCGTGCAACCAAGTCTTCATGGGAAGAAGCTTTGGCTGTTTGCTTTGAAGTCAAGATGAGCCACAGTCACCGCCACCTACCCACTGAACCCTGCATGGGGTCAGGGAAGGGAGGGCTGCTGTCGAGCGGCTCCAGAGACTCAGAGCTCACCCTGGCCCTGCCCCATAATCTGCAGGATAAGCCCACAGTTTACTTATTCAATCACACATTAGTGGTTGAGCACATACGTTCAATACGCATTCAATAAATACATAAGTCAGACAACTAGGTGTTAAAAATAACCAAAAATAGGAATCCCATAAAAGTAAAATATATACATCTTACATAAAGAATATAATAACTTATAACATTTACAAATATATTTTAAATACATGGTATTCAAAGGAAAACAAGAAACGAAATAAAAGTGTGGGCATTGGTGTTTTCTTGCCAGTGCACCAGATTGCTTTCTGTGCTGGGCTGTAATATCCAGCGCTGGATGTGTGTGGACACGCTTGAGCTTGAACACTCTTGCACAGCTATGTGAAAATCTGATCTTCAAAGTCTGACAGAGATGAAGGAGCAAGAACACTCCCCAGTGGACTCTCTGCCTTGGGGACCGCTGGGTGCTCTCTCCCAGAGTAGTCTTGTATGTTGCAGGTTGGTGTCAAAAGAAAAGACGGGAAGATCTAATGAATATAGCTTCAGAGTTCCACTGAGATTCGCCTCGCTTGAAGTGAGCCCAGAGCCTCCGAAGCATCTCACTGTTATTGAGGGCTAAAGACAGGCTAAGGAATGTGCATAATTACTTTAGTGAACAGGAACTAATATCTTTTTTTTTTTTTTTTTTTTTGCGGAACCAGGGATTGAACTCAGGCCCTTGTGCTTGCCAGGGGAGAGCGCTTATTCTACTGAGCCATTTCCCCGGCCCCCAGGAACTACTATCTTGATAGATTTCCACCATTGCCTAACACTGGGTTCACACAGATGCTAGCTGATAACATCCCAAGCAAGGGATGGAGGAGAAGCTGTTATCTGCAGCTGTGAATCCCAGCTTGCTGAGATTTACAAGTGAGAGACAGCAGCTCTCCCTGGGCTCTGTCTATGGCTCCCTGCTCTTCTTGGGACATTAGGCTTTTGTCTCATATCTATATTTCTTTCTCTTCTTCTTCTTCTTCTTCTTCTCCTTCTCCTCCTTCTCCTTCTCCTTCTTCTTCTTTGTGTTTTGGTGGAATCAGGGATTGAACTCAGGCCCTTGCGCTTGCCAAGGAAGCAGTTATTCCACTGAGCCATCTCCCTGGCCCCTCATATCTATATTTCTATGGGGTAGAACCTTTGAGCTGGTCTATATATGGAGACTGATATATATTGATTTGCGTTTAAAAGACAAGACTGAGCCGCGTTTTACTTTCAGGGTGGTCAGTGTTCTGGTTCCTTGGTTCTGCCATTGGCCTGGTTCTGTTAAAGCACGTTGGTTTTGCCTTGTGGCAGCTTCCCTGTTGACAGCAGAACAGCTACAGTCCTTCAGGCAGCAAGCCTACATACCTCGCACCACGAGGGGACAGGCCCGAGCCCGTCGCTAGTCAGGTCACCATCGCTACCAATTTTGGAGGCAAGGAGGGTTTTGCCTGGACATGTTTCTACAGGAATGAAGGAGAATGTATGAAGGTAGCAAATTCTTTTTTAAGTTTTAGTTGAGAGTGCATGTGTATAGTGCCTGACACTGGCCTTCCCGTGTGGAGTTGGTATATCACATATCCCTACTTCTGTTGATCTATTGAAATTGAAAGGTGGGAACGTGGAAATAATACACACTGGTAATGCCAAGAGGTTGGGCTGGGAAGGAAACCAAAACCCACTTTTTCTGTCTGTTCTCCCTGGTTCATAGTTCTTATGTATGTCTCTTCTTGGTTGGGCAAATGGAGCTAAAGAGCTTTTGGTTTACTAAACCACTGTTTTGTGTCAGGCATTGCATGTGGGGCCTGGTATGTGCTGGTCACCTGCTCTTCATGAATGCAGAGCCCTGGAGCAGCCACCTGATAGAGACCAAGCAGACAGCTGAACTTGGTCGAGGGCAGAGAGAATGGTAAATCAAAGGTGGGCGCTGCTCCACTCCCTGAGATGAGGAAGCAGGATGCTCGGGCCAGCTAATGGGATCGATGCACACAACTGGATTTCTTCTTGTCCAGACACCTCTGCTCCTTTTGAAAAAAAAAATCATGAATAATGAATGGATCCCATGAGACTCCACCCCAAAGGTGGAGAGACACAGCCTCTGCTCCCGCTGCTGCCAAGCCACAGCCCTCCCTGCTGGCCTTTTGTGGTCTGCTCCATCTGTGGAGTATCCAGCTGCCCAAGGCAGGACTGCTCTGCCAATGGGGTGGCCAGCTGTGCTGCTTTGCCATCATAAATTTCCATTTCTCTTTTGCTTTAGAACTAATTTGTGTATGATTTCCATGTTCTATGAGGCATGGTTCTGCTGCAGTAGGAGACAATAACATGCTAAAATACAAGTCTAGAATGATTAAATAACTTTGCTGCAATCAAACAGTAAGCATCAGAGTCAAGATCTAATCCTACATTATGCTCATCTCAGAGATCTCATTATTTTACTTATGGTAACAGAAAGCAGGCAGCCAGGGTGCACTTATCTTCTTCAGTTTCGACTGTATCCTGAACTGGAGGTGCTCCTGTATCGGGCATCACTGGGATAGGAGCAGATCTTCTTAGGTCCTGCAACACAGCCCATGGGACATGACACTGGGGTACAAACACCCATCACATACTTCTTTACCATAAATTTGCACTGGCGCAATGGTAGCCAGCTGTGTGTCTCAGTAGCTGGGCCTGGGGGACACAGGAAGCCCTCTTCCTGCCTACCCACCTGGCATCGCTAGCGAATGCCAAGGTGTGTGCATGTGAGCAAAAGAGACAAACTGGGGCTTTTACTCACGTGATGCTTCCTCTAACCAGGCTTGGTTTTTGTGTATGTTTCCTTGAGCATCACAAGGGTACAAGGCACCCACGCCATTCTTCTATCCTGAAAACATGTACTTGCCATAAATGGAATATTGCTGTGACTCATGGTAGCTGCGCCCTGGGGAAGCAAAAGCCCATCGGTGTGTTCACCCACTTGGTGGATGAATGGCCAGGTGCAGACGGGAGAGCTACAGCAGCAACTAGTGAATTTTACCCTTGAAATCTCTTTACTAAATTTCTGTGCATTTAGGATTTGGTTTTTGAAGAGTTTTCTTTTGACTTTCCTGGCAGAAGCACCCCAATGCAGTGCAATGGCACAGGGGCATCCAGATCTACAAATTTGGACTTGGAGGAAGTCGAAAGCGACACACCAGCTCATTCATGCATGGATGGCGAAGATAATAATGACTTTGAAGTTGGTCACTGAGCCAAAGCTCGTGTGATGGGGAAATGGAGCAAGAATCAACCAATACAGACGCAGAGAACGCAGATTTCCTTGACTGAGAGGACAGAGAATGCAGCACTGTAAGTACAGATTTGACTGGTAGAAATGGCACACAGTGGCCGGGCAAGCAAATGGAACAATGCGGTGCTAGAACTAGGTCTGAAAATGTAAGGAGGAGCTTGGCAGGGGTGAAACCCACTGGGCGAATTGGTAGCACTGCCATCCCGCCAGCGACCCCAAACTACAAACCGAGGCCAGGGGACATCCGAGGAGGACCTGGTCCTGCCCTTAGAACCAGATGAACATGCAGGAACTTCCGGTGTTTTCAAGGTCAGAGCTAGAAAGCCCCAGGGAAGCAAGATAAGACAGTCTGATGATGGTAAGGCACCTGGGAGACTACAGTTTCCTTATTGTCCCCTTCTGCTCTTTGTAAGACTTCTTTGTTCTTACTAGCCTACGTGGTTGCCAATACTGTTCCTGGAAACACTGACCTTCACCTTTGGCCGTGACACTGATGTAGTCAATAAATCCCAAGGTTCTGGGGGCCTTGTGGTCCTCTGATCCCTGTGAGCAACTGGCCGTCACTGATCTCTGCTGCATCACTACTTCAAAGTTGTCTCTTTGCCTTTTTTTTTTCGCTTGCTGTGTGTCATAACGTGGAACAGGAGATTGAGGACTCACTGCAGGGGTGAGGAAAGAGGTGACTGCCACATTGTTGAAAGATACCACTTGAAATCCTGAGGGGATCTGACTGATCTTGTCAGATACAAAAGTTACATTTCTTGTTATATAGGTCTTGCTTTATCTTGGTCTTAACCATCCAGCAGAAAAGTACAAAAATGAGTTATAAAAAGTAAAGCCATATTAATATACTGAGCTGTAAAAAGCTCAAGTGAACAACTTCTGACATTGCCAGTCCTATGGCTAACCCACTACTATTATGGACTACTGGACTGTGTTGGAGTGTTTTGCTGAATTCACGCACTTACGGTATTTTAATAGCAATGGAATACCCATCTCTGACAAAACTAAACAAAGAAAAAGGGGATATAAATAAAGGACCATTTTGTATCTGTATATGCAAAGTAGTTAGGATAGATGTACAGCTACTTTCTCTTAATTCAATGAGAAAAAGATTTGTGCTAATAGTGTTTGGACAGGATATCATGTCTGCATCTTGTAGTATGAATAACCACTATGAAGACAATCTGCAATGTATTAATTATTGAAACTGTCCTACTAATTGGTTGTGAAACTCTCTCATTGGTATTTGTTTCTTAATAAAATTAATTTTAAAAATATACCATTTGATACTGGAAATCGTAACAGATGAAATGCTGCAAGATGTTGTGAAATATACAAATGAGGAAATATAAGTGAAACCTGTATGTTCCAATTGCTATACTAAAAATTATATTTATTATGACACCTCACTAGCTGGACTGAAAGCATTTATATGTGTGCTGTACTTAGCAGGGCTTTCCACTGGTCATTGCAGAAATGTAAAAGACTTCTGGAAAAATGATGGGTGTGGGCTTGAGGATTGTACAATAATGATGACAATGAGGGCATTTGGTTTTCTTCAAAATTGCCTGGGGTTTGATAGCAAACCCATCCACCAAAAAAGGAAAAGAACCAATAATCTGGCTGCTATCCACTCAGATTTTGAGAGATTTGTGGATAAATATCCAGCAGTTTACATACTATCTCAATACATGACTATTGATGAATATCTTACAGCATTTCATGGTTGCTATAAAAGCTTCAGGAAGCAGATTCCCTAAAGAATTTAGCAACATAGAATAAAAATTTATGTCCTTGTAGATGCAATGAAATATTAATTGAAAGCTTATCTGGGGTTCAGCCACCACCAGGTCCTTATTCATATAGTAATAAACCAAATGATGTTGTGAACAGACTTGTTGCTCCCATCTTCCAAACTAATCAAAATGTGGCATTCAGCCATTGGTTTATGGGTTTCTAATTGACGCGACATTTGCTAACAGAGCACAGGTTGACCAGCATAGGAGCGCTACAAAGAAACAAAGCAGAAATTCCTGATGAAATGTTACAATTTCAAGCCAGAAAGTTGTATTGTACAATCTCTGGCTTTCAGAAAGATTGAATGATGGCCTCCTACACAGGAAGGAGAAACAAACCGATACCTGCCGGTGTCAATATTGCACCACAATGGAAATATTAATAGGAAAACATCAACCAAACAGACGCCTGAGATGGTAACTTTCTACAGCAAAACCAAAGGTGGGGTAGATGTGATTGATGAGTTATGCAGCAATTAGGACGTCCCTTGAAACACAAACTATTAGCCAGTGCTTCTCTTTTACTCAATCCTAAACAAGTATCGTGCAAGTAGTTTAATAGTTCATAAAGAAAACAACAGCAAAATATCACAGAGAAACCTTTTTTAGAAGGTTGGGAATGGAGCTCATAAGAGATCCTGTATAGCAGAGGGAAAAAAAAAATGTTTCTGCTCAAAATACAAAAATTGTGGAGCATGTTAGTGAGCTCACAGGTGAACAGGCAGGAGTGGGGTCAAAAAGACAACAGGAAATCCAAAAAGATGTCACCAGTGCCCTACAGGAAGGGACAGGAAAACGAAGTTTCCACGCTTTCAGAATAAGTGATATTAGGGAGATGGCTCAGTGGAGTAAGTGCTTCCTTGGCAAGCGCAAGGGCCTAAGTTCAATCCCTGGTTCTGCCAGAAAAAAAAAAAAAGAAAGAAAGAAAGAAATAAGAATAAGTGCTACTTGTGTATAGAATGTGCAGTTTGCGAATGTGAGGACTTTGGGTGTGACAGTGGAAGCGAACGCCATTTCCGTGGCAGAGCTCTGTTGATAACATCATTGCAGGTCATATAGAAATTTATTTTTAACGTTATCTTTTAGGTTTTAGAAGCAAGTACACAGTTGACGTGAAAGTGATGTTTATTCTAAATGTGCAGCACATACTAGGAATTTAATAATTTATTTTGCTGACTTTGATGTTCAACAGCAAGCTCGCTGAGATGGCAAGCTTGTCCTATGGAAAGGCGTGGAAAGCAGAAGACTCGAAATGTGGGTGTGAGTGGTGTGTGTGTGTGTGTGTGTGTGTGTGTGTGTGTGGAGTGTGCAGCTGTCACATGCGCAGGCTGCCACAGGGGTGATAATTAAGAAGTTTATGTTCTCTATTGGCGTTTTCTTTGCAGTTCATGTAGGATTTAATTTTTGATGTTATGTTTTAGATTTTGTACACCAAAAACTAGTCAGTGTTGAAAATTTTGGTGCTTGTAATGCACACAATAAATATAAAAACTTCAATATGCTTTTTTGGATAGTTTCTCCTGTTAAGTACTCATTGTTTAATATAATAAAATTTATATAATTAAAATTAATAATTTAATAGAAATTAATAAAATAATAGAAATAATAAATGAAGAATAAATGTGGGTGTCATACACCCACAATAATGTGCCTTCATGACAGAACTGGCAGAACACCCCCTGCCCCCTTTGCTCTAAGACCAGGACTCTTCCATCTGCACGTGGCGTGCTATTCTTCGGCGGCATCCCAAACTGTAATGGAAAGTGAGGCATCTTCTCCTTCCTGGTGTTCCTGTTCCTAAGTTTTCCCAGCGTAGTTCAGGGAAGCCTGATGTATGGCCAGAGGCCAGGTGCCAAAGCTGGGTCTGTAGCCCTAGTGACACAAGAGCAGCCCAGTGGTGATGTGTGAGTGTCCGGGTGATGTCAAATGGCTGGCATGGCTCCTTGCCATGGGCATGCCCAGCCCTGGAAAAGTGATGCCCGTTTGTATTTGTAGGAAACGGTCCAGTGCTTTGAGAGGGGGCGGGGCCAACAGCTGGGAATCAAAACCTAACCCTGACCCTAAAAAATGAAGACAGTGTAGAATTGCACTAACTAGTGGACAGATGAGTTTTGATCGCAGAAGTATTTAGTAAGTTTACATTGTGGTGGAGTAACCAATGAGCAACCTGCAACACCCAGCCGAACTGAATCAGCGTGGCTCTGGGTGTGGAAGGCTCAGCTGAGGATTGTTGCCAGCGCATAAAAGTTGGTGGGGGGGCAGACAGAGACAGACAGACACAGAGACAGAGATTAGGCATCATTCATAAACAGCTAAGAATATGAAGGATAAAGAAAGAGACCGACAGACAAGGGGACAGAAATAGACCTTATAATCTTCCCATTTCTCCAGAATCGCATCAGATTTTCCAAGGAAGACATGTTCAGGAACGTTAGTAGCACAAAGACCAGCTCCCATGTCGTCGACAGCTTCTAGGGACATCACAGCCCTGAGGAAGAACCAACCCTTGTGGCCCACGGTGGTGCCTGGTTGGGCAATGTGTGGCGAGCCCAGCGTCACAAGTCAAGACCAGGTCCTGCCTGCTCTTGTCGAGGTTCCCACAAATGGCAAACGTGTGGCAGAGCCGCCAAGGCCACAGACAGGAGAGGAAGATGGGCGAAAGCCGTGGGAAGGAGAAGGAGCTGCAGAACTTGGGGGCAAAGCTTCCCAAGATCCGCAGAGCAGTTCTTTAGTGGGCCGGCTTGGGAAACGTCCGGGAGATGCTCTGAGGTCGGTGGGTGGTGTGGGAGAGCCCGGGGGACCATGGTGGAGCACTGCTTTCAAACAGCCAGGACCCCAAGAGCCCTTCTCCTCCAGAGGAGCCAAGAAGTGCCCCGTGGCCCCGGGACATCAGCACCCACTCTACTCCGCCCCCCGGCACCGGCCTGCGTGCCCTTCCTGGCTTTAACTGAGTGCACATTCTCCCTGCTGGCTCTGCGCGTCCCCGGGACCTCGGCGCAGCCCGCTGCCGCTCGGGTCCCTTGCCCTGTGCCACGAGGGTCCTTTCAGTGAAAACGCCTGGCTGGTGCGCATCCCGCACCCCGTGGCTGCAAGGAGATCTCCCCCGCAGCGGTGGCAGACGCGAGATCCCGGGGCTGGGGACAGGCGGGGCCGGCAGCGGACCCGCAGGCGTGTAGACCGCTGCTCCTGGCCGGAAGCCCAGAGGCCGCGCAGCCGTACATCGGAACTGCCCCCGGCGCCCCCCAAGAGGCCCGCGGCCGGCGTGCGCCAGCGCAGCGGCGAAGTCCCCGGGCGCTCTGCAGCCTGCGGGCAGTGAGCGGTACCGCTGCGTCGCAGGACACCAGGGCTTCTGCCAGGTGTTCTCGTGCATCCCAGCGCTTTGAGAACTAAGCCTGCTTTTACTTTTTGTTAACTTTTTACATTTATATTACCAAGAAAAAAATGCTGTTTACAGAGAAATTACAAAGATAATAAAAGATTCTGTACAAAAAAGATATTTGAACATTTTAAAAACTATTGCATATTGATACAAAGCTTAACTTTAAATAATTAGCGTTTGAGAACTTTCAAAGGTCATTTTCAGCTGGGTCCTGTCAGCGCATGCCTGCAATCCCAGCACTCAGGAGGATCGTAGCAAGTGTGAGACCAGCCTGGGTTACAAAGTGAGCTCAAGGTCAGCCTCAACTGCATAGTGAAATCCTATCAAAAAGACAAAAAAAAAAAAAAAAGAAAAAGAAAAAAAAATCATTTTCACCATTACCTTTAAATTAATTTTCAGTCCTTATGAAGCATATCAAAATCAGATTTTTTTGTTCTCTTGGAATCGGCATTTGTTGTGATTGAGTATGTGTTGTGGTGATTGAGTCCAGTGCCTTGAGCCACAACTGTGCCCGCTTTTTTTTATTTTTTTATTTTCAGACAGAGTTTGGCTAAGTTGCTGTTTTCTTCCCTCCACTTCCAGAGCACTGGGACTACAGGTGTATAGCCCCACGACCAACCAAGCAGAGTGACTACTTTTAAAATATATATATATATATATATATATATATATACATATATATATTGTTAACAGGGAACATAAGTGGGTTTTTTTGTTTTTGTTTTTGTATTTTTTTAGGGAAGGGTCTACAGGGTACTCAGGGTCTCACTACTGTATTGGACTGGTAGTGATTTGCCTGTTTACAGCCTCCCAAGAGCTGGGATTACAGGTGTGCGCCACCATGCCCAGTCTCAATTGCTGTTTTAGTGTGTCCTGGGGGCAGGGCTGTCATGGCAGGCCCAGCGATCAAACCTCTGGCTCCTGTGCCTGCTTGCAGGCACTTTAATCCGCTGAGCTATTTGGCTGGCCCCGTAAGTGTTTTTTAACCTCTGTGACACATTAGTTAAAATATTCATTTGGCTAGGTCTAGAAAGATACAAGCAAAGGTTTGTGACGTTTTTTCTGAGTTTGGGGATGGAAGGAGGAAATAACTTTTTCCACATCACATATATATAGAAATTTTCATGCTAAACCTGCTTTGCAGTCCGTGTGTGCTTATCCCCTGTCCAGTGGGGTCTGGTGGCAGAAGCACGGCCTCTCCTGGCTGATTGCACGTGGCACCCAGCTCTTGGGTCCCCTCCTGCCCTCTGACTGTCCTCTGCCCTCCCCTGGATGGGGCCTATAGCACGCAGCCTGCTGCGGCTGTTCCATCAAATACGTCCTCGGGCACACCTCACAGTGCCAGCGCTGTGCCTAAGGTCAGTGCCCTTGAACTCTGGTGGAATGAGCAGGTAATGTCCAGGGATGCAGAAGGAGCAGGCGTTTGTCGGACCCAGTGTGGCGCAAACAGATCTGCAGTGATAGGGGTGGGAAGGTGAGAGATTATGTTGTGTTTAGACAACCACAATTCTGATTGCAATGGTCTTTTCTGGGTTATGTTGTAGAGGTGAAACAACTCACTCATTATATGATGCAGAACATTAAAGTTCATTTCATAAATGTAACAACAGAGTAAGTCCTTCCCAAATACATTAAGTAATTTGTCAGTGAATAATCAGTGTCAATGGAGCATCCCTTTTGAAGGTAGTCTGGCTATAAATGATAAATTAAAGTACTAACTTGTCTGGCAACTTCCTGCATATCAGGTAAATTTTTAGGATAGATTAAAAGTACTTTATAAAGAGGCACAGAGAAGTATCATGACCTTCTAAGCATCTACTAAGAAAGTTGCCTGAAAAGCCATATAGGTCACTTACTTCCTATAGAACAGTAGGAAAAATGACATGATTTGGGGGGAGATTGTGCCCTGGGGCGAGGCCTAGCAA